>NW_027187360.1:15310628-15532118 GCF_028583685.1 Petaurus breviceps papuanus | reverse complement strand
GGGGGGGGGCGGTGTTAAGTGTCTGAGGCTGGAACTGAACTGGGGTCCTCCTGACTCTGGCACCGGCTTTACTCGCTGCGCCACCTAGACCGCCCCCTCCAATTAATTTTTAATCTGTTTCCATGGTCCTTTATTAAATGTAATCTTACTGCATTAGGATCTAAAATTAATGCATTTAATTTTTCTGCATTTGACTATATGGTTTTTATACCCTAATATAAGGTCAGCTTTTGTAAAGGTGCCATATATTGCTGAGAAAAAGGTATAGTCCTATCTGTTCCCATTCAATTCTCTCCGGATGTCTATCATATCTAGATATTCAGCTCCTCGACTTCTTATTTTTTGCATAAATTTACCTGTTCTAAGAGGGGAAGGTTGAAGTCCTCCACTGTTACAGTTTTGCTATTTCCACCTATAATTTATTTACCTTTTCCATTGTAAATGTGGATGCTATAGCATCTGGTGCATGTTTACTACTATTATTTCATTATCTATAGTACCTTTTAATTAAATGTAGTTTCTATGTTTACATCTTTAAATGAAATCTATTTTAGCTTTAACTCTGTCTGAGATCATGATTGCTACTCCTGGTTTTTTTGCATCAGCTAAAACATAATAAATTCTATTCTAACCTTTTATTTTTACTTTATGTGTCTCTTGTTTTTAATAGTTTTTTTTTTAAACAACATATTGTCAGGTTCTATTCATTTTCATTTTATGAGTGATTTCATTCCATTCATATTCAAAATGATATTTTCTACTTGTGTATTTTCCTCCATCCTATTTTCTGCCATCATTTATCCTTCTCTTTCCTTTTATCCTATTCCTTCTTAGAGGTCTAATTTACTTCTGACCCTGCCTCCCTAATCTACACACCCTTCTAAGAATCTCTCCCTTAAACTATCCCCTTGTCTTCCTATTTCTCTAAAAGTTAGTTTACACTCAACTAAGTGTATTTTCTCTTTAACCCAGTTCCAATGAGAATAAGGTTCCTGGGCTCTCCATCATCCACCCCATTCCCCTTTCCATTGTAAAAGTTCTTCCTCCACACCTCTTTTGTATGAGATAATTCACTCCATTTTACCTCTTCCTATCCAATGTTTTTTTAGGACCACCCCATCATAATCAACTCAACTCCAAGTCCTCTTATACTTTATAATACTAATAACATTCTTAAGAGCTACAAAGAAGTAGTTCAACCTAATTAAATCCCTTATGATAAGTTTTTTATGTTTACTTTCTTGTGTTTCTCTGATTCTTGTAAGCCAAATTTTCTGTTCAGTTCTGGTCTTTTCCTCAAGAATGCCTGAGAGTCCTTTAACTCATTAAAAATTAATTTTTTCCCTTAAAGGATTACACTCAGTTTTGCTGGGTAGGGTATTCTTGGTTGCAAACCCAGCTCCTCTGTTCTCAAGAATATTACATTCCATGCCCTTTGATCTTAATGGAGAAGCTGTTAAATTTTATGTTATCCTGACTATAGCTCCACAATATTTGAATTGTTTCTTTCTAGGTTTTTTCTTTTCTAGGGGTTTTTTGTTTGTTTGTTTGTTTTGGAGTGGGTTGGGATTAAGTGACTGGCCCAGGGTCACGTCTCTAGTAAGGGTCTGAGGCCGAATTTGAACTCAGGCCCTCCTGATTCCAGGGCTGGGTGCTTCCACTGTATGACCTAGGTGCCCCTTTCTAGCTGCTTGTAATATTTTCTTCTTGACCTGAGAGCTTTGAAACAGCAATAATGTTCCTGTGAGTTTTCATTTTTGGATCTCTTTTAGATGATCAATGGATCTTTTTCAATTTCTATTTTACCCTCTAGTTCTAAAACTTCTGGGCAATTGTCCTTTATAATTTCTTAAGTATAGTTTAGACTCTTTTTTTCATTATAACTTCTAGGCAGTCCAACAATTTTTATATTATCTCTCCTCAATCTGTTTTCCAGATCAGTAGTTTTTCCAATGAAATATTTCATGTTCTCATCTATTTTTTCATTCTTTTGGTTTTGTCTTATAATTTATTGATGTCTTATTGAGTCATTACCATCCCCTTGCCCAATTCTAATTTTTAAGGAGTTATTTTCTTCAGTAAGTTTTTGGATCTCTTTTTCTAATTGGTTGACTTTTCATAATTTTCTTGAATTATTCATTTCTTTTCTCAATTTTTCCTCTAACTCTTTTTTATTTTAAAGTCCTTTTTTAGATCTTTTTTTTTTTTTTTGCTTTTTGGAGGGCAATTGGGGTTAAGTGACTTGTCCAAAGTCACATGGCTAGTAAGTGTGTCAAGTGTCTGAGGCCAGATTTGAACTCAGGTCCTCCTGACTCCAGGGCCAGTGCTCTATTCACTGCGCCACCTACCTGCCCCCTTTCTTAATTCTTTCAAGAATTCTTTTTAGGGGAGGCTAGGTGGCATGTGAATAGAGCACCAGTCCTGAAGTCAGGAGAACCTGAGTTCAAACATGGCCTCAGGCACTTAACACTTACTAGCCATGTGACCTCGGTCAAGTCACATAACCCCAATTGCCCTGCCTTCCCCCCTCCAAAAAGGAAAAAAAAAAAAGAAAGAAAAGAATTCTTTTCAGACTTGTGAACATTTTACACTTTTCTTTGGAGCTTTACAAATAGCTGTTTTGACTTTTCTTCTGAGTTTGAACCCTATCTTTTCTATCACCACGGTAACTATGATCAGATTCTTTTTCTGTTGTTTACTAATTTTGAAAAATTCCTATGCTTTGGCCATTAAGATCAGGCTCTGCTGTAGGGGATAATGTCTCAGGCTTCACCTCTTTTAAGCTGTTGTTTTCAGAGCTCTATCTAGGAGTCTTTGACTTTTTTTTCTTCCAAGTGCTATGATCCAATGACAGGTGTGATCACTGCTCTTCTGCCTTATGCCTTGGTTTATGAATGACTTCATCTACTTACTCTTCTCTGCTCCTGTGCCTCCTATTGGTAGCTGCCGATACACCACAGGCTTCCCACAGCCACAAATGTCAGTTCATCCTTGTGCCCTAGAACCAAAACCAGGGATTCCTCTGTCCTTGTCAGTGACCACAACCAGGAGGGCCTGCTCCTCTGTGATGACCCTCATTTGCATGTACTCAATTCTCTTCACCAACAGCCCCAGCCTGGGACCCTATATGGTCAATGCACCTGGATCCCATGCTCAGTGGCAGCAGACAGCCCTTACAATCTTCTGATCAGCTATCTAACCCCCATAACCTCTGTGGGGCAAAAGTTCCTAAAGGGGGTGGCTAGGTGGCACAGTGAATAGAGGCCCTGGAGTCAGGAGGACCTGAGTTCAAATCCAGCCTCAGACACTTGACACAATTACTAGCCGTGTGACTTTGGGCAAGTCATTTAACTCCAACTGCCCTCCAAAAAGCAAAAAAAAACAGCAGACTGCAACTAGGCTCTGAGGAAAGAAAGACGAAAAACCACTGCCTCTTTTAGGGGTGGCTAGGTAGCACAGTGAGTAAGAGTTCTGGCCCCAGAGTCAGGAGGACCTGGGATCAGTTCTGGCCTCAGATTCTTAACACCCACACCCCCCCCCCCCACACACACACACAAAACTGGCCATGTAACCTTGGGCAAGTTACTTAACCCCAATTGCTTTAAAAAAAAAAAAAGTTCCTAAAGACTCAGCTTACAACACAGTTGCCCCCAGGGCTTGCTGTCTACTGTCCTGCAGGTATCTGTACTTTACTCTCTGTCAGATCACTACCCCATAGATAAGATCTTTCCTAATGTCCTCCAAAGTTGTCTTAGGGTGGACAACTGCTTTACCCTGACTTTTAATTATTCCTGCAGCTCTAAAATCCCTTGTAGGGAAATATTTTAAGTTATTGGGAGGAGGGGAAGGGGAAAGGATTGAGAGAGCCAAGTAATTTTCTGCCTTATTCTGCCATCTCTCCACAATTTCCTCTGCCTAATAGCTATTTTTATAAGAGGCCTAAAAGCATACCCAAATCTTTCAACAAATCACAAGATGTTTCCTGTGTGGCATCATCCATCTTCATCCAAAATTCATTCAAAGAACTAAAATCCTCTCAACCTGATTAGGAATTTATTCAAACCAAGGTTACACTTGATTAATTGGTTGATGAATTCAATTTAAGTGGCTGAGCCTCCTAGGATTTCATTAATTGAGGTGGGGATGGACTCCCCTGCAACTTACATCAGTATCTGGCTCCCAGTCTTCTTCTCAACCCCAATACCTGCCTCCTTTGAACTACCTGACCTCCCAGTTTCTCCAGCTTCTCAAATCAGGATATATCTCTAAGTTACCTCAATCACACAGAAGAAGAGGTATATCTACTGTATGTTAAATGCTGCCTCCAACACACACACACACACACACACACACACACACACACACACATACACACACACCAAATTAAAATTAAATTGCTAAAATTACTAGGTACAGCTACCTGCTCAGCTAGCAGAGCCTTTGAGAACTAAGGGTCACTTTCACACCATGATGAAGCATCAGCAGAAGACTCTAGTGGAGGGATAGGAAAGTACCCTATTATCACTACAGACCACACTTTTCAGGGCTTTCAACTTTCCCTCCTTTAAGGTAAGATGAATTCAGGAAGCTGGACTCAAAAGCAGTTCAATGATACCTTAAAGTGGACTGACCAAAAAAATAAATGCATGAAATGGGTAAGTAGCTGTCTGAGGGAAGAAGGAAGAAGAACCATGATTTCTTGTACACAAAGGAAAGAGAGGCTGAGTAACTGCCATTTGACTTTGTTAGGTTATGATACTATAACAGAACCACTGTGATCGTCCAAAAAACTCTGTGCAGGGGGAACTCTCTGAAATCCATAAGGCCAAATGAGACCGCCTATGTCTGATTGACATCTGCTCACTCTTCCTTCCAGCTGTTACTCCTGCCCTGACCAATTGCTAGAACCTCTTTTTATCTGAATTCTTCTGTACTGGAAACTTTCATGTGATGACATTGGATCATGAATGGATGGTCAGTCCTTAAGAGTATGTGCAGTGTTCTCACCTGCTACATATCAACATGAAATCTCAGGAAGCCTGCTTCTAAAAAAGTTCTCAGACTAATAGAGAAGCCCTGCATCCAACTGAGAGAATGTTCAGATGTTTCACTGTTTGGGAGAATGAGCCCAGAACTGTTTATGTGCTACATTTAGGTTCCTATTTAATGCATCTTGGTTTCCTGTCTATAAAATTAGAGGTGAGAAAACAACAGACATACCTTCTAATGACTGCATCCCTCACTATAAAATACATGGGACTCATCTGCATTTCTAATCTGCCTTAATGTAGGCAATGATCTACCTGGCATAATGTGAATCAACCAGTCTCTTCTTCCTCCTGCCATGGGCATTAAAGTCAGCTCACCCAAGGCATAGGTCTCCCCAATGAGTCATGAATGCATCTTGCCATTCTGGAGAGTAGGCTGAATCTTTGTCTCTTTTAATGACTGTAATCCAGATGCATCTTTGTCTTTTCTTCTCCTCTCTCATTCCCCTTAATGTGACATTAGTCTTTATGTTTCCCTTGTGTGAATTAGAACATGTGGAATAAAAGCCTACTGCTTTTAGCTGGGGTAGTTAGGAGGCAAAGTAGAGAGAGTGCTGAGTTTGGAGCCAGAAGAATAATCTTCCTACATTCAAATCTGGCCTTTGACACTTGCTAATTGGGTGACTCTGTGACCTTTTTGCTTCAGTTTCCTCATCTGTAAAATGAGCTGGAGAAGAAAATTATAAACTGCTCCGTTATCTTCGCCAAGAAAACCCCAAATCGGGTCATGAAATGTTCAACACAACTGAAAAACTACTGAACAACAGCCGCTTTTTAGCATTACTAGCTAGTCTGCCTCTTCTTCCAAAACCTCTTTGTAGTCAAAGCAGCAAAAATGGACAGGGACAACAATTCTTAGAATCATTAGAATTAATTGTTCTATCCCATCTGTCCATTGTTGATACAAGATAACTATAGAACTGAGCTGGAAGTCTAGAGACCTGTGACCTGATACCATCTCTGCCACTAGCAAGCTGCAGGAGCTTGGTTGGGCAAGTCAATTCCTGTCTCTTAGCCTTGGTTTTCCCATAAGTAAAAGGAGGAAGTGGGACTAGATAACTTTAGATCTCTTCCAGCTAAAAAAACTATGAATAGATTCAATTATGACTTATTCACTAAGAAATGACACAAAACAACAAGGCACTCAGCAGTACTGAAGTGGAATATGACACTAGAGAGAGATAGTATGTGTTTGAGGGGAGGGGAGGGAGGGAAGAGGGAGGTTAGTGGAAAGTACATTGAATTTGGAATCAGAAGATCTGGGTTCAAATTCTGACTCTGCTACTTACTTATTCTGCCAATACTATGACCTTTGGGTAAGTCTCAAAGACTCAACTTCCTCATCCTTAAAATAAATGGGGTCAAGATATATCTATGGTCTAAACAAACTTTGGAGCTGCAGAACCCACAAAATGACACAGAGAAGCTAACCTCCCTCTGAGGACAGCCCGGCAGGCTGGCAGGAATCCAGTGCAGCGCTCTGGGAGCCCAGCCCAGCCCAGCCCAGCCCCACGCCTAGGCTTTAGCCCCAGGGAGGGCCTGACCAGCCACCAGCAAGAGGGACTCCAGATCAGCAGCAGCTGTGGCCATTTCCAGATTTATCAACACATAGACACAAAGGACAAAGTGAGAGGTCAGTACAGTCTGGACTTTGGGACCAATAAGTGGGAGTGCGTGGCTTTTACCCCCGGGGCGAGAAACCGCTGAGACGCCTGCACAGCCAGCCAGCGCCACATGGCAGCTTCAGCTCTTGGCCTGCAGAGTGTAGGGGGGACCAAGCACCAGTCTGAGGGGGAATCGCTCTTGCTTTAACCTGCTTGGATCTGGATTGCAGTCTAGGGTGGAGGTCCTGGGGTTTGTGTCCAGCTTGCCAGAGCGTGTGGAGACCTCAGAGAAGGCACACATCTAATACCTCCAGCAGCTGAGAAAACCCCAGCGTTTAGGACGAAAGCTCCCCTGTCTGGTGGCAGAGTCTTACTGTGGAAAAAGGCCCAAAAGTCAAGTAATTGAGTGGCAAAATGAGCAGGCAAAGGAAACAAAGCAGACAGAAGATTCCAACAATACACTTCTATTTTGGGGACAAAAAGGAGCAAGGCATGGAACAGGAGGAAAACAGTGAAGTCAGAACTCCTGCACCAAAAGCTTCAAAGGAAAATACAAGCTGGTTACAAGCCATAGAGGACCTTAAGAAAGATTTTGAAAACCAAATAAGAGAAGTGGAGGAAAAATTGGGAAGAGAAATGAGAACAATGCAAGAAAATTATGAAATGAGAGTCAACAGCCTGACTGAGGAAAATAATACCTTAAAAAACAGACTGACTCAAATGGCAAAGGAGGCCCAAAAAGGCAATGAGAAGAATGCCTTAAAAAGCCGAATTTGCCAGATGGAAAAAGAATCTCAAAGGCTCAATGAGGAGAATCATTGCTTCAGAATTAGATTGGAGCAAGTGGAAGCTAGTGACTTTATGAGAAATCAAGATGCTGTTAAACAGATCCAAACAAATGAAAGAATAGAAGGCAATGTGAAATATCTCATGGGAAAAACCACTGACCTGGAAAATAGATCCAGGAGAGATAATTTAAAAATTATTGGACTGCCTGAAAGCCATGACCAAAGTAAGAACCTAGAAATCATCCTCCAGGAAGTTCTCAAAGAAAACTGCCCTGATGTTTTAGTACCAGAGGGCAAAATAGGGGTTGAAAGAATCCACCGATCACCTCCTAAATAAGATCCCCAAAAGAAAACTCCTAGGAATATTATAGCCAGGTTCCGAAATTCCCAGATTAAGGAGAGAATATTACAAGCAGCCAGGAAGAAACAATTTGAATATTGTGGAAACACAATCAGGATAACCTAGGATCTGGCAGCTTCTACACTGAGGGATCGAAAGTCTTGAAATATGATATTCTGGAGGGCAAAGGAGCTGGGATTAAAACCAAGAGTCACCTACCCAGAAAAACTGAGTATCATGTTTCAGGGGAAAATATGGTCATTCAGTGGAATAGAGGACTTTCAAGCATTCTTGCTGAAAAAAACAGAGTTGAATAGAAAATTTGACATTCAGATACAAGAAGCAAGAGAAGCATGAGAAGGTAAACAGGGAAAAGGAATTATAAGGAACTTATCAAAGTTGAACTATTAACTTTCCTACATGGAAAAACAATAATTGTAACTTATGAAACTTTTCTCAGTAGTTGAAGGGATTAGAAATATATATATGTACATATATATATATATTTGTCTATATATGAGGATATATGGGCATATGAATACATATGTGAATGTGTGTATATATGTTTACAAGTATACATAGATAGAGGGCACAGGAACAATTTAACAGGAAGGAATGATACTTAAAAGGTGAAATTAAGAGGTGAGAGGAATATAATGAGAGGAGATGGGGAGCGACAGATTGGGGTAAACTATCTCATACAGAAGAGGCAAAGGAAAATGGTTACAATGGAGGGGAAGAATAGGAAGGCAAAAGGGAATGGGTCAACCTTATTCCCATTGAATTTGGCTTGAGGAGGGAGTGAAATTGTGGCAGCAAGCACCCCAAGCATCCTCAGGGTTTGCTGCCAATACAGGTTCTTGGATCTGCTTTGATAAAGGAAAGCAACTCAAAATGGGTTAACAAGCTTACTTTAATCAGTCAAACATATATCATTTACCTCATTCAGGGGAAAAAGGTCAGCACCCTGAACTTCAAAGTATACAGGCAGAATTATCAAGACAGAAACATATCAAGTAGACAGCTTTCCAAACTGTCCAACCATTATATCCATACCAAATCAACATCTGGGTTTTTCAAAGCCGGGGGGCTCTGGACAACGGCTTCCCAAAATCCAGATCAAATTACAGAACACTTCTCAAAGTGAGCCCCAAAACAAAGCTACACATCAGGGCTTATATAGCCTTCTCCTGGCTCAGAGAATGTAAGAACCTTATTGACTCACTGGCCAATCAAGAAGTATCTACTGAAAAACAAGCCTCCCACCCCAGGCTCCAGGTGCACTTTAGCCTAGGGGCAGGGAAGATCTTTAAATTTACATTCCCATTACATTCGGCCCCAAGATCTTTCATGCCCATAGCATAGTCAATTTACTTTTGAATCAGCACTAAACATCTCTTAGGTCATATTTTCAAGACACAGAACTAAAGTTACCAAAGTGGCCACTAGCCCTTAAACAAACACAAAGTACATAGCATTTCCACCTCAATTCAAAACAAGAATCCAAATAAAGTTCTCTTGGGGTGGGGGGTGGGGTGTCCTTCCCCTCACACAGCTCCAGCCCAATGTAATGGGAATGTAAATTTTGAAGATCTTCCCTGCCCCTAGGCTAAAGTGCACCTGGAGCCTGGGGTGGGAGGCTTGTTTTTCAGTAGATACTTCTTGATTGGCCAGTGAGTCAATAAGGTTGTTACATTCTCTGAGCCAGGAGAAGGCTATATAAGCCCTGATGTGTAGCTTTGTTTTGGGGCTCACTTTGAGAAGTGTTCTGTGATTTGATCTGGATTCTGGGAAGCCGTTGTCCAGAGCCCCCCCGGCTTTGAAAAACCCAGGTGTTGAAACCCAGATGTTGATTGGGTATGGATGTAATGGCTGGACAGTTTGGAAATCTGTCTACTTGATCTGTTTCTCTGACTTGATAATTCTGCCTGTATATTCTGAAGTTCGGGGTGCTGACCTTTTTCCCCTGAACTAGGTTTCACTGATTAAAGCAAGCTTGTTAACCCATTTTGAGTTGCTTTCCTTTAACAAAGCAGATCCAAGAACTTGTGTGAGCAGCCACCCTAGGGATGCTTGCTACTACAGAAATACACACTAAATAGGGTATCTCACCCTCCAGGAGAGTAGTGGGGGAAGGGGATGAGAGGGGGGATGATAGAAGGGAGGGGAGGCTGCGGGGGGGAGGGAAGTTGGAAGCACTCACTTTTGAAAATAGATGGGATCAAAGTAGAGCATAGAAAAAGTGGGAGGTGGGATAGGAGGGAGGGAAATATAGTTAGTCTTTTACAATATACCTACTATATTATTGTTTTACATTAGTCACACATGTACAACCTATACTAAACTGCATATCTTCCCAGGAAGGGTGGGTGACAAGGAAGGAAGGGAATGAATCTGGAATTGAAAGTTTTAAAATCAAATATTCAAATATATGTATATGTGTGTGTGTATATGTTTACATATATATATAATATTATTAATACCATCTTACGTGTAATTGGGAAATAAGATATACAGGCACTGAGGCATAGAGATTCACTGGAAAAGTAGAAAGGGGTATGGGAGAAAATATGGGAGAGAGCGGATTGGAGGAGGGGATATCCTGTGGGACTGCTATTTTGGGGCAGTGGGTAGGGGAAAAATGGGGAGAAATTTTGTAACTCAAAATCTGGTGGAAACAAATAATGTAAATCAGAAGTTAATAAAGCATTTAAAAAAAAGATATATCTATGGTCCCTTTGGGCTCTAAAATCCTCTATGTTCAGATAGCCTTTGTGGGTCTAATTCTAACAACACACACTTGTCTCAAAGAAATAAACCACTAAGGTTAAACCCATGCAATTTCCAAATGAAAGCATGGGTGAAATATTTATCCCTTTTGTCATCTTATTTAAGGAACAGCCTAACACTTTAATGGCGAGTCAAACTATCTTATTGCCCCTTTCATTCCTCACAATTTCCCAATGCTCTAGTGTTTCAAAACTAATTGTGTATAGCTGCCTAGTTGGCAACCTCAAAGCCATTCACATAGAGTATAGATAGTCTGTCAATATCAGGTGAATATTCCCTTACAAATTACTTGATATTCTTGGGCTTTAGTATCTCCATATATTTTACAAGGTGTCCAGAATGAGTAAATCAATCAAGTCACCTCATCCTACTTAAAATACAAGGCCTCCCCATTCATACCTTAATGAAGAAAAAACAAGTCTCATTTGATCTCAATCATAGGTTTTATCTTCAATCAATTAACACTCACTCTTTGGAACTGGAATGATGTTGCACAAGAATTAGTTTGGAATGGAAACTAGGTCATCTTTGAAGTTAGTTCATAATTGAGATGATTCCCAAATGCAGCTATAAATAGATGATAATAATGATATTAATGATATAGATAAAATCCCTAAAGAGGCAGAAAATGTGTAAAATCAGTCACTAACGAAAAGTTATTCTGAAATGACTCCATGTTTTAATCTTGCTTGACTTTGGAGCGAGCAGTCCAGAAGAAGAGGGCAGTCCTCAAGCTCTAATCAAATCTCTTTAGCGCTAATCCCACCTCCTCACAATTCAAACCTGAAGCTTTCAATTTTTTGGCTTGGTGCTGGTAGACTTTCCAGCTTTCACAGGCATACAGCAATAAGGTCAACATAAAGGCTCTATAGACGTTCGGTTTGGTAGGCAGCCTAATACTTCTTTTCCATACTTTTCTTTCAGAGTCTCCCAGAGTTAGCTCTGGCAATATGTGTGTCAACCTCATCATCTATGGACTGTTCAGTCATTTCAGTTGTATCTGACTCTTTATGACCCCATTTGGGGTGGCAAAGATACTAGAGTAGTTTTGCTACTTCCGCCTCCAGGTCATTTTACAAATGAGGAAACTGAGGCAAACAGGGTTAACCGACTTGCTCAGGTCACACAGCTAGTAAGTGCCTGAAGCTACATTTGAACTCAGGTCTTCCTGACTCCAGGCCTGGAATTCTATTCACTATACCATCTAGCTGCCTTTTCATCTCTGAGTACATCCCTGAAAAGTATACTCCCAAGGTAAGTGAACTTATCCACAGCATTCAAAACTTCTCCATTTGCTGTGACCAGTGGTTCAACATATGGATGGTACAGTGCTGACTGGTGGAGATACTGATTTCTTAGTGTCAAAATTAGCACAAGCAACAGAGCAATCTATACTCTTATTGTATTTCAGCCTCAGAGGCTACATTGAGTGCACAATCATCTTGGAACAAAAAGTCATGCACCAACTCTCCTTCCACTTTACTCTTGGCTTGCAGCCTTTCCAAGCTAATTAATTTACCATCAAAGCAGGTAGCCGATCTTGAGACCTTTTTTTGTCCTCTTTGATGGCATCTGACAAAATCACAGAAGAAAACATAAAAAAGCATGAGAGCAATCACACAGCCCTGCTTTACTTCACTGATGATTGGGAAAGCGTAAAAGTATCATAAAAGCAAGTTGTTAAGGAACAGGTATCCAATACTGATGAACTTCTCTAGGCAATCTGATTTCATCATTATATTGGCAGTAAGAGGCAGAAATGACATGCCCATGGTCACAGAGCTAGTTGATGGAGTGTTGGAGACATAATTTAAATCCAGGTCTAGAACATATCTATTCTGACATACTCCTATATCATTAATATCATTATTATCATCATTCTAACAAAAAAAATGGCCTTGGTTACACTAACAGTTGTTACTATAGCTAAAAATGGTACAAGTTATGTAGGCTTCTAGATCATTTTACATATTTACCACCACCTTTCCTACATAACATGAACTTTTTGAAGGAGATCTGCACCAACTTAATACCATAAGACCAACCTAATCATTACGTGAACCATGTAGATCAAATAACCTCATGCTTCCTTGGAGCTAAAATATAAAATAGTATATTATATTGGTAGACTACATATTAGCTTGTTTGCTTTTGGTGTTAAATAATGTAATTTTGAAAACTGTATATATATATAGTAGTTTACTATTTTATATAATTATAATAATTAACCAAGAAAAAATGAGCACATATGCACAATACTAAGTTGGAAGGATGGGTTGGAATAAGAATTCCAAATGCTATATTCTATATGACAAAACTTCCAAAAGTTGCCTCCCTACATATCAAATAGCACATGCAAACATACACATACACACACAGAGAATATACAAATTTATATTTTATAATTTTATAATTCAACAATTTTTTAATTTAACAAGTACCTATAAAGTTATGTGAGGTCCTATGCAGTATTTTTTCACAACAACCTGTATGTTAGGTATTACAAGTATTATTATTCCTCTTTTCCATACATGGAAGCTTACAGCATAGAAAGGTCAGGTGATTTACCCAAATCTTCTGGCTAATAAATATTAAAACCTTAACTCAAACCCATGCAAGTACAGTGAGTATGACCAGGAAGAGTTATAACAAGGTAAAAGAATGAGGTCTTTCATAGACCTTGAATGAGGATTGGTCTGACCCTGAAGATATCCCCCTATATAAGATATGGACAGATATCTATTAACCTCACATTTGGGATGACTGGCACATATGGACAGTGTGTAAAGATATACTTGCCTGGGTACTTGTTGACCTTCTGATGCCACAGTAGTAATGACTGGTTTAGTTATGGCTACTAAATATCTGAGCTTACCCTTGGCCTTTAAAGGAAACCAGTGAAATCTGACAGAGACCAGAAAATAGGAACTGGCTGACTTGAGAAAACTGAGTGCAGACAAAGAGAAGAGCTGAGAAAGGGGCTACACATAGACCACAGACTAGAGTATCTTGGGGGAAAGGAGGGCAGCTTATCTATGCAGCCCTCCCTAGGAAGCTGCTGGGTCCCAGAAGTAGCAGCTATGGAAAAACAGCTGTGCAACCTTTGTGGCCCCAGAGATGACTGCTATGGAGGGCCAATGACAAAGTAGTGAAACAGGTGTTAGAGTACAGGAACCAACCCCTCATCAGAGGAGTTCCTGAACCACCCTTCCTGAAGAGAAGAATCTACTCAGGTTCCTAAATCAGGTTCCTACACAAGTATAGGAGCAACCAGGTGATCCTGAAGTTGAGGGGAACAGCAAAGGACATGGCTGAGAGAAATTATTTTTAATAATCAATAATTTGGGGAGATCCAAGTCCTGGTTTTAAAAGTTCAGTCTCTTTGAAAGACGTTGCTGAAAATAAGACTGTACTAAAACCTCAGCTCCCTCTGATAGTGTAGCTACTACTGTGCTCTGCTCAGGCTTGGGTGGGGCATACATTCTTTGAAGAGATGTCCCAACGCTGGGGGTCTTCTAGATTTAGAGATAGTTTCCCTGTCCAAGCATGTCTTGATGTCACTCTCAGCCTCTTGTTTTACTATAACCCACCTCCTACTATGTAAACCAATCAGAGCTGACTACCACTCCTCTTCCATAAAAACAAATATGCTCTGAGCCCTCCACCATGATTATCATTGGTATAAGAGAAATGGCCAAAGGACCATCCTTTTATTAATAACATGCTAGTTTTATTAATAAAATAATTAAATTACCCAGAAACTATGTCTCTTGAACCTTTTTAATCGTCACATAGCCATAAGGTGGAGGAACAAGTCTAGACCATGCCTTCTATCACTACTATGAGGTGTAGGAACTGTGAAGTTTAAAAGGAAAAGCTGTTGACTCTCTAGCAAGCCTGTTTCCTTTCTAGGGGGAACTCAGACACAGGAGTTGCTATGCCTTGCTATAAATCTTGAGAGCTACATAGGTCCCTAGGGAAAGTGAGGTTCATTTCAGAGGGAGGGAGAGGAGCACTGCCAGTTTAGGGACTTAGATGCCTTTTGTGAAGGATGACATAAAGGCTTTCCTATATTCATATGGGTATAATGATAATAACTGGCATTTATACAGCACTTTAAGGTTTGTAAAGTGCTTTAAAAATGTTATCTCAAAAAATCTTTTTAACTACTCTGGGAGATAGTTGTTTTTATTATCTCCATTTTATAGATGTAGGAACTGAGGCAAACAGAAATTAAGCAATGTGCCTAGAATGATACAGCTAGTAAATTGTGAGGATGGATTTGAATTAAGGTCTTCCTAGTGTCAGGTTCAGAGCTCTGTCCACTGTACCACCTAGCTACCTATGTGTAGTAAATAGAAAACTAGTTTCAAAGTCAAGAAAGTTTAGATTCAAATTCTGCCTCTGGGGTCTTTTATCTTTTATGTAGAAACCTAGAAATAAACCAAATTCTGAAGTTCCCAGAAGTCCCAGCAAGACTGAACCTGGTCTATGTAAAATTGGAGTCTATGTTTTGAGACACAAGCTATACAATGTTTTACTCTACCACTTATCTTTATAAGGTAAATAAGATACAATTCCTGCCCTTAAGAGACTTGTAATTCAAAACATACTATGTGTACCTATTTCAGGATAAATCGAGTAAGATTTAAGAGGATTAACTTTCACTTGGTGATAAATAGGAGGCAAGAGATATCAATTTTACTACCTCCTCTACTGCTATTGATCAATACTATCACTATTATTGTTATTACCACTGTTATTATTGATGATGTTATTATTGTCATTGTCAAAATGCTTTAACGTGGTGGTCATCCAAAACCTGGTATATACCTTAAATTCTTAGATGATGAATGAAAAAATAATTTATGTATTACTTTAAGAAAAAAATAAGATCCATTTGGCTCAGGGAGAGAATGAAATACACACTAAATAGGGTATCTCACCCTACAGAGAGTAGGGGGGATGATGGAAGGGAGGGCAGGTTGGGGGAGAGGGAAGTTGGGAGCACCCACTTTTGAAAAGGGACGGGATCAAAGTAGAGAATAGAACAAGTGGGAGGTGGGATAGGAGGGAGGGAAATATAGTCAGTCTTTTACAATATATCTACTATGGTAATGTTTTGCATTAGCTACACATGTACAACCTATACGGAACTGCTTATCTTCCCAGTAAGGGTGGGTGACAAGGGAGGAAGGTAATGAATCTGGAATTCAAAGTTTTAAAATCAAATGTTTAAAAATATGTATACTATCATTAATACTATTTTACATGTAATTGGGAAATAAGATATACAGGCACTGGGGCATAGAGATCCACCATGCCCTACTGGAAAAGTCGAAGGGGGTATGGGAGAAGATATGGGAGAGAGAAGATTAGAGGAGGGGATATCCTGTGGGACTGCTATTTTGGAGCAGTGGGTAGGGAAAAAATGGGGAGAAAATTTGTAACTCAAAATCTGGCAGAAATGAATGATGTAAATCAGAAGTTAATAAAGCATTTGAAAAATGAAAAAAAAATGACTCATTATACTAAGGAGGTGAATGACCCCAGGTTCTTGAAGGCTTGGCCAGCAGGGTACTAGCTCTGGCATGTTCTACCAACCTGGAAAGGTTTTAAATATGGGCCCAGGACTGGACCACATGTCTGAGGAGAAGCCTAGCTAAGTGTAGAAAGGTTCATCACCAGAAGATTGGCACTAAGGGATGCAGGTTTTGGCCACAGCAATTTGTAGAGGTTATTTACAAGGCTCATTTTATGGTGCTTCACTTTATGACACTTTGCAGATATTGCATTTTTCTTTTACGTATTGAAGGTTTGTGACAACCCTGTATCAAGCAAGTCTATCAGTATCATTTTTCCTACCACATCTGCTCACATCATGTCTCTGTGTCATATTTTGGTAATGCTTACAATATTTCAAACTTTTTCATTATTATTGTATCTGTTGTGATGATCTGTGATCAGTGATCTTTGAACTTAATCAATAAATGTGTTGTGTGTTCTGCCTGTTCCACCCACTCCCTCTCCTCACGCCTACCTATTCCCTGAGACACAATACTGAAGAATATTACATAAACTTAGTTGATAAAGTAGTAACAGGGTTTGAGAGGACTGACTCAAATTCTGAAAGTTCTTCTGTGGATAAAATTCTATCAAACAGCATCACATGCTATAGAGAAATCTTTTGCAGAAAACAAGAGTCAATGGATGCAGTAAACTTCAATACTGCCTTATTTTAAGCCACCCTAGCCTTCAGCAGCCACCACCCTGATCAATTATCAGCCATCAATACTGATGCAAGACTCTCTATCAGCAAAAAAAATCACAACTTTCGAAGGCTTAGCTAATGATTAGCACTTTTTAGCAAAAAAGTTTGTTGTTGTTTAAATTAAGGTGTGTACATTGTTGTTTTTTAATATGATACTATTACACACTTGGTAGACTACGGTATAGTATGGACTACAGTATAGTGTAGACATAATTTTTTTTTTGCACTGGGAAACCAAAAAATTCATGTGATTTGTTTTATTGTGGTGGTCTGGAACTAAATCCACAATATCTCTGAGGTATGCATGTATAAAGGTGTGGAAAGATTGTAGTTTGTGTTGATGGGACAAATACCTACTCAGTTAAATAAACAGAAGCTAAAGGCACTGATATGATATATTTACATGACATGACTTATTGAGATGTGAGTATGAATTTGGCTGCTCTTCAGTGACAGTGTATGTCTTTCGTGGTGTGAATTTGGGTAATTTAAATCTCTCTTTACTGCCGTTTCTTCGAATCATACAATCATACTTTACATTTATAACCAATATCAAATTGTTTGCCTTCTCAAGGAGAGGGGATGGATGGGAGGGAGAAAGAGTATCTGTAACTCAAAAAAATTTTAAGTGGTTGTTAAATTTTTTTACATGTTATTGGGAAATATTAATGAAACAAATAAAATTAATTTTTAAAAAAGAATTATACAGTCATAGATTTAAAACTGGATGGGACCTGAAAGTTCATCTAGTGTAAATCCCTCATGCTACAAATGAGAATACTAAGACTCTCAAAGAGGTTAAGTGACTTGCTGCCCAGGTAAGAAGCATCAGAGATAGAATTTGAACCTAGGTTCTGTGACTGCAGAGTCAGAGCTCTTTCTTTTCATTTTTCTTTAACATTTTTATTTAAAGTTTTGAGTTCTAAATTCTATCCATTCTTCCTTCCTTCCTCTACTCCCTCCCTGAGACAGTAAGCAATCAGATATAGCTTACATATGTGCAATTATGAAAAGCACTTCCCTATCAGTGATTTTGCACAAGAAGACTCAAATAAAAGAAAAAAAATAAGAGAAAGAAAGTAGAAAAATAGTCTGCTTCAGTGCTCTTTCTATGATACTACATTCCCTTCTAAGGTAAGCTCAAGTCTGTATCAAGTCTTTGCAGATTCCCCGCAACTACTAGTGTTTCCCTCTACCCCAACAAATAACCTTGTATTTATGTTGAATGCATTTATATTTGAATGCATTTATATTTGTACATATTGTCTCTTATGAAAGAATATAAGTTTTTTGAGAACAGGAACTGTTTCAGTTTTTATCTTTATATCTAAGGCCTGTAGTAGGTGTTTAAAAACACTCTGATTGATTGGACTGATTCATTTTAAACTCTCTGGGCCTGAATTACATGGTCTGTAAAATGGGTTTGATAGTACCTATGACCTATGATCTGATCTTCGTAGCACAAAGGCAAAGGGTCAAACAAATGATCTCTGATCCCTTCTAGGTTCAAAACCCGTAATTCTCTCCAATTATCATAACATATACAGGACATACTCTGCATTTTTATCACCTTGGTGTGATTCTGAGAGAAAAAGTTTTAATTCTGATACCTCGAAGCATATTACTTTATAGTTCCTGAATGCTGGTCTTCCAATATAACTCACAAGGATCACGTGAGCTTAGTATTTTTTTTTCGCTCTTTAATTTTCCTTGAAAACAAGATTTGGAGCATTACTCCATGTGTTCAGCTCTATGTATGTCCACCTATAATGATGCTGACATCGGGCCCAACTCCCCTTCCTTCTGTCATTTTGCCTTCATATCTTTACCCCCAGACTTTTATCAGGGTCTGTATGCTGCTTTCTTCGTGCCTATAATTCCCAAAGGCCAAGTCTTATACTCTAAGGATTCTTCCCCTGATCTAATACAGCACAGCCTAACCAATCCTTCACCTGAGTGCTAGGGTGCTTTCTAAAAACCCCATGGTCCCATCATAATTCAAGCATTTGCTTTAGTTAATCTTTAATAATTTTTAATATTAATGTTGGCTTTTAACTGAAGCAATAAGGTTGTTAAAAATGGATATTTCTTCTAATTGGCTGACATTTATTTGGTTTCCTTCATTTAGCTGATGTTATCACTTTTCTAAGTAGCATCCTGTCTTGCATTTTAGTCTGGTAGATAAAAATCTCTCATTTCATTCTTGTTTAAAGATTTCTTTAAAAAAGGAAACCCACATTATCTCTTTGAAGCATGGGCCTCTCACAATTGTCTTAGATCAACTCAAGACCCTAATGGATCCTGAATACTAAAGAAGCAAAATATGTGTGTAAATAAATATATGTCCCATTCACCTTTGGGTGACAACCACAGGGTGGTTGTGTGATACAGCTGATATCGTTGGCCCTTTAATAAAATATTTGCTTTTTTTAATTTGATTTTAGGATCTCTGTGATGGGAATCAAACTAATGTAACAGATTTTGCTAACCCCAAAGCATGTTTGTGCTCTAATGAGGTCAGTCAAAAAAACAGATTTATAGAGCTACATTCTTTCTTTAGAGTTAATATAGTAGAATTGTTAGTGGATTGTCTTTGGAGACAAGGAGACCCTAGCTCAAATTTTGCCTCTGGGTCTGTGACCATGAGCAAGTTACCAAACCTTTCAGTACCCCCTGGCAGCTTGATAAGACTATAACTTGCAGAACAGTTGCCAGGCAGAATTAGTGGTGAGGGAGTTCCCCCACATACACACACACAAACACACACACACACACACACACACACACTTCTTTGGGATGAGCACATGAATTTTTTTTGTGGAAATAAATCTTTGTGCATTGTTTCTGGTGGGCAAATTATACCAAAACACTTTGCTAAAAGTAGTAAGAATTAAAAGGGAAAGCTAGGTGGCACAGTGGATAGAGTACCAGCCCTAGAGTTAATGAGACCTGGGTTGAAATCTGACCTCAGACATTTCCTAGCTGAGTGACCCTGGGCAAATCACTTGATCCTATTTGCTTTACTTTCCTCATCTGCAAAATGAACTGGAGAAGGAGATGGCAAACCGCTCCAGTAGCTTTGCCAAGAAAACCCCAAATGTAGTGACATAGAGTCAGGCACAACTGAAATGACTCAACCAAACCACAAAAGTCATAATTAGCATGAATATCAACAACCAGCATAGGAATATGTTAACCACTTAAGACTTTATTTTTCCCAATCACTAAGCAGATGCAAAGTGAAGAAGACAAGTCTCCTGTCACCCATTAAACCAGGCTTTAGAAACAATACACCCCAAAATAGTTATCCTAAGGTTTCTTACATACCTTTCTGAAAAGCAGAGTAATCTTCAGCTATGGCTGTTTGGTTTAAAAGGTCAATAGCCTGACTTGAACCAAAGGTGCGATCCATAGGCAGAGAAAGATGAGTTTCTCTTGCCAGATGAAAGGAGATAAAAAGCTCTGAGATCCTCCTCAGACTCTGTGTGGTGTTCGCTGCCTGTTGTCACACAGAGACTTCTAATGCTTCTTATTTTTCCCATATTGCAGGGTGTGGGAAGAATTTCTACATCCACTGTAGCAAATAAAATTTTGCCCATCATTTGAACTCAGTATTTCACTAAGAGAAGTACCATTTCTGGCCATACTGAGGAAGAGAGAAAGCCATGCTGAGAGAAACTTAGGCCAGTTCAGAAATAGGAAGTAAATTAGTTTCAATACAATAGTTAGAGTTACGGTGACAACCTTTAGAAAACAGGAAGAGGTAAAAACAGAAAAATGAAGTAGCTTTTTGAGCCTTTTTCTACAATTATGATTATTCATCTAACAACCCATAAACAGAAGCAGCTGCTTGGAAATGTAGGTGTTTAACATATTGCAAAGGGAGATAATCGCGTTTAGTAAAAACATCAATACCATAGTGAGAAGTAGCTAGCCCGGTGCCCAAAGGCCACTCTGCAAAATTTAGAGTTTTTGGAGCAAAGAAGAAAAATGCCTTGAGTGTAATTATATTCCCTTATGGGTAGGGGACTACTGTCTAAATTTTCACCAAGAACCTGTCAGACTTAGGAAGGGAAGAGTAAAGGGAAGAAGACTGGAGTTACCCTCTAATACTACTTTAAAAAAAAAATACAATTACTATATAAGGCTGGAGGTGGGTGAGGAAAAATCTCTAAATTATAATACTTTCTGGAGGCTCATCTCCTGAACTGGGTGGTCCTTACAAGCAAGTTCCCAGGAAAGAACTGTTCTGTCAAGTACTTTCCATTCATGAGAATCAAAGGTCCAAGGCTTGTAATCCTAGTCTAAAGCTTCCTTTCTCTTGTGTCAAACTTCAGGATACCCTATAATGAGCCTCTTGCTCTTCCTTGTGTTGATGTAGTCCTGGTGTTTAACCCTCTATTGGACACAATCACTTATGCCTTAGGCTAGCCCTAGCCCTATGCTAGCCTTACTCTTTCCAAGGACTAATGCCTGTCCTGTGCTTAAACAAGCGAGTTATCTTTAAAGAATTACTTTTCCATGAAAAAACTTTACACTCATGAAATTCAAGGTCCAAAGTTTATGGCCCTTTTTCTGACATTTCAGTCCAAATTGATGAAAAGTAGTGAAAAGACTAGCCACAAGTCATGCTTTTTAAAAGGGAGAGAGGAAAAGTTTGGGGAGGTGTTCAAAAATAAATATTACCCTCTCTCATTTTTATAAATACAATGCAGATCACAAGTCTTGCAAAGCGTGTAATATATAACTGATGAGCTAAGTATGTGGGCCTAGTCGGGGAAGCTCTGTTGAAAAGGAACAATGATTTGCAAAGAATTATCTCTTTGTGTAAATTTGGGTCAAGAGAAAGACAAATCCCATAGATGCCAATACTTGGCATCCAAAAAATGCAAGTTTTAAAGGCAAAAATTATATTATCTTGGCAAACGGAGGTATCCATAAAATGAATTTGAAAATGAAGCTATCTCATGCAGTTAAAAAAAAAAGCGAGTGAAACCAGAACACCACCTCCATCTGTGCCAGGGATGAATCACCCTTCTGGCTCACAGATTCTCTCTCCACAGATGGGTAATAATAACTCCCAGACAATGCCGCATCTTGTTTCAACACCATTAGGCACACATTCCTGACTAAGTCCAGCCCTGCCTGGGCAAATGGACATAAAATCCAGGAAGGCAGGTCAAGGGAATGGACAGTGGGAGGTTCTAAAGGTTTCATCCCAGGAAAGCTTCAAGAAGAGAACAGTGCATCTGCCTAGACACCCACCTCAAATTCAGGCATACAAAACTGAAAGAAGGAGGAGTGGCAAAGCCTCTTGAACCTCTCTTCTGCAACCCAGAGCCACCAAGGGCCTTGTGGTGTCTCAGATTAACAGGCCCTCAGAATTAAGGACTAGATCGATACGTACAACAGACTCTGCTCCCTGCCTCCTACAGATGCTCAAGAAATGCTCTTTGATGGTGAGATGAGTCAAATAGTGATTAACAGAAAAACAATGTTCCCTGTCTCCTTTTTAAAGAATGCTGTGCCTCTAGCCACATCCTGCTGATTATATTTTATTCTCCCACTTTTAGCCCAGAAGTGTGACCCCCCCCCCATACCTTCCAAGGTAGAGGTTTCATTTAGAATCAATCACTGGTGCTAGAGCCAACATGATCAGACGGTATCCTTGAGGATATGGCAAAAACTTTGGCCCTTACTTTTAGACCCACCTATCAGGAGCATGGGTTATTTTTGGAATCATGTAACCATGGAATTGGAAGAAGCTTCAGAAGACCCTTTGGTAAGGGGCAGTTAGGTGGCACAGAGAATAGAGCACACTGGCCCTGGAGTCAAGAGGACCTGGGTTCAAATCCGGCCTCAGACACTTAACATACACACACCCCCCCCCAAAAAAAACCAACCCTAGCCGTGTGACCTTGGGCAAGTCACTTAACCCCAACTGCCCTCCAAAAAGCAAAAAAAAAAAAAGACCCTTTGGCTTCAGACCAGGTGGTTGTCTAAACCAGTGGTGACAAACTCATATAGAAAAGGGGACCATTAAATTGCTCATAAGGATCCCTCCAGGTTGCAAATTGACCGATTTTTCTTGAAATTACAGTGCTAAAGAACCCCCTCCAGTTGTTGATTCTAGTGTTTCACCTCCAAAAGGTACCCTTTATGACCTTGGCAGGGGGGGGGGGGAACTCCCTGGGCCTCAGCTTCTTCACTGTAAAATGAAGAGGTCATACTAGATCACCTGTGAGCTCTATAGATTCTGAGCCATTGAATAGCTTCCCCTCCCCCTCCATGCTATGGCTCCAGCACTGTGATGGGCACTGGGAGAGATTAAAGTCTTCGGTCATTATCTTTTGTAGATAAGACTAACACAGAGATAAGGGATATATCATGAAGGCATGATAAAATTCTTCAAGACAATCAACAGGAACCTCTCTTGCTGTAATTGAAATTAATTTCCTGTCAACAAACCAGTCAAAAAGCACTATTAAGACAAGGACTATGTAAGTCCTGAGGATGCAAAGGATGAATGTCAAAAAACTGACATTCCAAATGACAGAAACATATATGTGGGGGTTATAATATGTACATATATTCTGTATTTATGTGTACATATGTAGCAGCAAGCACCCCAGGGTCCCCAGGGTGCCTGCTCACACAGGTTCTTGGATCTGCTTTGTTAAAGGAAAGCAACTCAAAATGGGTTAACAAGCTTACTTTAATCAGTCAGACATATATCGTTTACCTTGTTCAGGAGAAAAGGTCAGCACCCTGAACCTCAAAGTATACAGGCATAATTATCAAGACAGCAACATCAAATAGACAGATTTCCAAACTGTCCAACCATTACATCCATACCCAGTCAACATCTGGGTTTCCACATTCTGGGTTTTTCAAAGCCGGGGGACTCTCAACAACGGCTTCCCAGAATTCAGATCAAATCACAAAACACTTCTCAAAGTGAGTCCCAAAACAAAGCTACACATCAGGGCTTATATAGCCTTCTCCTGGCTCAGAGAATGTAACAACCTTATTGACTCACTGGCCAATCAAGAAGTATCTACTGAAAAACAAGCCTCCCACCCCAGGTTTCAGGTGCACATTAGCCTAGGGGCAGGGAAGATCTTTAAAATTTACATTTCCATTACAACATAATATATGTGTATGTGTATATATGCAAGATACATGCAAACTAGATACAAGAGGAAGGCACTAACAGCTGGAGGAATAAATAGGAAAGGCCATGGCCTTTGAGCTCAGTTTTGAAGGAACTCAGGGATTATCAGAGATCACTTCTCATGAACTTTCTTCCCTCCCTTGGTCCCTTCACCCCCATGGGCAAAAGAACAGGCTTTGTGTAAGCAAACATGAGCTTGTACCTGTTGATACATCATAATAAATAAAGTGTACAAGCACATGGTATCATTGTGATTATTTTTATATTATCTCTGTACATAGAAGAAATCATGTAACCCTATAATTTCATGGCCCAAGGATAACTGGGTAGCAAATTTCAGGTTGTCATTCGTTGATAGTGCCTTACTGTGGTGTGACAGAAATAGTGCCAGAGCCTAAGCTGCAGAGTATGAGTTTGAATGCCAGCTCTGACACTAACTGTGTGACATTGGACAGCCTCCCTGAACCTCATTTTACTCACCAAAGTGAGTGTGGTGGACCAGATCACAGTCATAGGTTTAAAGTAGAAGGAACATCAGAGGTCATCACCTAGTGCAACTCCCTCATTTTTAGACATGAGGCAACTGAGGCCCTAAGAGGTTAAATGACTTTCCTTTTCATGCAGTTACATAAAAAGCAACAGGGATTCAAACCAGATTCTCTATAGCTCCAAGCATAGTACTTATGTCCACTGGACCAGGGATCCTTGCAGCTTTTAATGATATGGTCACGAAGGTCAGAAATAGCTGGTAAAATTGTGATTCACTGGTAATACAAAAATTTAATTGTGCACAATTTCCATCTTCTCTTTTGGCAGAAATACTGGCAAGGGACAAACTATCAAACTTTAGAGCTGGAAGCGTCCTTAAAGATCATCTATTTGCCACCCCGCCACTGCATATTCATTTTACAGATGAGGAAAGTGGTTGAAAGTCAGTGATAGCAGTGATTAGTCCAGGTCTTCTGTCTCCTAGGCTAACAATTTTTCTTCCTCTCTATAGCTGAGTATAATATCAGAGATTCTAATACTCTAATTAGGAATCAGTTGACCCAAAAGTAGAGATTCAATAGAAGGTAAAAGGTTGCTGACCACCTACAAATGAGGTCACATTGGCTGATGCTGCTGGTTTCAAGTCCTAGCCAACAGCAAAGGTTCCCCTCATATGCAGTTCCAATGCAATTGTGATCTGCAAGACATCCTCCTACAAACTTTTAGAGGATGTTGGCCATTCTCTAACCAGTTACCATGCTCTTCCTCAGCCTTTGACATAGCTTGCTTTTGTGACATTTTCAGTGATTGGCACATCAGCAGCACTTAATATATTTTCCTTAACTGACAAATGCAGAGGGACTTGGTGAAAACAACAGTGAGATTCTGCTATGGTTGTGATCCCATCGGACATGTTTCATTCATACCTAAGACTTCAGGACTGTGGTTGGTTCTAAGACACAAAAAACCCCACAGCTCTTTCTCCACTATAGCACATCTTCTCATAGGCAGTTGCCCTGATAAAGCATTTCACAGAATCCCCACTAAAAAAAAAAAAAAGAAAACAAGCATCAAAGAAAAGAGTAGAGTACTATTTTCCTCAGGACTATATCTTTATGTGGAGAACTGAATGTAGCCACCAGGAACATGGTTACAGAATCATAGATTTAAAGCTTTAAAGGGCCTTGAGAGATCACCGAGTCCAGCCCTCTCATTCTTTAGATGAGAAAATCTAGGCCCAAGAGATTAAGTCAGTCAGTCAGTATGAGCCAGGTACTGTGCTAAGTGCTGGGGATATAAAGTAGGCAAAAGACAGTCTGTGCCCTCAATGAGCTCACAATCTAATAGTCATGGAAAATTCTTGGAGTTGGAATACAGAATGTCATATTTCAAGAACAGCAAGCGATCACTGAATCAATAAGTTCATGGGGGAAGGCGGTGATGGAGAGTGTGACAGAGAGAGGTGAAGGGGATGGGGGCAGGGTTGCACATAGGAGGTCCTTAAGTGGTCAAGCTGGAAATCAAGTTCAAGTCCTCTGACTCCAAAGCCAAACAAAGCTCTTTCCACTAAACTGCACATGATTTTTGTAGAGGAAGAAACATTACTGTAGTAGGAAGAATACTGAATTTGGAGTCAGAAAATCTGAGTTCTATTCCTCCCTGGTACTTACTATCTATAACACTTTAGGCAAGTATTTTCACTCTCCTGGGCCTCAGTTTACTCATCTATAAAATTAGAAAGTTGGACTAGATGATCCCAAAGGTTCCAGAATCCTAAATGAAAACTTTTCCCCTCAATACCCACTGACTTTGTAGAAAAGGTTTTCTTTTAACCACAAAAAGCCCTATGACAACTGGCTGAAGAAAGAATCCCTGCTCTCACCCTACCTCCCAGGTAGGGCAAAGTTCCTGATGTGAAAAACAAGTTATATTTTGCTCAAAGGAAGACTTCCTTCATCAGATCTATGGATCCATGCTAGGAAAATTCGACCACACCCAGACTACCATGTAACAGATCTGCTAATTTTATTCTTCTGAGTTGTAAGAGAATGTAGCTTTATTTACAAAAACAAAATATTTAAACATTTCAATAAACAGATTATGAAACAGATTTCTATGATAGCCTCTGCCAGCTGCTTCTGCAAGCCAGGAATCCTTCTTTCCTTGTGAAATGAAAAGGACAAATTCTCCCTCAAGTCCAAACCACTAAGTCAAGGATAATTATCTTCCACAAGAGCCTGACCAAGACCAACCTATTTCAATTCAGAAACCCATCTCACTTTACCAAAGGACCTTCCCCATGCAAAAGTAATAAATGTTTAGTCAGCTTTGCTTAGCTCAGCCACAAAGGAATGTTTGCTAAGTGTACCACCCATGGTACTTTCCCATGTGATTCATTGGAAAGAATGTTGGAGTTGGGGTCAGAGGTAGCACTTCTGCCACTTAGTATCTCTGTGACCTTGAGCAAGTCATTAAATTCTTCTGAACCTTAGGTCATTATTGGTATGCAAAAGTGATGTCACCTGAGTCACTGAATCACCCCACCCCCATCTAAAGTGACTAAGCAGATTCTCAAGCTTTGATAACTTTATCAGATGAAGCCACCTATAATGAATCAAACTAAAGGCATTAAACTAATGTATGCCCAATCTTGTCATGTGATTCTGCTACAAAGTCTCAAACTAGTTCAGTATCCTACATTATTTGAGTATTCTGAAGCTTAGAGAAAGTCTAGCCATGTTCCTAAGAGAGAATAACTTTGAGGGAAGAATAGAATCTCTGTTTCTTCCCTTGTCCCCTTGACCAAAGGAGAACCTTATTAGATGATTTGGATTTCTCACTAGTGTCCTAATGGTGTCCCCCTGAATAGCAATGACTAGTGGTAGTGTCTGTATTGGAGCTGAGGATAAGCTAGACACTTTGTTCAAAGAAAGCTTCAAGGAACCCAGAAGAACATTGTCCCATGCTTAAGGGAAAGTTCATAAGTACTTCATGAGGGGAGAAAAGGATTTCCAGCAACCATGAACTTTGAGCTATTCCTTTGTCACATATGCTAAGTTTGAGATCACTCAATACTTGTGGGAGAGGTCACAAACTTTTAGGGGGAATGTTTTATCACAACTGTTCTTACCGTACCACTGTAGTAAATACATACCCCTAATTAACTCTAGATAACTAGTTGATATCAACTGATAATATGGGAGGAGGGGTGAACGAGGGGGGAAGGAATTATACCAGCTGGGGCTTGCAAGCTAGAACATTAGAAAGATACAACCAGCTGCTAAGGGTTCTAAAGAACTCTGAGGAGAAAAGTAGCAGGTACTTTCTGGAGACCCAACATGCCAGGACAAAGGGAATTTGGAAAAGTAGCCCCAGAACATGTGCTACATGTGAAATGAAGGGGTTGGACTGGATGACCACTAAGGTCCCTTTCCAGCTCTAAGTCAATGACTCTGTGAATTGTCATCAAGTAATATCTTTATTACAGCTTGGGGCCTACCTACACCTGTGCTTAGCACTGTGTAGCACAGTGTCTCTCACATATCCTCCTTCATCATCATCATCATCACCATCATCATCGAGATCTGACTTGTGGTTTCCTTCCTATAGGGAATTCCCAGGAGGAAACTCCCTCTACCAATGCAGGTTGAAACATTCTTTGTATCTTAAAGACTTAAATAATTACATAGATCCATGAAAGGTTAAGTATTTCCAAGGATCATCCAGCTATTATGTGTCAGAAGTAACACTTGAACACAGGTCTTCCTGGTTTTGAGTCTGTTTCTGGATACAATGCAATGCTATCTCCCAATAATAATAGTATGTAATTTATTATCAATAATAGTAATTTGCATTCTATAATGCTTTCTTCACAATAAACCTATGAGCTAGAGTATACAATTATTATTACCCCCATTTTCCTGATATAGAAACTGAAGCTTAGAGAGATTAAGTAATTTTACAAAGGTTACACAGTTCTTAGATGTTAGAACTGAGATTCAAACTTAGTGTCCTGATTCCAGGTACAGTATTTGTGCTACTGTGCTATGCAAGTGTCTTCTAAGTTACTCAGTGAATCCAAATTCTGAAAACAAACTCCATCTAGGCCAGGAAACCACTGGCCTTAACTCAGGGTTCTAAATTACTCTGCACTATAAAGTTTCCTCTTCTGTGATATGAGACAGTTGGATAAGATGATCTCAAAAGTTTCTTTGAGCAGCAGTGTTCTACAAGAAGTCAGAGACTCCTTGGACTCGAGCTGTGAAAGAGAACTTAGAGATAATAAAATCTATTCCCCCCCCTTTTTTTTACATATATACAGATGTGTCATGGCTTTATATGTTATGCACAGAGCATGGCATAGTAGATAAAATGCTGAGCTTGGAGTCAGAATGATCTGTTAAAATTACACCTCTGACACTTAACTGCTGGGAGTCCCTGGGCAAGTCTCTTAACTTCTAAATATCTCCTATATGCAACATCCTAGGATTTATCTACTCCCATAGACAGATCATAAGTTATGCTGGGGAAGGGAATTCCCACACCAGGAATTTCTTGTACTAAAGAAGTTACAAATCTTTCACACATATACCATGCATAGGCATATCCTTCACCAAATCCTACATCATGCCTCACAGTGGCATAACCGGGTTCTTGAAGACTTTGCAGCTAGGAGGCATAGCGGATAGAGCATTGAATATGGAATATTGAAGCACCAAGTTCAAATCCAGCCTCAGACACTCCCAACTCTGAGACCCTTGGCAAGTCACTTAAATTCTGTCTGCCTTCATTTCCTCAATTCTCACATGGGAATAGTAATACAACCTACCTCCTAGGAGTGTTGTTAGAATCAAATGAGATAGTATTTATAAAGTGTTGAGCACAATAACTTGCATATAGCAGGTACTTAACAAATGCTTATTCCTTTCTCTTCCCATATTCCAATAGACCATAAGCTCTGATAAGATATACTTTGCTGGAAAGATTTCAAGTACAGTCCTGACTGAAGATTGAGTCTTCACTTCAAGGGCCAACCCATATAACTATAGCGAGGTTCAACAGTAGGCTGGACAAAAGGTAGTAAATCCTCTGGCCTTGGCAACCCATGAAACAAATACAAAATTGTAATGGCCTTCAATCCTGAGTAGTCAGTCCCCTTTGACTTCTATAATAATAGTGGTATAGTAATGGGAAAGGAGGTAAAGGGTGCTAAAAACTGCAGGGCTTTTAAACCATCTACAAACTTTAACTACAAACAACTTTGTCTGATAACCAATCAATTGACATTCTATTGGAAGAACTGAACTGCATGATATGCTTATGATATGAGAAGAAGAGTGACAATGGGGCTAGAGAGCTGGCTTCTCAGCCAGCAGGACCTTGCTTTAAACCTATCTCTGACACCTACTAGCTATGAGACCCTATATAAGTCATTTACCTTCTCACTATCCGTAAGTAACCTTCTAAAGGTAGTCCAGATAAATGGCAGAGAAAGTGCCAACCTACATTGGTAGAGTTTCTCACTCAGGAGTTCCCTAACCAATGAAACCTCAGGTCCAGTCCCTATATTCCCAATCCTTCCAAAAAATAAAACTGGAAAAAAAAGAAAAGAAAGTTATAACTAAAGGACGGGTGAATCACAGGTTCTCTTTGAAGAAGTGAACAAAAGAACTGGATAAGCTGCTTTCGTGGTTGTACCCAAAGACACCCAGATCCATGCTACGTTTTTTGTATATGTCAACCTTTCCCAACACGTTTGTATTGAAGTCATTGAGGATCAGATGATTTAGAGGATCTTGTCAAACTCTTCATGGAATTTCTTTACATGTTCATTTTCTCCAGTGGAAATTGGATATGATTATCTTTGAGGTTTTGTTTTAAGGAGCTCCGCAAGACAAGATGACCAGGTGTCTCATGAAATGATGTTTCTTTGGGTACTACCCAAAAAAGACAGTCATTTTCACTGACTGTCTTGAGTACATGGAGGGTGCTCCTCAATGCTCTATCTTAAGTCTTCTTCTTTTCTCTCAGTGATCTCTTTAGCTCCCTTGGGTTCAATTATCATCTCTACTAAGATGACACCTAGATGGACACAACCAGTTCTAGTTTCCCTCATGAGCTCCATTTCCAAATCACCAGCTGTCTATTTGACATTTTCCAACCAGATGCCCCACAGTGACCTTAAACTCAATATGTCCAAAACAGAAATTCTCTTTCCCTACAAATCCCCTCCATAGATCCTAACTTTTTTTATTTGTTTTGGCCATCTTTCTAGTCATTCTGGATCATAACTATGGATTATAATTCAACTTTTCCACTCTCCTTCATCCCATATCTTTTCAACTTCTTATTAATGCCACCTCTATAACATCTCTGACATCCAATCCCTTCTCTCCACTCACATAGACACTACCCACTCTCTTAGTTATCTCTTCTCTGAACAACTGCAATAATCTTCTAGTAGGTCTCTCTGCCTCCATTGGTTCCTTTCTCTTTTCTATCTTCCAAACAAGCTCCCAAAGTGATTTTCCCAAAACGTAGGTCAGATCATGTCACTCCCCTACACAAAAACCTCCGGGCTTTGCCCATACCTTTTTGCTTTTAAGATAAAATGCAAACTCTTCTGTTGGGCATTAAAAGCCTTTTACAATCTAGGCACTTGCCTAGCTTTTCAGCCTTGCTCAAATTATTCCCTTCTATCAACTCTAGTAACCAGACAAACCACCCTACCTCATATACACTATTCCATATCATTTCTCCATGCCTTTGCACAGGCTGTCCCACATTCCTGAAATGCAATTGCCTTTACCTCTGCCTCTTGGAATCCCTAACTCCCTTCAAAGCTCAACTTACATGCTATCTCTTATAAGTCAATCAATTAACCAAGAAGCAGCCTACTACATGCCAACACTAGGAATTTAAGGAAAGGCAAATATCATCTCTGACTACAAGGAACTCACAATTTAATGAGATATAAATTGAAAAATATTAACATTATGCTATTATATTAATAACTAATTGTTAATTTGTGATCCATCCTTTTCCTCCTATTTTTAAGACCTCACTCCACAAAAGATCAGTCAATTATTGAAGGGTATTGCTGAGTAAGGTAATCTTCTCCCAGGACCAACATATCTACCTAGATAGGAACCCTTACTTTTTTATTTATTTTAAACAAAAATCAGACTCAGATCTTTTCCCCAGGTCATGTCTCCTTGTCTTTGATCCCCTCAACAGAGTTTTAGGGTGACCCAACTCATGAATGAGCAAACTTAGCCAGAGAGGTCTGGGTGGAAATGGCTTCTCTTGACCAGATGCCTTGAGGCTGCTGAGTCTCATGATCAAGCCACAGTCTCAGCAGGAGAAGCTGAAGATTTTTACCTGACCTTCTCATTAAATGTCTGCCAATCAAGAATGAGTTTCACTTGTCTGAGGAGTTCCCTATCAGAAAGTACACACCTGATTTAAGGTGTTTCAGAGTCTTTCTTAGGGTCTCTAGTTACTGAGAGAAACCACTAACCAAAAATTTATTGATTACTGGCTAGTCTAATTAATTGTTAATTTCCTGACAACTCTCAGAGGCTTTATTTGCAACAACACCATGAAATGCCTGCTTAAAAACAAGGCGTATACAGGATAACTGGTGATCACCTCAAGGGAAAGGCAGTGGTATTAAAGGGAACCAGGAAAGGTTTTTTGCAGAAAGTGGGATTTGCACTGAGATTTTAAGGAAGTCAGGGAAGCCAGGAAGCAAGAATGAGTAGTGGGAGAAATTCAGGCATCAAAGACAGTCAGTGAAAATGCACAGTAAGGAGATGGAGTGCCCTGTGTGAGAAATAGCAAGGAAACTAGTGTCAATGTATCCAGAGCATGTGGAAATGAGTAACATGGGAGAAGACTGGAAAGTTAGAAGAGGCCAGGCTATGAAGGTCTCTAAAAGCCAAACAGGGTGCTGTAGGTGGTGCAGTGAATAGAGCAATGGCCCTAAAGTCAGGAGGACCTGAGTTTGGATCTTGGCCTCAAGACACTTGACATTTAATTAACTGTGTGACCTTGAGCAAGTCACTTAACCCCAATTGCCTTGCCTTCCCTCTTACCCCCCAAAAAAAGCCAAACAGAGCTTTATGTTTGATTCTAGAGATAAGAGAACCAGCAGAGTTTATCAAATAGGGGAATGACATGGCAAGACCTATGCTTTAGGAAGATCATTTGATGGCCAAGTGGAGGATAGACTGGAATGGGAAGAAACTTGAGGCAGGAAGATCAAACAGAAAACTCATACAATACTCCAGGCAAAAGGTTATGAGAACTGTGCTACTAGTGTGTCTGGGGACACTAGTGAAGGAGAATTCAATGCTGGAGAAGGGAGGGAGGGGTACAATGTCTTTGGGTAAGAGTGAGGCTTCCACAAGCACAGGAAAGTATAAAGAGTGTAACTAGAAGAGATTGGAGATAAAATAAAATTTATTAACAATTGAGCAGGAATTCCACATGGCACACAGAAAATGAGGGCAGTAATGGATTTAAGATGGATGAGAACTAGAGCGTGTGGCAAGACAGCAGTGGAAGGGGGCTTTGAATCCAGGACAAAAGATCCCTAAATCCCTGGGCTTTGTTAATCAGTTGCTAATGATAAGGATAACTCTAGCCATCTTCATGCCATGCATGCCACCTTGATCATTTTCCCTGTCCTGAGGTCCAGGGCTTCCAATTCATGGCAAGTCACAATATCTAAGCACCCAAACTCTCTATGACCTGCAGTAACCTTCATGGGATGCCATTAGGCAACATCAACTTTGTCTTCCTACTTTATACCTCTTGCCCTAGGAACATTAATCAAATGAACACTATTCTATATCATGCTCATCACCCACTTTCTCTGCTTGTACACTGAAGTGGCTCAATGCTGCTAAAGGAAATCACACCATCTGGGTCTATTTCAAACTCATGTTGTCTGGAGAGAGAAACTGTCCTGGACTTCATTCATCATCCCTGTGCCTTCACAAACCAAATCATCACTCCATGACCACCATTTCTCTATAAGTGCTATCTTTCTCTATTGGAATATAAACTTCTTGAGTGTGAGAACTGTCTTTTTTTTCTGTATTTGTATCCCCAATGTTTAATAGAGGAACTGGCAATAAGTGGGAGCTTAATAAATGCTTTTTCATTCTTTCATTCATTCATTCATTCATTCAGGTGGTTGCAGCCTCTATCTTCCCCAGTCCTCTGATGATGGGGCATGGCATTGGTGGCACTGATGATGGGGGATGGCATCAGAGATTTTAAACAAGAGGTCTGGATCCCCGGGTGTGGGACTAATCTCACAAACATCACTTATGTAGCTATATCAAAAAAATGGAGAACAGTGAGGCACACCAGAAACTAACCTGAACAGAGTACACACCCACTAGTTGGAGCAGTACTCACCACATTCTATAGTGTATAGTTCAACTATATACTATTGTCTACCTTCGACTCCCTTGTTATACCTTTCATACTAACCATGTCCTATCAATATAAATTTTTTTAATCCCCATCATCTACCTGTTCTGTTTGCACACTAGAACCACTAAATACTGCTGAAGAAAGTTATACAAATCATCCTGACAAATTAATGTTATCTAATCTCAATTGGTCTGATATACACCAACATTTTTATTGTTCTTCGATTGATTGCCTACCCTTTTCCCCTCATAGGCAGTTTTTTTTTTCTAAGAGAAGTTCCAAATTTCTAAGTCCCTAGTGATTCTGTCAGTAAATATTCTCCCCTCCTACTTTGCTGAGAAAATTGAGCCTTTCTCTCTTCCACTACATACCTCAACTATTCCTTATATCTTCACTCATTTTATTCACTTATTCCTATCTCTTAGAAGGAGGTGACCCTTCTGCTTGCCAAGGCCAAACCCTATGTGTCTGGAACCCCAGCCCCTGTCTTCTCCTGGAGATTTCCTATCAATTATTCCATCTTTACTTCTCATTTTCTCTCTCTCTCTCTCTCTCTCTCTCTCTCTCTCTCTCTCTCTCTCTCCTGCTTCCTTGCTACTTATAAATATGCTCAGATCTATCCCATCCTTTAAATACCTTCCTTTGACCCTATCATTCCGTAATGTTATTGTTTTATCGCTCTCCTCCCTTTCACCACCAAACTTCTAAAATTAGATTAAGACCTCTATTTCATGTTTGGTTAATTTGGTCATTTTATAGTCTTGTAGAAAATTCTCGGTTTACTGGCACATGATTGTACATAGGAGGCACCAATAAATCTTTTTTATTTCCTTTTTATTGTGATTGCACAGTGTTCATTTTTTTTTATTTTGGTAATCTGATTTGACTTTCTTTAATCAGGATAGCTAAAGTTTTATCAGTTCTTTAATCTTTTCAAAGAACCAGCTTTCCATTTTATTGATCAATTCTATAGTCTTTTTTATTTCTAATTATACTTAATCTGTTTCTCCTCTAGTTTTCAAAGCTTCCTCTTTTGTGTTTACTTTGGGTACACTTGTAAATTTTCTATTTTTAATTACATAGTCAGTTTATTAATCCTCTCTTTTTGTATTTTGTTAATATATACTTTGAGAAATCAATAAAAACAGCTTTAGCTTCATCCCAGAAAATATGGTATGTAGTCAGCCAAATAAGTTACTGTTTTTAGAATTTTTCTTTGATGCCCATTCATAATGTCATTATTAACTTTCCATTTACATCTTATTTTTGCTTATGTTCCTTATATCATTACTTTTATTGGATTATCATCTGTAAAAGACACTGCCAAACTTCTAAAAAGAATATCTTTTTTATTCCTCACCACCCACTCTGTGTCTTGCAATGATCCTTCAGATGTCACCACTGGAACGAAAATGTTTGTTGCAAGGTTTGCCAAAGATGTTTCAACTGCTTTCTCAGTCTTAATTCTCTTTGACATCTTTGTAGCTTTTGACACTAGTAATTGCTCTACTCTTCCTGGTCATTCTCTCTTTGATTTCCATGGTGTTCCTCTCTCCTACTTTTCCTCCTTTTGATTACTCTTTTTCAATCTCCTTTGCTAAATTATCTTTCATCTTCTGCCCCCTTCCCCAGGTCTGTTTCCTGTGACCTCTTATTTTCCTTCTCTACACATTTCCTCTTAGATCTCATGCATACAAGTACCATCTCTATGCAAGTAACTCCCAGATATTTATGGCAAACCAAACTTATGCTGAATCTATTTGCACATTGTCAACTGCTTACTGGAAACTAAAACTTAATGAACCCAGTATAGAAATCATTATCTTCTCTTTCAAACTTTCTTATTTCTGTTAAGGGCACCACCATTTTCTAGGTCTAGCAGCTTTTTGGCCTCAGAGGCATGTTTGCCACTTTCCCCTATCTCATTTCCCATAGCAAAACAGTTTCTACATTTTTCCAAACATATCTTCCATCCTTTCAGCTCTCTTCACTTGGAGACCCCCCCACCCCCACCCCCAGTTCAAGCCTCCTTATTTCTCTCCTACACTAGTAACAGAGCTTGGTCCCTCTGTTTCCCCAACTTCTGTAATCCATCCTCTACACAAGGGCCAAAATAATCATCTTAAGGCAGAGATCTCACAATGTCACTTTCCTACCCAACAACCTTCAGCGGCTTCAATTTGTCTAAAGGATAAGTGCTTCAGGGTCTCCAGGCTCTTATACCTACTTTTCCAGCCTTATTCCATACTAGTCCTTTTCACCTCTGTGCCGGACAAAGTGAACCACTAGCTGTTCTCAAAACTTAACCCTTATCTCCTGCCTATATATATCTTCACAAGCCATCTCCCATGGCCAGAATGCACTTCCTCCATCTCTGCCTCAATTCAAAAGAAACCTCCTCTGTAACATTTTCACTGGTCTCCCAAGGTGTTAGTACCTTCAATGTCTCCAATTTTCCTTGCACTATATTTATTTGTTTATATGTTCTGTTTACCCCCTCCCCCACTAGATTGTAAACTCCTTGAGAGCAGAAACTTTTGGGGTGGGGCTTGTTATTCCCAATGCCTAGCACAGAGTTTACAAATAGTACATGTTTGACAAATTTTTGTTGAATGGCCCTCTAAGTTTCCTCTAACCCAAACAGAAGTATTTCCTACATTAACAATGAATGAGGCATAAAAGTGGGAGAAGGATGCTAGCCAGAGGTGTTGGCTACTCTTGGAGGATGTCCTTTACTAGGTCTAAATGTAAGAAGAATTCCCTATGGATGAAGAGGTCCTCCAGATGTTGTTGTTTGAAAAGGATATTGTGCTGATTGCATTAATATTTATAAATGATATCTGTAAAATGCTTTAGGGTTTGCAATTTTTTTTTTGCATCTGTTACCACATTTAGCCTCACAACAACCCCATATAATTGCACTCCAGGTATTATTTTCTGCATTTTACAGATTTACAATCAGTCACATCTGCCTGCAGGGCTACTTTGAGAACAAATGAGATCCCATAAAAGTGTTTTCAGGACACTTCCCCAACTTCTTTGTGAAGGAGAGAGACCTGTGGCACTGGGACACTAAATTTTTTTCACTTTTAAATCTTTATTATGAGGTATATCAGAGGAGGGATGGCTTGTATCAGGAAATGTGAAGTGAAGGGAAAAGTAAAATACACAAATAACAAACAACAATCACAGACAAGTTAAATGATTTGCTTAGGGGCACACAACTAGTAACTGTCAATAGCAAGATTCACACCCATGGCTAGCCTGACTCTGAGTGTATTCTGCTTTCCACTATACCACAAGGCCTTTCAATCAAGCCCCAAAACATTGCAAAACCTCCTCTGTTATCTATTATTTCTCAAAAGAGATCAACTTAACAATCTATAAAAATAACTGCCTAAAAATGCTTGTTTCTACCCTGTCATATTCAATTGGCTGGTCAGTCCACTGGGCCAGTACCTCAGAACATATATCTGGGACAGTCTCTGCAGCTGGACAACAAGCTGGGCCCAGGACTATGACAAAGAAAGCAGGATGAATTGCAAATAGGAAGCTGTGTAGTGTTTTTAATGATCATCCCCCTCTCCCCCACCCCTTCCCCCCAGCAAATGCTTGTCTTAAAAAAAACCACAAATGTTTTCTTAGTAATGCTTTACAGTCACAATCTTGGAACATTGCGACATCCCAAAAATAAGAATTACAGGTGATCCCAAAGGAAATGAAGAACACATTATGCTTATGAATAGGCCACAGCATATTTATACTCATCAAGAAATGCCATAGGGATATCCTTGAAAAGGTGACTGATTACTGACCAGTAAGGAGCAAGAGTGAAGAGTAACAGACAGGTGAAAATGACCTGTGGCAGGAGCGAGGAATAACGCGGGTGTAGTTTAGGTCTAGCAATGGCTCACGAAATTTAAAAAGACCTAGAGGAAAGCTTCTATTAGATGAATCTGTGAAGGATCTTTAGGAGAACACAGACAAAAATAGCGCAAAATGTGAAGCCATGGATAGGTTGAGATCCACCTCGATGCAGGAACCAGCCACATCAGTGAGATCACAAATCCAGTGAAGCAGAAGCAGATATGCCTGTATAGATGACTTACTCTGTGCATTTATTTGTGTTCTGGCTACAACTTCCCCCAATGGGAAGAACAATCAGCCACATCTGCCTGCAGGGATGCTGTGAGAACAAACGACATCCCATGAAAGTGTTTTCAGGACATTTCCCCAACATTTTGTGGAGGAGAGAGACCTATGGGTTTGGGACGCTACATCAGACTTTTTCTATGTTTTGGTTAGTTTTGTCCAACTTTTTTTTCACTTTTAAAATCTTTATTAAGAAGGATATCAGGGGAGAGATGGCATATGCTAGGAAATGTTAAGTGATGGGAAAAATAAAACACACAAATAAACATTAATATAATCAGTAAAATAAATGCAATTGTATATTTTTAAAAAGAAAAGTGCTTTCCAGCTTCACTGAGACAAGGATTATAGAATCAGATCAAATTCAATGGACATTATTACTTCCAAATAATTAAAATTAAAGCACTTAGCCATCTTTTCTATTAACAAATAATAAATGGAAAGTGACAAAATATCAGTTCAAAATCACTTTATTATTTTGCTTAAGTGTTTTTATGGGAAGGAGTTTCAGGGAAGGGTCTTATTTGGGAAGATTAGTGATATGTCAAAAAAAATTAAGGAAAAAAGAGGCTGTAGAAATACAAAAGAGTGACTAAGGCTATGCCTAGTTTGCTTTCAGGTTCTTTCCTCTAAAGGGTCCTCATCACAACTGAATTGCAGCAGAGATGAGGGTAAGCAGATTTCTGTATCTCTGTTTCTCTGTCCCTATCTCTATCTCTGTCTTTCTCTCTGACTCACTCTCTTTCTCTATTACTGTCCGTCTCAATCTTTGCCCCCCCTCCTTTCTCCTTTCCTCCCCTCCTCTCTCTCTATCTCTCTCAGCAGACATTTAAGCAGCTCTGGGCTGAGGAAACCTTGGATACTGCGATTCTCTTGGCTGCTGACTCACCTTCTGCAATTCTTCTCAGGGGCTGATTATTATAATTTATCACATTTGTTCAGCCTTCCCATCTAATCCTGGCAGCCCTTTGGCAGCCTGGACTGTGTCCAGATCAATTAGCCACTTCACCACATGAACCTTGAACCATGCTCTATTCCATGAAACAATCCCATTCTCCCCCCTACCAAATTTTCCTCTCTCCCAGGAATTATCACCAATGAAAGTGAGTCCATCTCCCCTGGCCAGGATCAAAACAGAAATTATGTGATATGTTTAAAGAAAAGCCCTGGGTTTTAAAGAAACTATGTATCTTGTCCGCTCTTTTTCTATTCCTTTCTTTTTCTTTCTTTTTTTTGGTTGGGGGAAAGTTCTTGGAAGTCTGCACTGGTGAGAAGCACTCAGAATGTATCTGCTGGTAGCAAATGTTTATGTTACCTAAAGCCAGGAAGACAGGGAAGGCTGGTAGGTGGTGATGGTGTTCTCTGAGGTTAAGGAGATGGCAAAATATCGATCATTCAATCAATCAGTCTGTCAAAAAGCACTATGTACTTACCTTGTGACAGGTACTTTGCAAAAAGGAGTGCTTCTCTCAAGACTAAAAGGAGTTTTATTTATAAGAAACAACAAATTCAATCACATACTCCCCACAAAGAGCACATATCCCCATGAATATATCCTACCCAGCACTCACAAACATGCCTATGACCTCCATGCACAGACAGAACCATATACTCTCCCTTGCATTCTCTATACTCAAATGACCCCATTTTCCTCCTTGCCCCCATATACTCATAACCATACATTTCTGCCATGGGAAAATAAAGCTTATATGATGAAAAAGCAAATAACAGTCAAATGGTTAATCACTGAGTGCACCTGAAGCCTAGTTCTGAATTTGTTGTACTAAGTTGCCAGGTACACCCTTACTTGAGATGTTCATTCAACAAATACTTATTAACAATATTTATGAGTTGAGCATCACTGTACAAAGTCAGTTGGGCCTTTGACCTCTAGCAGCTTACAGTCTAGAAGGGCAATATGACATGTACACAAATTAGTAGAATGCAACACAACCTAAGTGTAAAGTTATATCTGAAAGAATTTTACAGAGGGGTGGCAGGAGGAAATGAGGGAAAACTTCCTAGAAAAGATGGCATTTGTACTGTTCTTTGAAGGATGGATAGGAAATCAACAGATAAAGAAGGGGAAGGAAGGCATGCTAGGCATCAGGAACATTGTGAGCAGAAGTCTGGGGCCAGGAAAATGCAGTGTGTTAGGTTAAGAGGGTGACACAGAGAACAGCCCAATTTGACCGGAGCAGAGAGAGTGTGAATAGGAGTCAGACATTTGGCTGTGAATTTTTCTAAAGTGTTTGCCTTAATTTCTCTTGCAGAGTTAAAGTTCCTAAAAGCATGCCTGGTGAGTGTAAAACCTACCACGTTATTGGAGCACAGTCACCATTTACCATTTAATATTTGTCAGTTGCCTCCCCCTGAGAAGCAAGAATCAATGCTCCCTATGGCCTCTATAGCTCTAGTAGTAAATAATCTGATTGGGTCCTAGCTGCCAAGTATTAGTCATTCATTTTTACAAGGATTAAACTCACAAGTAACTGCAGCCCCTACTCTAATCCTACTTTAAATTGCCCTGTCCTAAACTCCTTACCTCTACACCTTAGGGCCGGATGGAATCCCCAATTGAATTGTGGCCTGAGATTTTGGCTTGGCTGGTGTCTGTGTTTTTTAATCTGTTTAAAATCTGTTCCTCTTTTGGTCGAAATAAGCCAAGCACTTATCACAGCAAACGTGAGGTTGCACTTCCTGTGGTAAGGAGCATGTGTGTTGATGTAAACAGTAGTGGCGTTTCCAAGGCTTCTCTCAGGATGTAAAAACTGAAAAGGGCAAGAAAAAAAACTGTATTTCTGGGCAGCCTAAAACCGGATGAGAGGAGATAATGCTTGCTCTCACCCAGGACCTACGGTGGAAATGATGGAAGGTCAGAGGAATGGAGCACTGAGGGAAAGAGAAGAGTTTAACCAACAAATAATTGAGCATAATCCTTCTTCAACCTTTGTTACCTTATGCCCAAGCATATAGCCCTGCTTTGGGTAATATTGTAGCCATTCACAGAGCTTCCTCAATGACTGGCAGCCTATTGCATAGCTGGGCAGCAGCAGGCAAGCGGGGCAGTTGCCAGAAGCTGGTCCTGAAGTGGCCTCCTTGTGGATGCATCTGTGAAATCTGGGGGCTGTTATGGCATTACTGCCAGCTTAATCATTTAAAGCAAGACATGTACAAAGAAACTTTTGCTTATGTGTCCAGCCCAAGAAGAAAGAGGTTGCAGTTGGTTTTGAAAATCAAAAAGGACTTTTAATTAATTTGCAAACAATACTCATTTCTCAGGCTTAAATGTAACAGGACTTTGGAGGAAAAGGGACCAGAGCCACTTGCTTGAGCTGAGATGGACAAGTGTTCATAGATGTACACACAGAATCTCAGAATTAGATGGAATCTCCTAGACCATCTAATTCAGCCTTACCCTAGAAGAAGCCTTTACCCTTCAGCAGCACTTGGAACACAAAAACCTGGGCTCCAATTTCACTTCAGGCTCTTCTTAGCTGTGTGACCCTGCATGAGTCACTTTGTCTCCAGGAGCCTCCCTTTCTTCATCTGTAAAATGAGGAAGTTGGACTAGATAGTTTCTGAGGTTCCTGCCAGCTCCAGTTCTATCATCCTGTGAACTAGAAGGTCCAGCATGGACCAGTGGGTAGAGTACTAGACTTGGAATCGGGTGGAACTGGGTTCATATCCTCTCTAGGACACTTCTTAGCTTTGTGACTATCAGCAAATCACTTCACCTCAGTTTCCTAAACTGCAAAATGAAGGTCTTGGCCTCAGTGGTCTCTCAGGTCCTTTCTAGCTCTAAACCCATATACATCCCATGATCTCCTACCAGTTTATCTAGCCTTCCCTAGAAGACCTCCATGATGGGGAAAGTCCCCACCAGGAGAGAATGTAAGGAAGCAGAACTCATTTCCCTGTCATCTGGTATCCCCAGTGTCTACCACAAGGCACAGTATATATTAGGTACTTAATAAATACTTGCTGATTGATGACTGAGATAACCTATTCCACTGCTAGACAGCTCTAATAACCATGGAATTTTGATTCCCATTGAGCTAAATTCTACCTTCCTGTAACTTCCACTCATTATGCCTAGTTCTGCCCTCTGTGGCCCAGCAGAACCAATATAAAGCCTCTCCCAAATAAAAGTTCTTCAGATTCAATTTATTTTAACAAATATTCATTCAAAGACTTGACAAGTAGTCATATTTCTCCAAAGTTTATTCTTTTCCAAGGGAAAAATCCCTAGTTCCCTCCCAGTTCTCTTAAAGGGAATATGGTATGGAACTTGCAGTCATTAGACCTGGATTAAATCCAGGGTCTCACTCTGATTAGTTTTACAAGTGTGTTCAAGTCACTTAACCTACCTGAGACTCAAGTTTCCTGATCTGCAATAAACTGTGGTATCTACCTTTCCTATGCCTGGCAGCTGGCATGTACCACTGGGTGGGGACTATGGAGAAGGCAAAGGAGGAAGCTGAAAACTGGAGACTTCCTATTATAATTAATTATTCTTGCTTAACTCCAGGCTAAACTTAAGGATCTTTATGCTGCCAAAGGAATATAAATTCTGTCAGTGCCTTTTAAAATTTTGGTGCCCAGGGGCAAAGCCCAGTCACTCTGCCCAAATTACTGCTCTGATTCTACATGCCACAGTATATGGGCAAAATACAAATAAAGTTATGTTCATATTTTGCAGAAATTCAAACCCCAGGAAAAAAACTACAAACAAGGGAAATCACTCACTCCACCAAAACCTACTGATCTCTCCTATATTACAGGCACTCACTAGGCAGAATGGGGAATACAAAGAAGCACAAGGCATAGGACCTGCTCTTAATATACAATCTAGCTTAAGCACAATCCACACACCCACAGTTACACAATAATGTAAAAGCTGGCACAAGTCAAGTCCTAAATGAATAGTATAGGCAACAAGTGCTGTGAGTCACTGTGACCTGAGGTGGTCAAGGAAAGCTTTCTGGAGGAAGAAAAAGAGCAGCGAAATCCAACCACACCCACACCAAGGCATGAGGGAGTCAGTATAAAATGACCCTCTTGAACACAATAGAAGTTACTGGTATTCAGTTGGAAAGGGAAGAGGCTTTGTCCATGGAAGGGGTTGGTGGAGGGAGAAGGTTTAACGGCCTAAGTGTAAGCCTAGTCTTACCTTGGCCCCTGTTAGCCCGAACTGCCTCCCCCTGCCCATTCCCCATGCCCTCCAGTGACCTCTTGAAGTCAGCAGAGTATGGTAACACAAAGGCTCCCAAAACACAGTGCCTGAGGCAATCACCTTATTAGACATACTGGTTTATTTCTCTGGGCCTAATTTCCTTATATATAAAACAAGGATAAAAGCACATTACTACCTCACTCAGTGTTGTTTGGAGGAAAGTGCATTGTAAACCCAAAAACCCTATAGTTTACCCCAGGGAGGGCTCTGGCCTGGAAGTTCAGGCTTATCAGAAAAACACTGATACTGGTATAATTTAGGCCTACACTCTGACTACTCCAGAAGGCAATCGGATCTTCCCTAAGAACTTCAGAATTAGCTATTCTCCTACCATGGTTCTACTGATAACTTTTCTGGAACTTGTTCTGCTCGCTTGTGAAATGAGGGGATTGGACTAGACGATCTCAAGTTCTTTTCCACCTCTGACATTCTTGATTCTGTGGCCCTGGAAAGTGCCTCCTAGCACGACATTATGGAGAAGTACCGTTAGAATGAATTTAAGAAATTAAAGACTTCAGATAGAGCTTGATAAGCTAGCTAAACAATTACCAGCGTTGGGTAGAGAATGGCACAACAATAATAGCTGACGTTTATAGTTTGCTTCATTAAAGTATTTACATGTTATCTCCTCTGGGCCTCAAAACAATCATGTTATGTAGGCGGCACAGCATGTAGTCCTGGACCTGAAGTCAGGAAAACCTGAGTTCAAATTCAGCCTCAAATACTTAGTATCTATGTGGCCTTAGGCAAGTCACTTAACCTCTGTTTGCCCCAGTTTCTTTATCTGACAAAGGGGTACAATAATAGTACCTACTATAACAACCCAAGGTTGTTACAAAGATCAAAAAAGAGAACATTTGTTAAGCACTCTGCAAAACTTTAAAGTTGAAGAAACTGAAGCAGGAAGATGTTAAGTGATTTTCCAGAGTCAAACAGTAAGAGTCAGAGGTAAAATTTGAATTCAGGTCTTCCTGATTCTAAGTCTAGCCCTTTATCTACTACAGAATATGTAAAGCATTTTTCAAAGCTAGGGGTTTCTAGAGGCCTATTCTAATTTGTAAGCATGGTATTGCTGTATTTTCCTATTGCCATGGAACATATTACAGGTTTTCTACAAGACAGCTATTCTAATATTTGAGCACTTTGTCCTGCATTACTTATTATTACCCTCCTACTTGAACTAGCTGTCATCTCCTATTATCACCTCTGAACAAAAGGCTCCACACATATGATAACTCCCTCTCTGAAATCACTGCTGAGATTTAGTGTCTGCTCTGAAATATGGACAAGCTTTCTAGAGTAATTATGCACAGTTTCAGCCAGGACATCAGTTCAATCCCAGAAACAGAATCTGTTCCTTCTCAGAGATCACACTTTATCTAAACTCCACTGGAACCTGTTCCATGATTATGAAATCAATTTTATAAAAAATAAGTCCAGTTTGGAGGTCAGGAAGCCACACTCCTCTTTCCTGCAATAGTACAGATACCCAAAAATCCATGATTTCCCATACCAATTCTCTTTTCTGATTTCAAAATAGGTAGTTTTTCCTCCAGAAGAAACAAACAAACAAACAAGCATAGTCAAGTACAAATCTCTGGCTATGGGCCAAAGATCCTAATTAGGTTGGAGTAAGAGATCCATGGTGAGCCCTGAAGAATAGAAAGCCAGCATTAGCAACCCAGCCTGGGTCTGGATCATATTCTGGACAAGTAGAGATTTTAGATACGTGAAGTTCTGATCGACACTCTTCCTACCAAACACGTGAATGCAAACAAGTCTGTGGCACCAATTAAGGCCCGACAAAATGTGGCAGCAGATCTTTCAAACTCTAAAAATAGAAGCATGCCAACTGATTCATCCTATGACAGCACAGAATTTAGAGACTTTTATCTGATTGTTTCCTAGTTAATCTCTTTCTTCCTCATTTAAAAGGCTAAATCTTCCCAGGGACCTGTCTATAAACTGGTGCCCTAAAAACTATAGACATCTTTCATGCAAAGGCAATGAAACTATTTGTTTCTCTGGCCCCAGGGGTTGCTAACCACATAGGCTGCCCATTAATTTTTTCTCCTCAAATGTCTCCGCCTGTTGAATCAGACACAGAATTCTATAGCTTGGTTTCCAATTCTGAAATGTCTATTTTAAACTTTGTTGATCCCTGTTACAGAAGAAACCTCTTTAAGGTATATGCATTGGGGGTCCATCTGGTTTATTGTTGCCAATTCCTAGGATCACTAGGAAAAGATATTTTTTACATGGATAAAGTTCTCCTTTGTTCCCCAGAGAATGCAGTTTACGATAGGAGGAAAGGGTTAACCTCTTAGCCAACAACCTGTAATCAACAGGTTGAGTTAAGAGCTGAATTATACCTTAATCCAGCATTTAAAGTTAAGCAGACTATACTAAGAAGCAAAGGCAGGAACATACACACACACACACACACACACACACACACACACACACACACAAACAAACAAACAAAATCACCCCACTGGTTAAAAGGAACTCAAGCCACCTAAATCGGGGATTGTGTTCTAGATGCTGTGTGTTTGGGAGGAAACCTTCCATCATGCTTGTTTGATATAATCACTCTGTAAGCTACAGACATAAGATCCCTTGCCTCAAGGATGGATGGCATTTCCTCAGCCCTGTGCAGCCCAAAGAAATCACAAAGTCTTCTCTCACCTTTAAGTAGTCAGTCCCCAGGCAGGTGGGGGGATCCTGTGTTCTCCTGAAGCCGGGTAAATCTGGAGTAACAGCATCTTCATTGCTCTTCCCAGAGCTGGCTTGGCTGCTCCTGCTGCCTCCCCTTCTTTAGAGCAGTCTGATTATTGACATTTAAAGAAGGAATTTGGAAACGGGGTGACTGGTCCTGGTGGAGGTGGGAAGGGGACTCAGGAGGGAGAGATCTCCAGCCTGCACTAGTCTGGGAAGAGGTTTCATGGCTGGGGCTGGTAATATGGTTTGCCTGTGAGATTGTCTGCACCACTGCAGCTCTGTGTGTGTGGGCGTAAGCAACGACACGGCTGGGTTTCAAACCATTCCACTGAACATTTGCAAACAGATAAAAAAACAAAACCATCAGGTACAAATGGAAACATCTTTTTTTCCTTCTATTGTTTCCCTTTGCGTCCTTTGGATTGTAATTAGGGAGGTATTTTTTCCCCCAAGGGGCCAACCAAACTCTATCCCTTTCCCCTCTACAACTTCTCCGAGGCCTGTATAATGGGTGACAGATCAAATGAGTATCTTCCCAAGGAAAGCTTTGCTAGTATTTTTTAGGGCATATGATGAGGTTTCAGGAAAATTCTGTGGGTCAAGCAACGGCCTTCCTCTCCTGAAACACCTGTAGCACATTCTGGGCAGACTAATAAATGGTTCAAAATCTTTCACCTAAGGATCACCAAACCAAGGAGGAGTTTGGCCTTGCTAGGGCTAGATACTTGCCTCCATTCCTAGTACTAATACTAGGGGTGGACTTAGGACTTTACTTGGCTATCTGTATAACTGGAGCTGGAGCACTAATACTATGTCTATAACTTGGGCAAGGCCACCAGTCAATTTTTGTCACCCCATTTTTTAAGCAGGGCAAAAGCAATCCCAGAACATAACTTGCCTAAAACAATGTATCTAGAAGCCCAGCAAATCTAAGAAGAAATTGAAACTAAGAATAAAACTCCTGTGAACAAGAAGGAAGAAAGGAAAAGGAAGGAAAAAGAAGGATCCCATAGACCCCCAAACATTCACATCAGGAACTGGAAACAAAGTGATCATCCACTGATTAAGGAATAGATAAAAGAAATTGTGGTACATGAATATAAGGGAGCTGTATGGAATAATGAATATGAAGAATTCAGAAAAGAATGGTAAGACACAGGGACTAATGAAAGTGAAATAAACAGAACCAGGAAAACAATATAGCCAGTGACTACAACAAAATAAATGGAAATCCTCCCACCTCCTAAAAAAGAAATTGAACACTGTGTGATTATAATGACCCAAGCTTGACCCTAAAGAAAACATGAGAAAATGTACCTCCATCCTTTCTTTGTAGAGCTAGAGGACTATTGGTTGGTTTAATGCAATTGCTTTTGTTCTCTTTCCTTTTTATTCGTTTTGCAAGAAATGGCTTGGGAAGAGGATATAGTTAGAAATGAAGGCAATGTAAAAACAAGTTATCAATTTTTAAAATTCTAAAAAAAATGTATATGTTAAAAAAAAATAGAGCCTCCAAAATCTGCAGGAACATCAAAATCCTTGGCTGTGGCACTGGATTTGGAGTCAGAAGACCTGGCTTTAAATCCTAGATATTTCCTGTCTATGAGACCTTGAGATAAGCATTTAACTTCCCTGGGTCTAAGTTTCCACTTCAGAAGATAAAATGGTTGTACTATTACTCATCTAAGTTTCCTTTGAGCTCTAAATCCAGGAGCCAAGTTCCTGAATGTCATTTAATTTTTTACCTGGTGAACCCAATAACAAAGTTACATTCAATAATTAATTTCACAGATTTTTTTTTTAGTGAAGGCAAAGTTGAATTACGTGCAAAGATTAAGTAAAAAGATTTGGGTTAAAATCCTTATTTTTCTATTTTTACTGTAGAAAAAGCACTGACTCCAGATTCAGGGGAAGTGTATCCAAATCCTTCCTCTCTGGCATTTATTGTCTCTATGACCCAGACAAGTCACTTAAACTGTTTTCTTATCTTATAAAATGGGAAGGCTGGACTAGATGACAGGTGAGGTCCTTTCTCACTCTAGATCTTTGAGCCTACAAATACAATGCACAGGAGAAAAATACAAAGTGTAGTAAAATGTCACTGATTCAGAAGAAAAATGGGGAGTGAACCATGTATGAATTAGGAGAAAGCCCAAATTATAGATTTTTTTAAAAAGAGAAACACAGTTTTATTATTTACGTGCTGAAACAAACTCTGAACAAGTTGACAGTAAAAGAGTTTTAGAAAATCTAATAAAAGCTTCAGTGAGGAATTGTTTGTAATTAGAACGTTGCATACAAGCTACTCAGACAGCTTTAAAAGTTCTTGATAATGATTTCTTTGCACACATTCATAAGTTAAGATCACACCACTCAGTTCCTTCTTTGGGTCCTGTCCCAATCTTTGACAATTCTAGATTGCTGGAATTCCAATGAATGAAGTGCCTGGGGAGGTAGGGATGAAGGGAGGAATATACAGATAAGATCACAGGGAGCTATAGAACCTAGAGAATAGTATATAATGTAATATAAGAAAGGAAGGAGTTTGGCTCTTTTCTCTTGATTGCTGGTGGCCCTTCTGAGTGCCCTCTGGAAAGGATTTGCTCTTCAAGACTGAAAGAATACTAAGTCCTGGGACTTCCACATCTCTAAGCAAGCAGGAGTGTGAATAAGGAAGGGGATGGAGAACATTTGGAATTGAAGGAAAAGCAAAAACAAAAGGTAGCAACACAAATTAAAGATTTCTTTCAGCTGCAGAAAATTAATCAAACCACCAAAATTCTCATCAAGAGCTTGGAATGGCTGGTGTGGTTCCGAATATTTGTGGAAAACTTGGATCCTAAAAATAAGAAAAAGTTCTGCAGGGGGAATCGGAGAAGATCAATATGGACCACCACCACACTTGTTTTCTGGCAAGGCAATTTGTGCAAGGCAGTTTGTGTCAGATTTCTAGCTGGATTCAGGGGTAGGGAACCTGTGGCCTTTTGAACAAATCCAAGTTTTAGAGAACAAATTCTTTTATTAAGGGGATTTGTTCCGTGAAGTTTGGATTCAGCCCAAGGGCTGCTCTTGAGGACCTTGAGGCCACAGGTTCCCCAACCCAGAGCTAGGGTTTTGTGAACCTAATCAACCTAATAACAGTCAGCTGGGGGGAGGGGTAAAGGGGTAGGGAATGAGCATTTATTAAGTACCTACTATATACCAGGTGCTTTACAGATACATTATTTGATCTCACAACAAATCTGTGAAGTAGGTATATAATAGTTGAGAAAACCTTGAGGTTAAGTGACTTGCCTAGGGTCACAAAGCTCCTAAGTGTCAGAGGTTGGACTCGAATTCTGGTCTTCCTGAGCCCAGCATTCTGTTGCCTGTATTACCCAGCTGTCTTCAGCATCAAACAAATGGGGAGAACTGGGAAGGAATGGGCCAGTTTCTGAACTACAACTTCTTTGAACCTTCCAAATAACAAGGTCTTTGTGTTTGTTAAATACCTGGGGAAATGAAATGGCCCATCCTGTTCGGCCCAAGCTCATCCTAGGACTACTGGATCATAAAACTTTAAGGCTGGATTGGACCCTAGTCAGTTTTTCATTCAAGCCCTTCATTTTACAGCTTCCTCTCAGGTTTGTCCAATCTAAAATAAATAATCTCATAGTTATTCAGCATCCAACAAGGATCCAACAAGAGCATAGCTATCAGGCAAAGCATTGTTCTAGGCACTAGAAGAGACACAGAGAAAAGATAAGAGGCAGCTCTCAAGGGAACTTGTTATCAGCCTTCCCCTGCTTAGCACCTTCCAGGTTAAAAAGCATGGGATGTACCTTGCCTCATTTGATCCTCACAACAGCCCTGGGGGATAGTTAGTGAAAGTATCTGAATTTTGTTTTGTTTATCCAGACCCTGGATATCACAGGTATAGGCAACACCTGGTGAGGAAACTCCCTCTCTGAAGCTTTATCAGCACCTACTCTGTAATTTTTAGTCTTAGAGAATGGAGTCTGGGTAACAAAGGATATTAAAATAATCATAATAACCTATCTAACATTAAGGTCTGCAAAGGCGCTTTACAACTAATATCTCAATCTCACAACAAACCTGTAACACAGGTGCTATAATCATCCTCATTTTACAGATGAGGAAAGTAAGACAGCAGTTAAGTGACTTGCCCAGGTCCTGTGTGGCTCACAAATTATCTGAGGCAGTATTTGAACTCAGGCCTGTCTGTCTCCAAGTCCAGCGCTCTATCCCCTCCACCACCAGCCAGTATGTTTCAGACATTAGCATTAAACCCAGGTGTTCCTGACTACCACATTGTACAGGTATAATTATTTCCATTTTCTAGAAGAAGAAACTGATGTCCAGAGGGGTTAAATGACTTACCCAGAGTCAGTCTGTGACAGAGCTGAGCTATAAACCCACATCTTTATGGACATAAATAATTATAATTCAAAATTAATTTAGTGACTCTTGCAGTGAGAAGGGATGATAGAGATGACCTGATCCAACCCTCTCATTTCATAATATTCATAAGAATAACAACTTATTTTTGTAGATCTCTTTAAGATTTACAAAGCACTTTGCTCACAACAATCCTATGAGGTTTATCACATTTGGAACCATCTTTTACATAGCTCCCTGTGGTTTGCAAAGTGCTTTTTTTTTTTTTTTTACAGATGTTAATTCATTTGATTCTCAACCACCCTGGGAGGTAGATGCTTTTATTATTCCCGTTTTGCAGATGAAGAAATTGAAGCACAGAGAGGTTATGTGATTTGCTGAAGGTCACAGGACTAGAGAGTGTTGCGGGCAGGAATCTAGTCCACTCTTCCTGACTCCATGGTTTGCACTCTACTCACTATACTACCCACCAGCCCAAGCAAGTAGTGTAAGCACTACTGTCCGCATTGAGAACTTTGAGGCTAGAGAAATAAAATGCCCCACCCTAGTTTGCACAGTGAGTTAGGAGCAGATTAGAGACTAGAACCCAGGTCCCCTAGCCTCTAGTCCAGTTCTTTTTTTCACTGTACCACATATTCAAATGGATTTGTGATCTTATCAATTAAGGAATTCTAGCCAAAAATGCCAATCATAACCTGGCCATACTTGCAACTCTTGTCTAAGTTACTCTAAAAGCTCACCACAGGAGGTCTTCCCAATGTGCTGAAGGCTTTTCTTGAACTCTCCCTAAATTTGTAGGGATTCTAATGGAACGTGCCAGCTGGTTACCTCTTATCCCTGACTTTGGCTGCTTGAGCAGTCCATCTTCTTGTCCTGTTATACAATCCCTTAAAGATGGCCTTTACTCCTATTCTTTGGAGTTTCTCAGTGGCTGTATGGTGTGACCTGCTCACACCCACCCACCCCTCCCCTGTCCTCCCTGCAATTTAGTTTTGTTGGAGTCAGTGGTGTTCCACATGTTGCTCCATACAGCAACACCAGTAAGATGTTTGTATTGAAAAGATGAACCTTTGCTTTCTGAAGAAACTCAGGGTCCATAAAAATAACAGTGATCCTATTCAGCTCTGGATCCAGCTCATCTCACCACACACACACACATACACACACACACACACACACACACAGTATGTGTATGTGTGTGATATATTAATTAATATATTAAATTAATATATAACTATATAATATAGAAACATTATATAATAATATAATATATATATATATATATATTGCTGTGTAGACTTTGTCTACAGATCATATAGGTCTAAGGTTGTTCCCAATGCCATACACCCTAGTTCTGTGACCTTCAGCAAGTCACAACCTCTCTATGCTTCAACTTCTTCATCTGTAGTATAATGTAATATATAATATAATAATATGTAACAATTAATATGTATTGCGTATATATATTATACATATAACATAATATAGTATATATACTGCCATTCTCCAAAAGACAAGTGGTCAAAGGATATGAACAAAAAGTTCTCAAGGAAAAATAAAAAACTATTTATTACCATATGAGAGAGAAATGCAAATCAAAACAACCCCAAAGTTTTGCCTCAAACCCATTGAATTGGCAAAGATTATAAGACATGGGAACAGTCGATGTTGGAAGGGCTGTGGGAAGATAGACAAACCAGTGCATTGTTGGTGGAGCTGTGAATCAGTATGATGATTTTGGAAAGCCATTTGGACTTATACAAATCAAGTGACTAAAATGAGCATACTCTTTTGAACCAGAGATTCCACTACTATGCATATACCCAAGGAAATCACTGATAAGAAAGCTCCCATGTACACAAATATTTATAATAGCATTTTTTTGGTGTGATAGCAAAAGAAACAAAGTAGATGTCCATTGATTGGGAAATGGTTAAACAAATTGTGGTATTTGAATGTAATTAAATATTACTATGCTATAAGAAACAACAAATATCATTGATACAGAGAAGCATGGAAAGATTTACATGATAATGCAGAGTGGAGTAAACAGGGCCAAGAAAGTAGTGTATACAATTACTATAACAATGTAATTGTAAAGAGCAAAAACCACAAAACAATTGAGAAGGAATGTTGTAGAATTACACAATAAGTATGGCCCCAAAGAAGATAAATAATAGAAGAGCCCTCTCCTACTCCTTTATAGAAGTGAGAGGTTCACAGGTATGGGATATGACATATTTTCAGACTTTTTTCAAAGAATTAATTGCTTATATTTTTCTTCAAAAAAAAATATATATAGTTATATAAGATGGCTCTCTGGGAGGGGTAAAAGGGAGAACTATTGGAAGAAATGTGATATATAAACAAAAAAATTATTTTAAAATACCAATTTGAAAGTATTGATAGGTAATACAGTCACTTCTACTGGGGTTGGGGGAAATTTTCATAGTGAAGGTGGAATTTGAACACCATTAGCCAACTCCCCAAAGGGGATTAAATTGAGATGGAAGGGGATGGGATGGGATGGGATGGGATGGGATGGGATGGGATGGGATGGGATGGGATAAGAGAGTTTAAGGATGGATTGAGATTGGAAGATACAGCAGTACTTTTGGCATTAGGAACAACCTTAGACCTATATGACCTGTAGACAATCTGCATTACCAAGTATAGTACAAACAACACTATGGAGATTCTGGACACATAATAAATACCAAAGAATGATCCAATAAAAATAGCTAAGTCGCTAAATTGTAACCCCCAAATCTAGCAGGCAAAGTGAAGTCACTAATTGTCTATTGAGGTATCTGAATTATAACTAATTTCCACAAATGCTTTTGTTGAACAAACATGGAAATTCCAGAAAGCAGCTTTCAATCATTTAATTAAGATCAGAAAATGGTCTCAAATCAATGTTAATCACAGTTTTATAGTTTTAAAGCAATATATTTAATGTCTCCTTAAGTACAACACTATGCATTGAAGTTAATCCTGTAATTAAATGTTGAACAACTGATAAGAATTTAACATCTGGTTCTCAAGGAGTAAGAGCAATGTATTTCTCAGCACAGTTAATTGTCGGATACTTGAGAACCAACAGCTCTTAGCTGTTTTCTTTAAAAAGTGACTGGGGGGAAGGAGGGACAGAGAAGGTGGAGAAGGGGTAGAACAAGTACTAGAAACTATGAAATGTTAGACAAGGAATGACAAGAAGTTACCAGAGTTTCCAGTGAGACGAATTTTCATTCTTTTATGTAACATAAGCTAATATGTTACATTGCCATAGTTTGGGGTTTACAAAGGACTTTCTTACAACACTGAGAGGTAGGTAGTACCTGCATTATATATAGATGGGAAAACTGAGGTACAGAAAAATAAGTTCCCAGTCACTACAAATATATTAAATGTTGCCATGAGGTCACCTGAGTTCAAGTCCGGTACTAGTTTCCCTGCATGCCTCCAGACTGGCTCGGGTTTTCCAACTGTGTTCTCAAAAACAGCAGTCCCACTTTTAAAGTGTTCAGAATGGTGAACATACTATTTGATAAGTTTCTTCCTCTTCTTTCTCATCCCACTTCACCCTACCTCCCCCTCTCATCATTTCCTTCCTGGATATTGAGCTGAGCTTTGAGATTCCTCTTGAGGTCAACCAAAGTATAAACCTTTCCTGAATGCCTTGGGGGCATAATCCCCCCTATACTACTTTGGTGTCAAGGGAGAGTAAATTCAGTTTAGCTCAGTTTCTACAGAGCATCATTATCACCAAGTTCTCACCAAGTTTTTGCATCAGTAGAAAACCACATAGGAATCTGGTGAATGTTCAGAGGGTATATTTCTATTGGTGTTTCCCCACATGGAGACACTTGGGAACCTGCTTCTTACATCTAGGAGAAGCCTGATAATGTAAAATAGAAGTGTCTTGGAGAGACTGTATAGCATGTGTGGACATTCTGGAATTGGCTCTAGTGAGTTGAACACAAAATGAAGAAGAAGCTCTTTGATTGACTGTGGAGGCCTGTCAACTTCCAAAAGTCGTCACCTTCAGCTCTTTCCTTTTTACCTCAGTGGTCGAGGGAGCTTGGCAACTCCTTTGATCACATCCACTAATAAACGGATAATTGAGTTTGAAAGGTATGGAAGGTACTTCCACATCCTGGCATTCCAAAGTTTGGTTTGCAGCCAGAGTAACATTAATGCCCCAAAGAGTAGCCTTCAGGAGTGACCTTTGAGACCTCAGCCTGATGAGCTGAGATAAGGACTCATTCTGTCATCTTTGTATATGAACTTGTTGAGAATGATGCTATGTAGAAACTGCGCTAAACTCTCCCTAGACACCAAAATAGTATAGGGGAGCTTGTGCCCCAAGGCATTCAGGAAATGTTTGCACATTTGTTCTTGGTATATTTTTGAAGTAAATATCCCTTTATAAAAGCTGCCTGATCTTCAACAGTTCCATAGAATGGCACACAGTCACTGGCCTCTAAAAAGGGGAGAAATACTGATAGAAGGAGTTCAAGCAAAGGCAGTAGAGAGAAGAGAATTCCTCAGTCCCTCAGAGTACCCTAGAGCCCTGATCAACAGACGAGCAGACTTGGCTCTGAAAGAGAAGGCCAGACCTTAACTTGCTACACTACAGATTTTCTGCTCCTTTGAAGCTCAGTTTTCAAAATCTCTACCATAGACTTTTCCACCTGCTGCAGGAGCTTGAGACAGGGCTGCCAAGAGTAGGAAAGTTATTCAATTTAATTCAATAAAAATTTATTAAGCACCAACTACTTGCAAGGCACTGTTCTGGGCTTGAAGGCATAAGGGCAAAAACAAAAACAATCCCTGCTCTCAAATAGCTTCCATTTCACTGTTTCACCATCAAACAGATTGACAAGTTTTTCCTTGTATTGAATGTGCAGTTTCTGGGAGCCAAGATAGCAGAGTGGAAAAGCATATAGTCAAGCTCTCCCAACATTCCCCTCCAAACAACTTTAAGATATCCTTAAAGCAATTTCTAGAGTGAAAAAGCCTACAAAAGTAAGAAAAACATTCTTCCAGTCCAGGACCACTTTGGAGCTAGAGAAGAGAGATCTGTAAAAAGTGGATTGATATAGATAAAGCAGCAGTGGTGGGACTAGGTGACAGAGACAGCAGCAGCTTCAGGATTTCTCAAGCCAGAGATGGGAAGGTAACCTGGCAACTAGTCAGAAAGATATTACAGGGGATCCCTGTGCTAGCATTGGATGCAGGAATAGATGTTGTTTGGCAACTCCATTGCCTATACCCACTTTTAGGTCATAGTTCAAGGGTGGAGGAGCACTTTCAATCAAGAAGAAATGGAAGCCCTGAGGGGCACTATCATTTCTGGCCTCAAGGGATCTGGGATCCTGAGGAACAATATTGTTTTAGGTCCCATGGGAGGAAGGGCTCTGAGTAGCAGTATCCATTGCAATCCCAAGGGATCAGGGACCCTTCCTGAGTAAGGACTGGAGTACAGACCAAGAACGCAGTGACTACATATCTCCCCAAATCACACCACCTTGTAAGCACCAAAAATTTCTAAACTTCCAGAATTAGCTCTGAAAACAACAATGTGGAAGAAGCCTTAAGCTTGAGAGAATGCCCCTTCATCTCCCACACTGGGAACAGAGTCCAATTTTAGCATAAAGTGCCAGATCAAGAAATAGGATAGGAAATGAGCAAACAACAACAAAAAAAAAAACCTAACCATAAAAAGGCTCCTACAGTGATTAGGAAGATCAAGACATAGACAGAAGACAATGTCAAAATAGCTAAAAGCAAAGCCTCAAATTAAAGATGTGAATTGGACACATGGACATCAAGAATTTCTAGAAGAGTTAAAAAATTATTTTCAAAATCAAATAAGAATGGTAAAAGAAAAACTATGTAAAGAAAAGAAGCAAAGGAAGAAAATTAATTTGGTGCTTGGTAAAAGAGGCACTAAAAATATGAAATAAAATAACACATAAAAAACAGTTGGCCAAGTGGAAAAGGACATACAAAAGTTCACTGAAGAAAATAATTTCTTAAAAATTAGAATTGGGCAAATGGAAGTTAAGGACTCCATGAGACATCAAGAAACAATAAAACAAAGTCAGAAGAATGAAAAAAAAAAAGAAAATGTGAAATACTTTACTGGAAAAACAACTGACTGAAAAATAAGTTGAAGAGAGATAACTTAAGAATTATTAGATTTTCCTGAAAGCTACAATCAAAGAGAGAAGTCAGACATCACATTTCAAGAAATTATGAAGAGAAATTGATTGCCCTGATATCCTAGAATCAGAGGATAAAATAGAAATTGAAAAAAATCCATTGATCATCTGAAAGAGATCCCGAAAGAAAATTTCCAGGAATATTACAGCTAATCTCAAAGGTCCCAAATCAAAGAGAATCTACTTTAAACAGCCAAAAAGAAATCATTTAAATACTATGGAGCCACATGCAAGATCACACAAGATTTAGCAGCTACCAAATCAAAGGAGCTGGGAACTTGGAATAAAATATTCCAGAAGACAAAAGAGCTGGAATTACAACCAAGAATAATCTACCCAGCAAAACTGAATATCATGCTTCAAGGGAAAAAAATGGATATTTAATGGAGTATTGGAATTTCAAGCATTCCTAGTGAAAAGACCAGAGACAAATAGAAAATTTCACTTTCTAATACAAGCCTCAAGAGAAGTATAAAAAGGTAAACATGAAAGAGAAATCATAAAGGTCCCAATAAGGTTAAATTATTTACCTTTCTATATGGGAAGATAGTACATGTATCTTCTAAAAATGTTATCATTATTAGGGCAGTTAGAAAGATTCTACATAGAAAGAGGGTACAGGAGTAAGCTGATTTTGTAGAAATGATGGGAAATATAGATAAAAGGAAAAGAGGAATGCCCTAGGAAAAGGGGAAAGGGAGAGGAATAATGAGGGAAATTATCTCACACAAATAAGGCTTGCAAGGAAGAGAGGAGGGAGAGGGAAATGGTGGGCAACACTTGAATCACATCTAAATTAGCTCATAGAGGTAACATATATAGATATATATAATACATATATATTATTTATAATTATATTATTATAATTACATAAATTATATTTATGCATGTGTGTGTATCAATTGATAATAGAAATCTATCTTACTCAACCAGGAAGTAGGAGGGGAAGGGGATAAAAGAAAAGAGGGGATATAAAAGGGAGAGCAGATAGAAAGAAGGCAGTGGTCAGAAGCAAACAGATTTTAGAGGAGGGACAAGAATAAAAGAAAGGGGATAAACAAAAGAAAATAAGACAGAAGGAAATTATAGTTAATAATCATAACTATGAATGTGAATGGGATGAATTCACCCATAAAACAGAAGCAAATAGCATAATGGATTAGAAACCAGAATCCTACAATATGTTGTTTACAAAAAACACCCTTGAAACAGAGAGACAAACACAAGAGTTAAAATAATTAGCTGGATCAGAATCTATTATGCTTCAGCAAAAAAGGTGGAGGTAGCAATCATGATTTCACACAAAGCAAAAGAAAAAATACAGACCTAATTAAAAGGGAAAGCAGAGAAACTACATCTTGCTAAAAGGAACCATAGACAATGAAGTAATAGCAACACTGAATACATATCCACCAAATGGTATAGCACCCAAATTCTTAAAGAAAATGTTAAATGAATTATAAGAGAACATAAACAATAAAGTCATGCTAGTGGAGGACCTCAACTTTCCCCTCTCAGAGCTATATAAATCTAACCATAAAATAATACTATTACAGGGAGAAGTCAAGGAAATAAATAGAATCTTTTAAAAGTTTGATATGATATACCTCTGGAGAAAACTGAATGGGAATGGAAAGGAAAACACTTTTTTTCTCAGCTGTACATAATGGCACCTTCACAAAAAAAATTATCATGTAGTAAGACATAAAAACCTCACAACCAAATGCAGAAAACAGAAATATTAAATGCACCCTTTTCAGACCATAACACAATAAAATTTACACTTACTAAAGGACAGTAGAAGTATAGATTAAAAGTTAATTGGAAATTAAACAATATAATCCTGAAGAATGAGTGGGTCAATGAACAAATCACAGAAATAATAAATAATTTCATTAGAGTATAACAATGAGACAACATTCCAAAATTTGTGGGATGTAGCCAAAGCAATACTTAGGGGAAATTTTTTCATCTCACACATATGAATAAAAGAGAGAAAGAGCATATCAATGATTTGTGCATGCAACTAAATAAACTTTTAAAAGTACAAATTAAAAATCCCCAATTAAACAGCAAAATGGAAATCCAGAAAAATACAAAGGAAAAATTAATAAAATTTAAAATAAAAAACCACTGAACTAATAAATAAAACTAGTAACTAGTTTTATGAGGGAAAAAATAAAAGATAAACCAAACCACTGGTTAACTTGATTTAAAAAAAATCAAATTACTAGTATCAAAAATTAAAAGGATGAATGTACCACCAGTGAAGATGAAATTAAAGAAATTATTAGGAGTTATTTTGCCCAATCATATGCCAGAAATACTTACAGTTTAAATGAAATGGATGAATACTTACAAAAATATAAACTGCCCAGCTTAACAGAAGAGAAAACAGAATAATTAAATAACCCTAACTTAAGAAAAGAAGTTGAACAAGCCATCAATGAGTTTCCTAAGAAAAAATCCCCAGGATTAGACAGAATCACAAACAATTAAGGAAAAATTAATGCCAATACTATATAAGCTATCTGAAAAAAAAAACAGTAAAGAAGGAGTCCTACCAAACTCCTTCTATGACACACATGTGGTTTTGATACCTAAGCCAAGGAAAGTAAAAACAAAGAAGGAAAACTATAGACCAATTTCCTTTATAAATACCAATGCAAAAATGCTTAAACAAAATACTAGCAAAGAGATTATAGCAATATATTACAAATGTCATACACTATGACTGGGTGGAATTTATGCCAGGAATGCAAGGCTGATTGAATATTAGGAAAACTAGCAATATAATTGACCATATCAATAGCAATATTAACAAAAATCATATGATTATATCAATAGATGCAGAAAAAATCCTTTGAGAAAATACAATACCCATTCCTATTAAAAACACTAGAAAGCATAGCACTCAATACAGACTTTCTTAATATGATAAGTAGTATCTTTTTAGATACTTTTAAGTAAAAGGATTTGTTCTGTAAAATTTGGATTCAGTCAAAGGACTGCACTTAAGGATTTAGAGGAACATGTGTGGCCTCAAGGCCACAGGTTCTCCACCCTGATCTAAAACCACGAGCAAGCATTATTCGTAATGAGGATAAATTTGAAGTCTTTCCAATAAGATCAAGATTGAAGCAAATATGTCCATTATCACCACTATTACTCAATATTATACTAGAAATGCTAGCAAGCTATAGCTAGCCATAGAAATAAGACAAGAAATAGAAAGTGAAGGAATAAAAATAGACAATGAGGAAACAAAACAATGACTGTTAGCAGATGATATGATGTTATGCTCAGAAAACCCTAGAGAATCCTATAAAAAACTAGTTGAAAAAATTAACAACTTCAGCAAAATTACAGGATATAAAATAAACCAACATAAAGTATCACCATTTCCAAATACTACCAACAAAACCCAGCAGGAAGAGAAAGAGAAATACCATTTAAAATAACTCAAAGGGGCAACTAGGTGGCTCAGTGAATAGAGCACCAGCCCTGGAGTCAGGAGGACCTGAGTTCAAATGCATCCTCAGACATTTGACACACTTACTAGCTGTGTGACCTTGGGCAAGTTATTTAACCCCAATTGCCTTGCCTTTCTCCCTTCCCCCAAAAAAGCTACCTCAAAACAGCATAAAAACCTTGAGTGTCTACCTGCTAAGACAAATCCAGGAACTATATGAATACAATTATAAAACACTTTTCACACAAGTAAAGTCATCTAAACAACTGGAGACATATTAATTGCTCATAAGTAGGCTGAGCCAGTATAATAAAAATGACAATCCTCCCTAAGTTAATCTACCTATTCAGAGCTATACCAATCAAATTACCACAGAATTATTTTATAGAGCAAGGGAAAATAGTAACAAAACTCATCTTGAAGAACAAAATGTCAAGAATATCAAAGGAATCAATGAAAAAAATCTTAAGGAAGGTAGTCTAGCAGTTCCAGATTTTAAACTATATTACAAAGCAGTAATCATCAAAACAATCTGGTAGTAGTGGTAGATCATTGAAATAGACTGGGTACATAAGACATAGTAGTAAATTGTCATTGTAATCTAGTGTTTGCTAAACCCAAAGATCCAAGCTTTTGAAGCAAGAATTCAACATTTGACAAAAATTGCTGGAAAACTAGAAAGCAGTTTGGCAGAAACTGATCAAGTCTATAATCATAACCTCTACTAGTCCATATTTCTGCATTTTTTCTATAAGATGTTATTAACATCTCACACTGTATACTAAGGGATGGTCAAAATGGATAAAAGCTTTAGACATAAAGGATGATATAAGTAAATGTGGAGAGAATGGAAAAACATACCTGTCATTTATGGAAGAGGGAAGTATTAATGACCAAATAGAGATAGAAAGGATTACAGGAAGTAAAACAGATAATTTTGATTACATGAAACTAAAAAGCTTTTGCACAAACAAAACTTGCACAACCAAAATTAAAAGAAAAATAGGAAAGTGGCAAAAAAAATTTTTCACAGCAAGTTTCTCTGATAAGGGTCTCACTTCTCAAATATACATGGAACTGAGCTAAAATCATAAATCAAAGCTGTCTATAGTGAAATAAAAAATGCTCTAAATCACTACTGATTAGATAAATGCAAATTAAAATAACTCTGAGGTATCACTTCCCACCTATCAGATTGGCTAATATGACAAAAAATGAAAATGATAAATTCCAGAGAGGATGTGGAAATATTGGGACACTAATACACTGTTGGTAGAATTATGAGCTTGTCCAATCATTCTGGAGAACAATTTGGAACTATGCCCCAAAGGCTATGAAACTGTGTATATCCTTTACTCAGCAATACCACTACTAGGTCTGTATTCCAAAGAGATCAAAGAAAAGGTAAAGGGACCTATATGTACAAAAATATTTTATAGCAGCTCTTTTTTTGGTGGCAAAGAATTGGAAATCATGGGGATGCTCATCAATTGGGAAATGGCTGAACAAGTTGTGATATATGATTACGATGGAATACTATTGTGCTATAAGAAATGATGAGCAGTATAACTTCAGAAAAACCTGGGAGATTTTATATAAACTGATGAAAAGTGAAGTGTGCAGAACCAAGAAAACATTGTACATAGTAACAGCAATATTGTATGATGATCAGCTGTGAATGACTTATTCTCAGCAATACAACAATCCAATTTCAAAGGTCCCATGATGAAAAAAGCTATCTACTTCCAAAGAGAGAAATGTGATGATCCCTGAATGCAGATTTAAGCATAACTTTTTTTTGCTTTCATTTTCATCTTTTTCATTTTCTTTGCTTTTTTTGTTTTACTTCTTATTTCTTTTGCAACGTGGCTAATATAGAAATATGTTTCACATGATTTCACATGTACAATTAATATCAAATTGTCTACCCTTTCAAGGTGGGGTTAAGGGTAGGAGAGAAGGAGAGAATCTGGAACTTAAAATTTTTTAATGATTATTCAAAATGTTTTATGTGTAATTGGGAAATATTAATGAAAAAATTCAAAATTTTAAAAATAAAATAAAACAAGGAGAAAAATTGTGAAACATCCAACCATTGTTTCTAATTCTGCTCTCTGGTGCCCAACAAAACAAATCCAGTCTTTCTTCCATCCTTCAAATATTTGAAGACAACTACTAGGTCCCCTTAAAGTCTTGTCTTCTCTTCCCCTTCCTAAATATCACCAGTTCCTTCAATTGATTCCCATATGACACATTCTTCAGTCTCTTTAGTATTATAGTCAGCCTCTTCTGAATATGTTCCAGCTTGTCCATGTATTTCCTAAACTGTAGTGCCCAAAACTGTGCTAGAATTTCTGATTCTGTCTGATGAGGGCAGTGTATAGCAGAACTCTCTTTGTTGTGGGCATTACATCTGTCTTGAAGCATCTCAGAATAGCATTTGCTTTGGAGAATTCCATGTTACATTAATGAATCATATTAATCTTGATGGCTACAAAATTTCCCAGGGCATTTGTACATAGACTGTTATCCATCATGTCTTCCCCATTCTCTACTTGTGGGGTTTGTTTGTTTGTTTTTTAAACCCTTATTTTAACTCTAGTCAATGTCATTTTATTTGAGACTGCTCACCATTCCAGCCTGCTGAAATCTTTTGGGTCCTGTTTCTATTATCTAACTATCTAGCAGATTATCTATCTTTCCCATCTCTGTATCATCTGAAAATCAAACAAGCATGCCAGCAAGGACGTATTTCAAGCTATTGATTAAAAATGTTGAACAGCATAGGCCTGTTCTATTAGAGACCACCATCTAGAAAGATCTTAAGTCATTAGCAAAGTCTTTGAGTCAGATATTTTGTCATTTTCAAGTCTATAATAATAACCTCTACTAGTCCATATTTCTGCATTTTTTCTATAAGACTGTTAAGACTGAGTTTATCAAATGTTTAGATTGCTCAGAAGACGGAGATGAAACATATTCTATTATATACAGTAGGCAAACAACAGTATATAAACACAAGACACTTTTATCTTTGATTAAATTATTCAGTCACTCTTTCAACAAGGGCTTTTTGAGCATATACTATATACATGGCTCTTAAATAGAGGGTAAAAGGGCTAGAAAATGCCGTTTAGATAATAAAACATAGTAAAAATCATTTAGTGCCTGGAAAAGTGGGCTCAATTTAGCTCTGCATAGGATAGGTCCTACCAAGTTCACATCCAAAAGCAGGGCTGAATCTTTGCCTGAGTTCACTAGGCTAGGGCTCCCAGGGTCACTTCTGAAGGTCATTCCTTGCTCCCTGGAGCCTGATGCCACAGTGACTGTAAATTCAAACTCTATAATGCTGGGGTACTGAGGTGCCCTCTATAGTAAGCTCATACAACATAGGGAAGATAAAACAAGTGCAAGCATAATTGTAAAAAGAAATACATTGAAAGAAATAACAGCTTGCGCTTCAGAATGTCATAAATTTGGAGCTTGAAGGGACTTCAAAGTCCATCCAGTTCAAACTATTCATTTTACAGAGAAGGAAACTGAAGCCAAGGTCATAAAAACCATAGGTGGCAAAACAGAGATTGTATCCCAGGTCCTCCGAATCCAAATCTAGCATGTTTTCCACTGTCACACTATATTTCACAAAGCATTTTATTCTCACAATGCTGTGAGAGAGGTGGTATAAATTCAGTGATTTGTCCAAGGTCATAGTCACTAAGTGTTGGAGCAAACACTCAAACCCAGATCTTTTGACTCCTAGTCTAAGGTTCTTTCTACTATGCCACATTGCCTCAAAAAGGAAAATAAAGGATGTTTTCAAGTTGTGCCAAGTAGGTCAATTTGGAGGCACGATCATTTGTTTAATAATTGACAAAAATAATAATTAACAACATACTTTCGAGGGATAATTTAGGGTAGAGTGAGTAATTTTCTTATTCCCCCCCCCCTTAACACATATTATCCACTCTAGCTAGTCAGCTTGAGGGTATGGGCCAAACTCTCATTTCTTCTTGGCTTCTATGGTGTGGTCCTGAGAATTACATACAATGTCCAAGAGAAAACATTGGAAGCTTTAAAATGCCTAAAATCACAAGAAGTGACTTCTAACCATATGTAATAACCACAGCTATTTCAAGCTGAATAATAGATAATCATATAATAATAGAGGATCAGTTAAACCCCAAATTCAATTTCATTATTCCCAGTCACAATTTTTGTTATTACTCACTGACCATCAGACTCCAGTGGTCTTTGCTGCCTCAGCATCAAGTATAAATTCCACTATTTGGCATTTAAAGCTCTCACAGCCTTGCTTCTTCCTGCCTCTCAATTCTTCTTACACATTCCTCCCCTCCCTACAGTCTGTAACAATGTCATAATTGCCTATTCTTTTTTTCATGTTCAACACTCCATCTCCCAACTTCATGTTTATGCAATGGCTGTTTCCCATACCTGGAATATTTTATCCTCACCTTCATCTCTTGAAATCCCTGATTTCCTTCAAGATTCAGCTCAAGTACAACCTTTTACAGGGAGATTTTCCTGATCCTTTAGCTGTTATTATATTTCCTTCAAAAATTACCTTTTTAATTCATTTTGCATGTATTATGTATATACTATATGTGTAGCAGATTGTAGGGTGTGGTGTCTCACCATAGTCGCTTGTAGGTCATCCAAACACAGCCTGTCATCCCTATAATAGTCTAGTGGTGTGTTAGATGATTGAATTATCATTGATAAATTTGTAATGCCTTCTTATTCATTTAATTAGCTCAAAGCCCCATATTAATTCAATGAATATTAATTATTCAAATGAACTAGAGAAACATCCTTTCCCAGTAATAATTATTTTTATTAATCTATGTTAAAATAAATATAATTACTGTGAATATATTTTTAATTTATAAAAATATGCATATATGTAACTTTTTACAATATTTTGGCTATGATCAGTGTCACAGGCCAAGGTACCTCAAACTCGCCACGTATCAGTAGCACAACTTTTTACTTGTTGGGAAACTTTGTCTTAAAGCATTCAACTTTCTCCAGATAAAATCTAAAACATTTTCAAATTTCTCTTCAGAATTAGTCCTTTTCTCTTTGTTTCCTCTTCAGTGAATATAGAAAAATATATTTCTAAAATATACCATTCCAACCATGCCACTGTTGTTCAGTCATCTCCATCATGTCTGACTCTTCATGACCCCATTTGGGGTTTTCCTGGCAAAGATACTGTTTGCCATTTCCTTCTCCAGGTCATTTTACAGATGAGGAAACTGAGACAAACAGGGTTAAGTGATTTGTCCAGGGTCACACAGCTAGTACGTGTCTGAAGTGAAATTTGAACTAAGGAAGATGAAATTCCCTGACTCCAGGCCCAGAGCTCTACCCACTGCCCGACCTAGCTCCCCACTGCCCACTAGCTTCTCACAAACTCTTTATAAAATTGCTTCATAATACCATAGTTAAAATAGTCACAACAGGAAGAAGTTTCTTCTCACCTTCATCCTGGCTTCTCCACAGATTCTTCATAGATCCACAAGGATCACAGATAAAGCACATGATTTCTGTCTCAGTCCATTGAAAGAGGTCATTCAAGTCACTTCTCAGCTGTCCCTTCCAATTGTCCATACTGTCCTTCCTCAACATCCCATCTGAGTTCTTAAGGCTACAATAACAAGATCAGTAGTCTCTATCACATAGACATTCACAGAAAGGTTAACATATATGTGTGTATGCATATATATATATATACACATATAGATATGTGTGTGAGGGGGTGTGTATCACTGTACCCCCTCCCCATAAAAATCTAAGTTCTTTGAGGATACGGGGACTATTTCATTTTGTCTTTCTCTTCCCTGTATTTATCATAGTCCCTGACACACAGTAACCACGTAAATGCTTGTTGACTGGCTGAATGACCAGAGTAATTAGGTGTTTTCATCATCTCTTGTAGAAACTGATAGTGATATCTGAGGTCTAAAAAAGGGAGATATGTCTAAAAATATCAATCAATTAAATGACCCAAAGGAATGTGCTATTAGTAGAAAAAGGACTGGATTAGTGTGAGCTTGGGCAAGTCCTTTATACTCACTGACTCAGTTTCCTTCTCTGTAAAATGAGGGAGTTAAATCCCCTAGACCCTTCTAGTTCTGAAATTCTATTATTCTAAATCATATCTAAAGTTGACTTTGAGCTAAAATAGGATATGTGATTCTTTTCTGCTGTAAACAGGCACAGTTGGGAGTTAAATGCTTAGATTCTATTCTCAGCTCTACCATTAACCAGCTATGTTACCTTGAAAAAAGTCATTCAATAGAAAAAGTCACTCAGTCTCCCAAAAGACTCAGTTTCCCAATCTTTAAAATAAGATGGCTGGCTTACCCTCAATGATCTCTAAGAGATGTTCTGGGTTCTTTGGCGGAGGTGGAGGGCTTAGGGGGAAACGGAGATGATATAGAAATAAAAGATATTAATAAAACTATAATTTAAAAATAAATTTCAAATGTTCCTGTTCTTAATATCTAAAAATCTAATGTTTAGTTCATAGCAAGACATTCATACCTAGAGGCAGAAAAAAACCTAAAGAACAAGTAGGAATTCAATTTCAAATAGAACTCATTTTCTTTTCCCCAAATTCACCCTTTTTCCTTACTTCCCTATTTCTGTGAAGCACCTCGCTATCTTTCTAGAAACACTATTTTATAACCTTAGAATCATCCTTAATTCTTCACATTCCCTCATCCCATATCACTCAATTACCAAGTTTGGGGAATTCCATCTCTACAACATCTCCCACATCCATCCCCCTCTCTTCATTATTTATTCATATGGCAACCACCTCTCACATAGTGACTATTGTAATATCCTCCTAATTGATCTCCCCTCTCCAGTCCATTCTCCACACAGCTGCCAGGTTAATCTTCTGAGAGCCCAAAGATGACCAAGTCCCTTACCAGTTCAAAAAGTCTAGTGGCTCCTTATTGCCTTTAGGATAAGATATGAATGCCTCTGTCTGTCACTTAAAACCATTCCAAATCTGGCATCAGTCTACCTCTCCAAGTTATACTGGTAGAGGGAATTCTTTCACTGGAAGTTCTCTACACTGATAAAATCACAGATGTAGTTCAAAAACAAAAACAAATGTTCTTCACATACTCTACATTCCATCCACTTTCCATAAATGACAACCTGCCACCTCAGTGCTTTTGAATAGGTTACTCAACCCCTTGCCTGGAGAGCATTTCCTCCTCACCTCTGTCTCAGGATCCAAAGATCAATCCCAGCATCCCTTTCTCCACAAGGCCTTTCTTAAGCCCTCTATTTGCTATATTGTATTTATTCTGCATGTGTTTTATAATTTTACTCACACAGTGAAGTGAATTTGTTAAGTTACTTCATGCAGTGAAGTTGAATTGTTCCATGGAATCTGCTCCAAGTTGCCACTCCTGTTTCCTTTCCCTAGTGACCACATGGACACTTTGGGGAAGATGCCATTTTCAGTGCTGAGAAGTTTATACTTTGAGAGAAGGAAGAGTCATTGACTATGGAGCTGGAAGAGGTAAGAACTCAGAGGATATAGAAAAGGAGATGGCCCACCCCCTCCCTACATTCTTCCTTTCCAGCTCTGAATTATGCAGGAGCTACTTTCAGAAAGTGGAGCAGCTGCTCTAATTCCTAACCTCTGAGCTCCATACCCTTGTCAGCACTCATCCTGCCTAGATGAGCCTCACCCTGAGTGTGGCCTTCTTCCTTTGTTCATTCTTTTTTTTTTTTAAGCAATCGGGGTTAAGTAACTTGCTCAAGGTTGCATGGCCAGTTATTTCTGGGTGTGGTGCTGAGTGTTTGAGCCCGGGATTCAATCCCCAGGTCATCCCAACACTGGAGCTGGTGCTCTTATTCACTGAGCCACCTGGTTGCCCCTAAGCGATTGGGGTTAAGTAACTTGCTCAAGGTTACATGGCCAGGTGTTTCTGGGTGGGTGCTAAGTGTCTGAGCCCGGGATTCAATCTCCAGGTCATCCCGGAGCCGGTGCTCTTACTCGCTGTGCTACCTGGCTGCCCCTCCTTTGTTCATTCTTGATCTTAGGTGAATGAGTATGAAATGAAATCAAGCATCCCAATGGATCGTCCTGGGATTAGAAGAAACTCTATGAGTTTGAGAGATTCAGAGATCCTGGGTTGGAGCCGAATGGGCAAGGGGGACTCTAGCAAGCTTAGGGAGGACAGTCACTAACCAGAGCACTTGCCCAGGCCTAATCATCATCAGAAGTCTTGAAATGGAAGGGGTTTAGACAGTTCTGAGCAGCAGTAAAACATAAAATGGCTAATTAGGGAGCTGGGTGGCACTGGTGGATAGAGCACTGTGTCTGAGGTCCTGAAGACCTGAGTTCAAACCTACCTCACAGTTACCAGCTGTGTGACCTTAGGCAAGTCACTTAACCTCTGTTTGCCTAAATTTCCTTAACCACAGAATGGGAATAATAATAGCACCTACCTTTCAGGGTTGTTGTGAGGATAAAATGAGATAATGTTTGTAAAGTGCTTAGCACAGTGCCTGGCAGATACTAGGTGCTACAAAAATATTAACTATTAATTATCAGTCCTGCAAACTACCTTATGTGCTGGTGAGGTTTCAGAGTTAGCTTTTCAGCAGTTTAGAAATTATAAGGTAAACTACTACGTTATTTATTGTTCTGAGTGCTATTTGTTATTCTCCTAAATATGTATTATCTTTTGTGTTTAGCATTTCTTTCATGTATAGAAATAAAATATGTCTAATACCTGATTTATATCGTACATTAAGTATCTTTTACTGCCACCCTTTTGAGGAAACCCTAGACTTGAGCTATAAGTAAAATCCTGAGACACTGGGCAGATACTTAACAAGGTGAAGAGTGTAAAAACAGGGAGCCTAATTCCTCTTATTAGAGACCAGGCTCCAACCCAGGACTGAAACTATTCTGGACCACTTGTCTGGGGCCAGAAATGAGAGAGGTGGCTTGGGGAAAGGGAGTAGAGGCAAGTGCCTCAGTGCCTTGGGCCCAGCAAGGGTTTCTTTCATTTTTAAAAAAATTTATTTATTTTTAGTTTTCAATATTCACTTCCATAAGATTTTTGACTTCTAAATTTTCTCCCTTTCCCTCTCCTCCCCCCCTCCCCAAGACAGCATGTAATCTGATATAGGCTCTCCTTACATATTCATATTAAACATATTTTCACATTAGTCATGTCATAAAGAAGAATTAAAACTAATGGGAGAAAATACAAGAAAGAAGAAAAAAAAAGAGGGAGAGCAAATAGGATGTTTCCATTCAGATTCCACAGTTCTTTTTCTGGATGTGGAGAGCATTTTCCATCATGAGTCTTTTGGAATTGTCTTAGATCTTTGCATTACTCAGAAGAGATGTCTATCAAAATTAGTCATCACACAATATTGTTGTTACTGTGTACATGTTCTCCTGTTTCTGCTCACTTCACTCAGCATCAGTTCATGTAAGTCTTTCCAGGTTTTTCTGCTCATCATTTCCTATGGAATAATAGTATTCCATTACATTCATATACCACAACTTGTTCGACCATTCCCCAGTTAATGGATACCCCTTCAATTTTCAATTCTTAGACACCACAAAAAGACCAGCAAAGGTTTCTTAAGGTTAAGCTTAGATGTACATTTTTGTGTTGTTTCCTGCAATCGAATATAAACACTTTGAAGAGTAAACCTGTTTCCATTTTGTCTTTATATGACCATGACCTCGTATAGTGCTTTTGGTATACTAGACACTTTATAAATTCTTGCTGAATGAATAAATGAATGAATTCTACATTTATTGAGTACATGCTGTATATTGCACCTCACATTCACTCTTCATACCCTGAGTGAGGGTTGCTTTGGGTTTCGCATTTATCAATTTTAAAATAATAATAATTAAGTCATGATATAAAGTCTTATCTTTCAATTTCATTTTTTAATTCAGTTTAATTTTATTTTCACTTTTGAATTCTCTCTCCTCCTTTCCCCTCCTCCATATATCAGGAAGACAAGAAAAACAAAATCCATTGCAAATATGTATAATCAAGCAAAATAAATTCCACTCTATACCTTTGTACTAAGCTGCCCTCCATGCCTAAAATGCATACCTTCCTAACTTATGCCATGCTAATTCCTTTCCTTCTTTCAAGACGCAAGTCAAGAACTGTCTTCTACATGAAACTTTTCTTGATTTCCCCCAACTGCTAGAGCCCTGCCTACCCTGCTTCCCAGTATCTAGAGCTAATTTGTCTTTCCTACTGGAATCTAAACCCCTTGAGAGTAGGAATTATTTCATTTTTCATGTATTTGTATCCTCACCACTGTGCCTGGCATACAGCAGGCTCTTATATGCTTTCTGATTGATAATCCCTGGTTTCCAAATAGTAAGGCCTTCGAAAGAGCAATGATGTGAACTAAGGGCAGAGCTGGGATTAGAGGAAGGTAAATTTAAACAGCTGCCTAGGGTACAAAAGAGAGCATGCAAGAAGGAACTCTTTAATGTAACTTTTCTTAAATGCATATGTTTAATGCCAGAAAATTCCTCTTTCCATGGCACAGAGGTATGTTTTCTGAGAAGCTATCACATGTGAAGCCTCCAGAATTACAATGTTCAAACTTTGCCTTTTCTAATTCAGCTACTTCATGCCTTTCATTTTCTCTGTAACATTTCAAGTTGAGTATACATGCTGCTGAAATGAGCATCTTTTCTTTTGTACAAAGAGGCCAAGGTAGAGTATAGATCAGGGGTAGGGAACCTGTGGCCTTGAGGTTACATGTGGCCTTCTAGATTTGATTGGATTCAGTCAAAAAGCTGCACTTAAGGATCTAGAAGGCCAAACATGGCCTCAAAGCTGCAGGTTCCCTACCCGGGTATAGATACTTTAAACATGAAACATTTAATACTATGAAATTGAAAAACAAAGACAGAACAGAAGGTGAGAAACTAAGAGGCAAAAGAGAGAGCCAGAAGGAGGAATAGGACAAACAAATGTGAACCCCAGGTAGGAGGCAATCAGTTCAAATACCTAAGAAGTTTTCCATCCCACATTTTAATAAATTCTGTTACTTAGTTTTTGTTCAGTCATTTTTCAGTTGTGTTTGACTCTTTGTGATTCCATTTCGAGTTTTCTTAGCAAAGATATTAAAGTGGTTTGCCATTTCCTTCTCCAGTTCATTTTACAAATGAAGAAACTGAGGCAAATATGGTTAAGGAACTTTGCCTGGGATCACACAGCTACTAAGTGTCTGAGGCCAGATTTGAACTCATGAAGATGAGTCTTCCTGATGGCACCACCTAGAGGCCCTTTGTTTAGGTAGAAGGGACCATAAATGCCCTTCTACCCCTAACTAACCTTGGGAAATATTTAAAATTACAAAATATCTAAATAATTAAAGGGGAAGAGAAGCAAAGAATTTAAGTCCACTTCCTTGAATACTTACCTAGAAAATTAGACATGGATGCTAGAGGCAAATCAGAAGTAACACTGTCGCCTAAATTCCCAGCATTATAGTGTCCAGGTTAGTAATTAAAGGAAGTTGTGGTATAGTTTTTTTAATCATAAGTTAGAGAGTCAGAAAGGATCTTAGAACTCTAGTCGAGTGCCATACCAATCAATTTACCAAAAAACAACCTTACAGAGCTTGAAAAAATAGTAACAAAATTCATTTGGAAGAACAAACGGTCCAGAATATCAAGGAAATTGATGAAAAAAAAATACTAGGGAAGGTGGACTAGCTATACTAGATTTTAATCTGTACTACTTGGTACTGGCTGAGGAATAGAGTAGTGGATCAATGGAATAGATTGGGCACAAGAGACTCAGCAGTCAATGACTATAGTAATCTACTGTTTGATAAACCCAAAGACCCCAGTTTTGGGGATAAGAACTTACTATTTGACAAAAACTGCTGGGAAAACTGGAATATAGTATGGCAGAAACTGGGCATAGACCATTATCTAACACCATATACCAAAATCAAGTCTAAATGGGTGCATGATCTAGGTATAAAGGCTGACACTGTAAGCAATCTAGGAAAGCAAGGAATAGTTTACCTGTCAGATCTGTAGAGAGGGGAAGAATTTAAGACCAAACAAGAATTAGAGAGCATTATAAAATGCAAAAAGGATAATTTTGATTACAGTAAATTGAAAAGCTTCTGTATAAACAAAGCCAATGTAACCAAGATTAAGAAGGAAGTGGGAAATTGGGAAAGAATTTTTACAACCTATGTCACTGACAAAGGACTCATTTCTAAAATATACAGAGAATTGAGTCAAATCTATAAGAATACAAGTCATTCCCCAATTAATAAATGGTCAAAGGATATGAACAGGCAGTTTTCAGAGGAAGAAATTAAAGATATCTATAAGCATATGAAAAAATGCTCTAAATCACTATTGATTAGAGAAATGCAAATCAAAACAACTCTGAGGTACCACATCTCACCAGTCCAATTGGCTAAGATGACAAAACAGGAAAATGACAAATGCTGGAGAGCATGTGGACAAATTGGAACACTAATGCATTGCTGGTGGAGTTGTGAACTGATCCAACCATTCTGAAGAGCAATCTGGAATTATGCCCAAAGGGCTATAAATAATTTTATATCAGCAATACCACTTCTAGGGTTGTATCCCAAAGAGGTCATAGAAGTGAGAGGAAGACCCATATGTACAAAAATATTTATAGCAGCTCTTTTTGTGTTGGTAAAGAATTGGAAATTAAGGGGGTGCCCATCAATTGGGGAATGGCTGAACAATGGCTGTGGTATATGCATGTAATGGAATACCATTGTGCTATAAGAAAAGAGCAGATGGACTTCATATTTACCTGAAGAGGCTTATACAAACTAATGCTGAGTGAGAAGGATAAAACCAGGGGAAATTTGTACACAATTACAGACACAATGTATATTTGATGACCAACTTTGATAGACTGGACTCTTCTCAGCAATGCAGGGTTAAAAATCAACCCCAAAAGACTCATGATGGAGAGAGATGTCTACATCCAGAGAAAGAACTAGAAAGAACTGAGTTTGAATCCAGATTGAAGCAAACTACCTGATCTTTATCTTTTGCTTGTTTGGTTTTGTTTTCTCTTTACCATTGTTCATTCCATCCATTATAATCCTTCCTTATAACCTGTCTAATGTGAAAGTATTTGCAGATCCTATTGATTGTGTGCTGTCATGGGGGTGGGGGGAGGGGAGGGAGGGAGAAAAAAGTTGAAACTCAAGGAAGTGTGGAACTGAATCTTGTAAACTAAAAGTAAACAAACAAAATAATAAAGAAAAAAAAGATTAAAAAAAAAAGAAGTCTAGTCGAGTGCTTCTTGACCCACAATTTAAGAAGTGCTGAAGGGTTCTAGAATAGAAAAAGTTTATGAAGTCCTGGAGTCTAACTCCTCCCTATTTTAAAACTGGAGAAACTGAAGCCCATCAAGGTAAAGTAATTCAAATTTACATAGTAAGTAAATGGCAGAGTTGAGATTCAAACCTAGGTCCTCTGATTGCAAATTCACCTATCTTCCCATTCCTTCCACTGTCTCCTGTCATGACATGCTACCTCTTATTGAACTTAAAAGTCAGAAGACCTGGGTTCCAGTCCTGATTCTAATACTTACTAGCTGTGTGGTGTGTCTTTGGACAGGTCATTTACCTTCTCTTGGTCTCAACTGCCTTCTCTGTAAAATAAGGAGAATCATATTGCTATGCTATAATGTGAAGAAAGTTCTTTATAAACTGTAAAAATGGTACAGAAATGAGCTGTCTAGGAAAAACTCTAATGCTGTGGGCTTATCTATCTTCACAGTTAACAAATGAATGATATTACGAGAATACAGAAAAGTATGGCATTACTCACATCTCCACTAAAATCCAGGTCAACTTGTTCCCTGTGGACTTCAATGTCATTGTCAAGATCAGTAAGCGCAAGCATCAGTGAGTTCAGAAAAATTCTCCTTTGAGCACTTAAAAGAGTGAAAACATCACATCTTGGTAGGTCTTAATGGTCCAGAGGCAGAATATAGGAAATGCCCCAAACCTATTTTTCTGGCAAATCCCATAACAATGTCTGGAATTTAAAAAGCAGGCACCAAATAGTCTAGATCTAGTTACAAACACACACACACACACACACACACACACACACACACACACACAAACACACACACCTACATTAGTCTTTTTTCTCCAGATAAACCCTGAGCTTCTTTGGTGCAAGGAACTATCTCTTATCTTCCAAAAACACCCAACACAGAGCTGTATACAGAGTGGGGATTTAATAAGTACTTCCTGATTGATTTGTAAGTATATACATTCAAATAAACCTAAACTGACATAGTTAGGAAGGAGGTCATTCTGAATTAACAATAAAATTAATTGATGTTTATACAGAACTTTATAGTTTGAGAAGAGCTTTATACACTTTATCTCATTTTAACTTACAACTGTTTACAACATAATCCCTTTCAATTATTCCTCTGAGACAGGTACTACATGTAGTATTATTCTCAGGTTACAGCTGAAGAAACTGAGAATGTGATTTGCCTAACATCACATAGCTAGTATGTTTCAGGCAAGATTTGAACCTAGGTCTTCATGACTCCAAACCCAACACTTTAACTACTACACTGCATTTCCTCCTTAAACAGGAAAATCAGAAAAATGCAGGATTTAGAGAATGCCTTAATATTCCAAAACTGACTTCATTGATATGGGCATTCCTTCAACCAATGTAAATAAAAATCCCTCCATATCTTAGTGGATCATCTTTGTGAACTACAATGGCCAAATCACTTATTCCTTTAGAGGCCAACCTTCTGGCAATCAACCTCTCCACACTTAAATTTCTTTTTAAAAAAAGTTCTCAAAAGGTCCAGAATATCAAGGGAATTAATAAAAAGAAAGGCAACAGAAAGTGGCCTAGCTCCACCACATCTTAAATTGTATTATAAAGCAGCAATCATCAAAATTACTCAGTACTGGCTAAGAAATAGAATGATAGATCAGTGGAATAGGTTAGGTATCCAATATACAATGACTATAGTAATCTACTATTTGATAAATCCAAAGACTCCTGCTTCTGGGATAAGGACTCACTATTTAACAAAAACTGCTGGGAAAACTGAAAAAAATAGTATGACAGAAATGAGGCACAGATTTACACCCTATAACCAAGATAAAGTCAAAATGGGTGCATGATTTAGATATAAAGACTGATATTATAAGCACTAGGAGAACAAGGAATAGCTTACTTGTCAGAAGGGAAGAATTTATGACTGAACAAAGAGATTATGAAATGCAAAATGGATGATTTTTATTACATTAATTGAAAAGTTTTTGCACAAACACAACCAATGCAACCAAGATTAGAAGGGAAGCAGAAAGCTGGGAAAAAAAATTTTACAGCCAGTGTCTCTGATAAAGACTTCATTTCTAAAATATATAGAGAATTGAGTCAAATTTATAAGAATATAATTCATTACCCAATTAATAAATGGTCAAAGGATAGGAACAGGCAGTTTTTGGAGGAAGAAATTAAAGCTATCTATAGTCACATGAAAAAGTGTTTTAAGTCACTACTCATTAGAGAAATGCAAATCAAAACAATTCTTGAGGTACTGCATCACATTTATCAGATTGGCTAACATGACAAAATAGGAAAATGATAAATGGTGAAGATGTAGGGAAAATTGGGATACTAATGCATTATTGGTAGAGTTGTGAACTGATCCAACCATTCTGGATAACAATTTGGAACTTTGCCCAATGGGCTATAAAACTGTGCATACTCTTTGACCCAGCAATACCATGTCTAGTTCTGTATCCCAAAGAGATCACAAAAATGGGAAAAAGGTACAAAAATATTTATAGCAGCTCTTTTTGTGGTGACCATGAACTGGAAATCAGTTGGGGGGATGGCTAAACAAGTTGAGGTATATGAGTGTAATGAAATACTATTGTGCTATAAAAATGATGAGCAGGTAAACTTCAGAAAAACCTGGAAAAACTTACATGAACCGATGCTGAGTGAAATGGGCAAAACAGGGAGAACTTTGCACACAGTAACAGCTACATTGTGCGATAACTAATTTTAATAGACTTAGCTCTTCTCAGCAAAGTAAGGATCTAAGACAGCTCCAAAAGACTCATAATGGAAAATGCTATCCACATCCATAGAAAGAACTTTGGAGTTTGAATGCAGATAGAAGCATACTCTTTACTCTCCTTTTCTTTTGTTGTTTTGTTTCTTCTTTCTCGTGGTTCCTCCCTTTAGTTCTATTTCTTTTTTACATCATGACTAATGTGAAAATATGTTCAATATGAATGTGTAAATAGAGCCTATATCAAATTGCATGCTGTCTTGGGGAGGAGGGAGGAGAGGAAAGTGGAGAAAATATAAAACTCAAAATCTTATGGAAGTGAATGTTGAAAACTAAAAATAAATAAATTATTATTATTATTTAAATCATTCTCTACTTGTTTACATTCTAGAAAACCTTGGCTTTATCTATAGTTCAGAGGTAAGTTTCAGCTAGCCTTTAGAGAAGCAACATAGAGTAGTGGAAAACATAATAGTTTTGGATTCAGAAGAACTAGTTTGGTTCCTGCCTGTAATTTACGTTTGCATGTCCTTGGGCAAGCTATCTTCTCTCTTTAGCTTCAGTTTCCTCCTCTTGAAAATGAGGAACTTCAGGAATGCAAGGATGGTTTAATATTAGGAAAACCATCAGTATAATTGATCATATCAACAATAAAACCAGCAAAAACCACATGCTCATCTCAATAGATGCAGAAAAGGCTTTTGACAAAATACAACATCCATTCATATTAAAAACACTAGAAAGTATAGGAATAAATGGAGCCTTCCTTAAAATAATAGGTAGCATCTATTTAAAGCCATCAGCAAGTATTACATGTAATGGGGAGAAGTTAGAAGCATTTCCAATAAGATCAGGGGTGAAACAAGGATGTCCTCTATCACCCCTCTTATTTAATCTGGTACTAGAAATGTTAGCAGTAGCAATTAGAGAAGAAAAAGAAATCAAAGGAATTAAATTAGGCAAAGAAGAGACCAAGCTATCACTCTTTGCAGATGATATGATGATATACTTAGAGAATCCTAGAGAATAAAGTAAAAAATTACTTGAGACAATAAATAAATTTGGCAAAAATGCAGGATATAAAATAAACCCACATAAATCCTCGGCATTCCTGTATGTTTCTAATGAAACTCAACAGCAAGAGATAGAAAGAGAAATCCCATTTAAAGTTACTCTAGACATTATAAAATATTTGGGGATCTACCTGCCAAAACAAACCCAAGACCTATATGAACACAACTACAAAACATTTTTCACACAAATAAAGTCAGATCTAACTAATTGGAAACACATCAATTGCTCGTGGCTGGGTCAAGCTAATATAATAAAAATGACAATTTTATCTAAATTAAATTATATATTTAGTGCCATACCAATCAATTTACAAAAAAACTACCTTAGAGAGCTAGAAAAAATAGTAACAAAATTCATTTGGAAGAACAAAAGGTCCAGAAGATCAAGGGAATTAATGAAAAAGAAATGCTAGGGATGGTGGACTAGCTATACCAGATTTTAATCTGTGTTATATAAAACAGCAGTCATCAAAACTACTTGGTACTGGCTGAGGAATAGAGTAGTGGATCAATGGAATAGACTGGGTACACGACTCAGTAGTCAATGACTATAGTAATCTACTGTTTGATAAACCCAAAGACCCCAGCTTTTAGGATAAGAACTCACTATTTGACAAAAACTGCTGGGAAAACTGGAATATAGTATGGCAGAAATGGGGCATAGACCATTATCTAACACCATATACCAAAATCAAGAATAGCTTACCTGTCAGATTTGTGGAGAGGGGAAGACTTTATGACCAAACAAGAATTAGAGAGCATTATAAAATGCAAAATGGATAATTTTAATTACAGTAAATTGAAAAGCTTCTGTACAAACAAAGCCAATGTAACCAGGATTAGGAGGGAAGTGGAAAATTGGGAAAGAATTTTTACAACCTATGTCACTGACAAAGGACTCATTTCTAAAATATACAGAGAATTGAGTCAAATCTATAAGAATACAAGTCATTCCCCAATTGATAAATGGTCAAAGGATATGAACAGGCAGTTTTCAGAGGAAGAAATTAAAGATATCTATAAGCATATGAAAAAATGCTCTAAATCACTATTGATTAGAGAAATGCAAATCAAAACAACTCTGAGGTACCACATCTCACCAGTCCAATTGGCTAAGATGACAAAACAGGAAAATGACAAATGCTGGAGAGCATGTGGACAAATTGGAACACTAATGCATTGCTGGTGGAGTTGTGAACTGATCCAACCATTCTGAAGAGCAATCTGGAATTATGCCCAAGGGGCTATAAATAATTTCATACCCTTTGACCCAGCAATACCACTTCTAGGGTTGTATCCTAAAGAGATCATAGAAGTGGAAGGAAAACCTATATGTACAAAAATATTTATAGCAGCTCTTTTTGTGTTGGCAAAGAATTGGAAATTAAGGGGGTGCCCATCAATTGGGGAATGGCTGAACAAGTTGTGGTATATGCATGTAATGGAATACTATTGTGCTATAAGAAACGAGGAGCAGATGGACTTCATATTTACCTGGAGAGGCTTATATGAACTGATGCTGAGTGAGAAGAGTAGAGCCAGGAGAAATTTGTACACAATTACAGACACAATGTATGTTTGATGACCAACTTTGATAGACTGGACTCTTCTCATCAATCCAGGGTTATAAATCAACCCCAAAAGACTCATGATGGAGAGAGATATCTACATTCAGAGAAAGAACTGAGTTTCAACCCAGATTGAAGCAAACTACCTGCTCTCTTTCTTTTTCTTGTTTGGTCTTGTTTCCTCTTTCCCATTGTTCATTCCATCTGATACGATCCTTCTTTATAACCTGACTAATGCCTAATGTGAAAGTATTTGCAGATCCTATACTTGATTGTATGCTGTCATGGGGGTGGGGGGAGGAGGAGGGATGGAGAGATAATTTGAAACTCAAGGAATTGTGGAAATGAATCTTCTAAACTAAAAGTAAACAAATTAATAAAGACCAAAAAAAAATTAGGAATTTCGACTAGACAACTTTTAAGGTCCTTCCCAAACTTAAATCTCACAATCTTTATCTGTTATCACAAATTCCAAAGTAGAGGAATCTGAGTTAATGAGGTTTTCCTGAACTTCCAGCTTTCCAGAGAATCAGTCTTTCACTACTCAATACCATTTCCAAATGTAAATTAATAAGAAGTTGGTTGATGATATAGGAACTACCAGATAACTCTTATGAGAGATTTTCTCAGACTCTTTCTTCTCCTAAGCTAGTCACTAACTAAGCAGTTCCTCAATTACTAGGAAGGACACCTCAAAACTGGAGCAGGCTGGACTCCCAGAAATCATATAGCTTATTCCAACCAGGGTAGGCCCGTGGTGCAAGTGAGAATGGAGAGCAACAGATACAAATATAGAATCCTTTTCACTTGGGTTCTGTATCATCAGTTCTACTGAAATTTGTCAGGGAGGTGGCATAATGTATAGTATTGAACTTAGATTTAGGAAGTCATGAGTTTGAATATTGTTTCAGACACTAAGTGTGTGACCCTGGGCAAATCACTTGACCTTTCTCAGTCTCAATTTCCTCATCTGTGATGAATATCATAATAGCAATAACTCACTGGGTTGTTGTGAGAATCAAATGACATAATATGTTTAAAATACTTTGCAAACCTTAAAGGGCTCTGTATATGTTAGTCCTTATACTATACTGCCCAAATCCAAAGTGAATTGGGAGATAAGGTTAATGAGCAATCTATTTCTTCACTGTCACTCGTCCTAATCCAAAAGATTCCTTAGGAGAGTGCATAAATCTGTATAGCCTTGTGCATAAGAAAGTAGGAGTTCCTCTTAAAAATGGTATTGGAGGCTAAATTCTCTAGGAGCTGGGATGGCAGTTACTGAAACAGATGGTGAGGCAGGGACAGAGAAAAAGCCTTCTGTAGAATCGGCAGGGAGTGCCAAGGTACAAAATAAGCTATGATTTCATTCAAAAGTATAGTGTGCCCCCAAGTGCACTTTCTAGCCGGCTCTATACAAATGGGGAGATAGTCTCTGAAGCCAATCCAGTGTCCATTTTTAGTAGCTAGGATGATAAAGAATCAAAAAGACCTGGATTCAAATTCCATCTATCACTTTTATACTCTATGTGATGTTGGGCAGAAGGGTGTAATGGATAGGAAAATGGATCTAGAGTCTGGAAGATCTGAGTATGAATCTTCCTCAGACACTTAATAGCTATGTGACTCTATATATACCACTTAACCTCTCTGAGTTTCATATTCCTCATCTGTAAAATGAGGAGGCTGACCTCGATTGTCCCTTCTGGCTCTAGATCTAAAAACCCTTATTTTATAGACAGCTCTAGAAAGCACAGAGCTCAAATGACACAGGCACTGAAGTTTTAATTTCCCTTGGTCAGCCTTTCAGAGAAAAGCCTATTCTTCCCAACTATTTGGAAGGTTCCTTGAGGTTGTCATTAAAGTAGACTACTCAATCATTCTTCTGCCTGGGGGCACTAAATTCTGAAAGCTACAGGTCTCCTCATAAACAGCAACCAGTGTCACTGAATTTCAGCATTGGCATCTCTTTTGATAAAAAGCTAGATTTCCTTTTTTTCTGACCTTTATGCCCAGACTAAATCTTTAGAAGTCAATGGTTCAGCATCCCTGAAACTGGTCCCACTTAAGCCCCTTCCCAGAGCTTCTTAATATAGCATCAGATAATACATATGCAAGGAACTCTCCAGATACAAAAATATGGCCATCATATAAATCTCTCTACATAATGTAGCCTCCATCTGTCCCTCTGCTACATGTAAAAGCAGGTTTCATGCCCACGAGCTATTTGTTACGGTAACTCCATCAACCTCCCAGTAATTAGTGGCAACTCATTGCAGCTGACTATACTTATCTTACTGGTGATTCATTCACCACTCCCTTGATCTCTGCCTCATCTTTGGTGTTTTTTGAATTGAGAGTTGTTTATGGCAGCAAGTTCAGCCCCTTTTAAATCTTTGCCAAGTACTAAGCTCACCCTTCCTGGCCAATAGCAAGAGCCTCACACAAACCCTAAAGATTTTCACTGAGGTGCCCCCTAGATGTCACTCAGTGGGATTCTCAGACCCATGCAGATGCACTGTTGGAATAAGATGACTCATAAGCAAGCATAGACTTTACAATACCAAAGTGGTTTGAAAAAGCCTCCTGTAAAAAGTTCCTAATTGATACCTCTGATACAAGTCTGATGTCCAACATACCATACCCTATGTAGGAAAATAACAAATGAATAAGACCAAGATCCATTCCCCCAATACCTAAGTGGTCAAAGGATAGGAACAGTTTTTATAAAAAGAATTATAAGCTATCAAAAACATTCATGTTACTAATAAGAAAATAAGTGAAAATTAAAACAACTCAGATTTTATTTCACTCAGAATACTGGCAAAAAATGACAAAAGAGTCATAGATCTAGAGTTGGAAAAGACCTCACAAGCCAACTAGTCTGATAACCTTATTTTACAATGAGGATATTGAAGCACAGGGAGGTTGAATAATTTGCCTGAGGCCACACAAGTAACAAGCACCAGAGGTGGAATTTGAACGCTGGTCAACGAGGTGATGCAGTGAATAGAACACTGGGCCTGGAGTCAGGAAGATCTGAGTTCAAGCCCAGCCTCAGACACTTACTAGCTGTGTAACCCTGGTAAAGTCACTTAACCCCATTTGCCTCAGTTCCTCATCTGTAAAATGGGACACACTATAGAAGGAAATGACAAAACACTCCAGTACCTTTACCAATAAAACCCAACCAACAAAGTCTATCGGGTCACACAGAGTTGGATATGACTGAATGACAGAACAATATTTACTCTAGAACCATGGCTCTTCTCATTATGTTAAAAGAGCATATAAAATACAAATGCATAAATATTTTGTTGGTATGATTCTAAGTAGGTAAAAGAGAAATAAAGGACCCATGTATACCAAAACACTTTTAGCAAGACTTTGTGGTAGCAAAAAGCCAAAGTGAATGTCTATCAATTGCCCAGAACCATGCCTCCACTTCACTTCCAGGCTACCATCTCCAAACCATGCTGCCATACCTCCTCTTGCCCTTCCTAGCTCCCTTTTAGGGTAGTCTTCCCCTACTAGAATGGAAGTTCCTAAGTACAGACACATGTTAACTTTCCTTATATTTGAATCTTGGTGTTTAGTCCAGTGTCTGGCACATAGTAAATGCTTAATAAATGGTAACTGGAAAACAGCTGAAATAGATATGGATGTAATAGAATATTGTTGCATTTTCAGAAACAATAAATATTAGGAATTAAGAGAAATGTAAGAAGACTTGTAAGAACTAATACAAAATGAGGTAAGTGGAACCAGAATAACAACATACAAAATGACTAAAATAATATAAACAAACATAAGTTAAACATTTAATAACTGTAATGACCGATCTTGGTCCTGAATAAAAGATAAGGATACCTCTCCCACTAGAAAGGTGGGGAGCTACAGGCACATTTACATAACTATAGTAAACACTGTCAAATGTGGATTTTGTTATTGTCCAATGGAGTCCAATTCATTATGACCCCATTTGGGGTTGTCTTGGCAAAGATCCTGGAATGGTTTGTCATTTTCCTTCTCTAGCTCATTTTACAGATGAGGAGACTGAAGCAAACAAGATTAAGTGACTTGCCTAGGGTCACACAGCTAGTAAATGTCTGAGGACAGATTTGAACTCAGGAGGATGAGTCTTCCTGACTCCAGGCCTGGTATGCTATCCACTGTGCCACCTAGATGTCCCCACATGAAGTTTTACCTATCTATTTTAACTTGTTCCAAGTGATGCTTATTTGAGTTGGGATAAATCAGAAATGATTGTGATGGGAAGGTAGGGAGGGAGAAGGCATCAACTAAATTTTATTTGTTTTTTTTTTTACAAAAAGGTTTTAGAGATTTTTTTTTCAGACAAATTTTCATGTTTCAAACTAGTTTTTGAATAATCATAATGGCATTTGCCCTGATGTTGCTTAATGTGCAGTATATCAGTATGCAAAGATGTTTATTTACACATAAAACAAATAAATGAAACTTTTTTCCTTGCTTCTTCCCAAACATTTCTTAAACCACATAAATGGATGCTTTCTAGGTAAATACTTCTCTTGGGGAAGCAGTGTTGGATTGCTAAGAGCTACAAGTTAGGAGAATTCTGTTGTCTCATGCTCATTCACTTTCTTATGACTATGGGCAACTTATTTAACTTTTCTCCAAAATACCTCATGTGAAGATCAAATCATAATGAAAATGATAAGTTTATATTTTATAGTGCTTTAAGGTTACAAATTACTTGATAAATACCTTCAGTCAATCAATAAGAACTTCCTACTATGTATTAGGACAGAAACAATTCTTGTCATCAAGGAGCTTACATTCCAACAGTCCGGGAGGTAACATGTACACATATAAGTAAATACAAAACATATACAAGAGATACAAAATACTTTCATGGGAGTAGAAGTATTAGTAGTTTGGCTCATGAGGGATGTTCTCACATAGAAAGGAACTAGTGATGCTAAGAGGTTGATGTGAGAAAGAATGAGAGAGACAGCCTACAGAAGGAAGGATGGAATATTGTATATAAGGAACATCAAGTAAACCATTTAGATGTATGACAGAGTGCTTATAGGGAAAGGATGTGTAACAATAAACCTAGAAAGTTACATTAGAATCCTATCATAAAGGGTTTGAAATTTTTAATAGAAGCATTAGTATAATTTTATCCTAGAGGTTTCTGAGTTGGAGAATGACATGGTCAGACCTGTGTTTTAGGACTGTTGCTTTATGGTAGATGGATTGCAGAAAGGAGAGACTGGAGGCAAGGAGACTAATTAGAAGGCTATTGTAATAATTCTGGTTCGGAGTGATAAGGGCTCCCACTAGGGTGGTAGCAGAGCAAATGGAGAGATAGGAATGGAACTGAGAGATGCAGAGAGAGGTAAAATCACCAAGACTTGGCAAATGACTAGATATAGGAGAGTGAAGAATTCAGGATGATTTTGAGATTGCAAAGCTGTGTGACTGAAATGATAATGGTGCCCTGGACAGACATAAGGAAGTGGGGAACGGGCGTGGGCTTGCAGGAGTAACTCAGGATTCAAGCCTGGAGCATTCTACAAAAGACTCTCCTAATTGGCGAGGAGAATGATGAAAATGGGGTGGGCAAGAATCCAGGGATAACCATCCATTCCCCCTCATAAGCCACATTTATGAACATACATAATCCACATGGGGGACATATATTATTATGCAGAGAAAACAATAAGCAATGTTTCAGACATGGTAAGAGAAGGGGATACCAGTTAGAAATATTCATTAGGCAGGTGAAGTTTCTAGGACTGGAGAGACAGAGATGATAGGGAGATAGAGACAGAGATAGAGATGATAAATTTATAGATGATATGGCTATAGAGAAATATTCATATACATATGTCCAAATGCCTATGTAGATAAGGTAATACACATATGTATATCTATATCTATGTGTGTGCATGATTCACCTGCATAGGGAGAACAATTGAATCTATGGGCACTGATGAGATCACCAAAGGGGAAGATGCAAAGATAAGAGAGCCTAGGACAGATCTATAAGACATCTCTACAGTTAGGGGATGGGATATAGATCATGACAGAGGAAAAGGGAATGAGAAGGAGCAGCTAGAGAAGTGGAAGAAAAAGAGCAGGATCATTAAAACCCAGGTAGAAAAGGCTATCCAGAAGAGTGTGATCAATAGTGTTCAATATTGCAGAGGGATCAAGAAGGATGAAGATTGAGAAAATCATTGGATCTGTCCATCCAAAGATCATTGGCTACTTGGGAAAGAGCAGTTGAAGTTGAGTGATGTGGTTGTAGACTCAAGTTTAAAGGAATAAGAAGTGGATGAGAAGAAAGCAGGAGGTAATGGACATAGATTGCTAGGAGTTTGGTGGGAAAAGAGATGGAATATGTTAACTTGAAGGGATGATGGAGTCAAACGGAAGAGTTTCTAGAGGATGGAGAAGAATGATATTAAATTCCATTTAATAAACATTGAGAAGAAGCATGTGGTTAAGAGTGTAAAATGAGACATAAAATCAAAGGTCATGATCTCATTGATGGTATAAGGTACCATATAAAGTCTAACTAAGGAAACTGCTTTTCCTTTATACGTATTCTAAGTTGATGAGTGCAGTAAGGTTTCCCCAACTGTATATGTCAGTCCTTCACAAATGCTATTTATGATAATGAATAATGAAAGTATTGTGGTACATAGGAAAGAGTCTTGGACTGAAAGTTCAGAAGCCTGAGTTTTCATCCAAACTTAACCACTAATCAGACACAAGCTTGTAATTCACTTTCCTCCTTCAGGCCTCAGTGCCCCCATCTGTAAAATGTAGTCCAACATTGTCTCTAAGGATCCTTCCAGTCCTGACTTTCTGTGGCTCTGCAGGTGAGATTTGGTGATATAACATGAAGTAGCTCTGAAAGTTCTTGAAAGAAAAACATAATAAGTATACCCTAATGATTATTCTCCCCTGCATTATTATCACATTATATGGGGAGCTTTCCTTCATAAGAAGTAGCCTGTGCGGAGTGATGATAGGTTTCATTCCGTGCAATACCAGACTGTGGTCTCCAGATGACTCCAGGGGCAAGTTGGTTTTTGAGGGATTTTTTTTAAAAAACTATCTTTTCCCCCTCATTTTTCTTTTGCTTTAACAGATTTTTTAGACCAGTTGTCAAGGCAACACTGGGTTTCTCCCCTTGCACTTTAATGTCTAGATGGGTGTATCCATAGCAACAAGATTACCTTACTATGTGAAAGTAACTGACCTACCAGAGCATCACAGGACTTGTGGGAGTAAATTATGTTTAAACAACTTTTTACCACACCCACCAATTCTGCACTTAATATGCCCAGTTCTAATGAGAGCTCTCTAAGCCTCTCTTAGGAGACCTAGCACTCTCAGATGCAAGTTTACTCTGATCTGGAGGGCTGATTTTTTACATGATTAAAGTCAGTCAGTCAAAAAGCATTTACTAAGTACTTACTACATGTCAGGTACAATGCTCCAAAGATACAAAAAAAAGGCAGAAACGTGGGGGAAGCAGCATACAGACAATTGCATATATACATACTGTATACATACATATGCATACTGTGTATGTATACATTGTATATAAGTAGTAAATAAGAGGTAATCTCAGAGTGAAGGCATTAGCAATGAATTGGACTAGAAAAGGCCTCCTGAAGAAAACAGAATTTGAGCTGAATTTTTTTTTGAGGGGGGAAGGTAAGGCAATTGGGCTTAAGTGACTTGCCCAAAGTCACACAGCTAGTGTGTTAAGTGTCTGAGGTCAGATTTGAACTCAGGTCCTCCTAATTCCAGGGCCAGTGCTCTATTCACTGCGCCACCTAGCATGACCCCTTTTGGAGTTTTCTTGGGGTGATTTGACATTTCCTTCAGATTTTTTGTTTTATATAGATGAGGGAAAACAAGCAAACAGGGTTAACTGCTCAGGTCACAGCCAATAAGTGTCTGAGGTTGGATTTGAACTCAGGAAGAAGAAGCTTCCTGACTTCAGACCCAACACTCTATCTACTGCTCCACCTAGGTGCTGGGGTTTGAATTAGATGTTTCTATTCCTACTTTAAAATCCAATGACTATACCTACATAAATGAAGATGAAATTTTATCTTCTATTTTTTGAGTATTGGATGAGGATTGAGATTGCGATTTTGGGGGTGACAACTGTCAATGACTGGTTTGTACATGTATATAAAGCCCACTAATCTTGTGCCAGGAATTTTTATTTAAAGCCATTACATCTATTTGGTGAGTGGGTTCTTTGAAGCAGACTCTGTGCATATTATAACTTACATGGTAGGTGCTAGATAAATGTTTCTGATGACCATGATGATTTCATTTATACAGTACAACCACAGTGTAAATGAGATACATTGCACATCAACTCATATCCTCTGGAAATATAACAGTGTCATAGTATTCAGCTAGAGTGTAGTGGAGAGGGAAGGATGGAAAGAGAGAGGGAAAGGGAGAGAGGGGAGACAGGGCAGGGAGGGAGAGGGAAAGAGTGTTAGATTGTTCGTTCTTGGGGCCCTCAGAGGTTAAGTAATTTGCCCATGATAACATAATTAGAATGCGTCTATCAGAAGCAAGACCTGAACCTTAGTAAGAATTCATTTCTCCCTTTCTTGGGGAGGATTAGGGAAGTACAAAGAAAGGAGCTGCAAAAGGACAAAGAACATTATGGATAGAAAAATGGCATTGAAAACCTAGCTTCAAGTCCTACTTCTGACAGATACTTGTGTTAATCTGGACATGGCATTTAATTTTTAAGACTATCAGTTGTGAAGAAATGGGCTGTCCTGTATTGATAGTAGTAGTTTCTTCAAGGAATTTTTTATACTCATAAAATTACCCTATCCTTATTTTTCATGAAGTAGGTGGCATTTGAGTTGAATTTTAAAGAACAGATAGAAATTAAATAAGCAACAAAGGGAGGGGGGGAAGGCGTTCTAGACACAGGAAAATGTTTGAGAAAAAGCATGGAAGTAGGAGAGCTCAGGATGGGTTCAGACGGGAGAAAGTAAATCCAATTTGACTAGAGCACAGAATGATGGGTGGAGGGGGGCAGCACTGGAGGGGCAGCAGTAACATAACCCTGCCAAAGTAGGAAGACAGGAGGTAGGACTAAAGAATCTATGTAGACCCTTTCAACTCTGAAGTCTATAATAACTCCATCTATTACATCTGTATAGAAGGAAGCCAGCACCAGCTTCAATCAAATTATTCCCAGATTCCCTCTCAGAGACATGGAGAGTATGTACCAGGGCTAGGACGGGCCCTATACTCATCAGCCTTATTCCACTCACCCCTATTCTCTTTTAGGACATTCTGTGAATCTTATTGGGGCTGGGAGGTAAGGGAGGGAGAGAAGAGTTATTCTCCACTCATCATTTAGCCTTGGAAAAGCAGCAGTTTGAGTACTGAGTCTAAGAATTAGCTGCGATACTCACCTCAAAGGCTGACATCCCTAACAGCTGTTGCTAACTCTCACCTTCCCCCTAGTGATTCATATACTTTAAAACTCCCTCTTTTCTCCCATAACTTCAGCAGCCCTATGTCACCACAGAAATAAGTTCCCTAATCCCCATTTTGAAAATTATTTGTTCTTCTTAGCAATTCAAGGATCTAAGACAACTCCAAAAGATTCATAATGGAGAATGCTGTTCACATCCAGAAAAAGAACTATAGAGTCTGGATGCAGATCAAAGTATATTATTTCATTCTCTTTTTTTTTTTGTTTTTTCTTTCTTTTGATTTCTCCCAGTGGTTCTAATTCTTCTTTACATATTATATGCCATTTGGGGGTGGGGGGAGGGAGAGATGGGGAGAAAATTTGGATCTCATGATATTATGGAAGTGAATGTCGAAAACTAAAAAGAAAATTTTTAAAAAGAAAATTACTTGTTAAAAATGGCTATTTCACATGGAAGAGATGTTGTTCCTAAGAACATCAGTTAGACATCATGAAAATATAGAGAGGGGGGAAAATTAGAAGTCCATAAGTCACTAGTAACAATTTCTCTTTTTTAGGTCACCTTACAAAATAAACTTGCTGTCCCAAAAGAATAACTTGGGATATGTAATCTGTGAATCAGCTCTTGAAAATGGTCGCCAGAGCTAACCCAGCAGGACTCCCTTCTCATCCAAAATTTAATGAGAGTCCATAGCCATTGTTGAAATATTTGCTTCTTCTATTTCATTTTCCATTTGAGTATCCTGAGAAAAGAATGTCCATAAGGTGGACATGTACAGTTAACTAGTGGAACTTGTAGCTGAGAGGAATTGGAAAAGGCAAAGAATTTGGGAACAGGGTGAGAAGAGAAAAGATAAGAATTCTGGAAATTTTTGTCCTCATCTTGACTTGGGATGATGATATTCATCAAAGATTGATTTACCTTCCCTGGGAAACTGGTAGACATAGGACTATGAGAAAATAATAGAGAGACAGAGATAAAAACATAGGGAGGATGACACATAGGTTGTGAGCCTGAGGGTCTGGGGTGGGATAGTGTTGTACTCTACAGTAATATGGAAATTAGGAGGGGGGAGGGTTTTAGGGGGAAAGATCATGAGTTCAGTTTTGGACATGTTGAATTTAAGATGTCTACTGACATCTTAGGTAGCACAGTAGATAAAACAAAGGTCCTGGAGTAAGGAAGACTCATCTTTCTGAATTCAAATCCAGACTCAGACACTTATTAGCTGTGACCCTGGGCAAGTAAAGTAATCTGTTTGCCTCGGTTTCCTCATCTGTAAAATGAGCTGGAGAAAGAAATGGCAAACCACTCTAGTATCTTTGCCAAGAAAATCCCAAATGGGGTGATGAAGCATGGAACAAAACTGAAAATGACTAAATAACAACTTCTTAGTTTGAAAACCCTAATAGGCAGTTGGAATTTTTAGTCTACAGGTGAGGAGATAGGTTGGGACTGGCTAACTAGATCTGAAAATCATTAGCATAAACATGATCATTGAATCCATGGGAGCCAATGAGATCACCAAGTGAAAAACTGTGGAGGGAGAAGAGAAAAGAGTTAAAGACAAAGTCCTCTGAGACACTCACAAAAATCCAGTGAACAACAAAACAACAATCCTCATGGTTAGGAGTAGAAAGTAGGTCTAAGTAAACCGGCAGAAGAGGTTATCTTCTTTAATAATTCCTTTTTAAAAACATATTACACCTTGATTTACATGGTGAAAGTTTTTACTGGACAGTGAGGTATGCCTCACTTTTTCTAATAGGAATGCATCCAAGAAATTTTTTTGTAAACTCAGTTGTAGTTTAAATGGACTAAAGAATCACACTACTTAAAACTTCATGCTTCCTTTTGTAAACTGAATAATTATTTTGTAAATGTGAATAATCATCCACTAATTTTTCTATTTTTACTTTAGTAATTCATATTTCCTTAAAAGGACATGTCTTTTACTATATTTTGCCTTTTACCACCGTCATTTTATTTTTGTCAAACCCTATCTTTCATTTTGCTTAGATGGCAGACTAAAGAGTGGTCAAAAATACCAAAAAAGAAAATGTAATAGTGTCAGGAAAGTATAGTGAAAAGAGCTCTAAGCCAGAACCAAAAGACCTGGGTTCAAATCCTGGTTCTGCCACTTACTAGCTGTGTGTATTCAGACACTTATCTTTCCATAACTCAATTTCCTCTTGGGCTAGGCATAGTGGCCAATGCACAGAATCTCTGCTACTAGGAAGGCTGAAGCTGGTGGATCATTGAATTATAGGAGTTCTGAGCTACAAAAGGACCAAAGTGGATTGGACATTTGTACTAAGTCAGACACCAATATGATGACCCCCAGAAGCAAAGAATCACCAGGTTACTTAAAGAGGAACAAACTAGCCCAGGTCAGAAAAAGAGGTCAAAGCTTCCTTGCTGATCAGTATTGGCACTGGCCACAAGGGGCTGCAGCACCTCCAGCCTGGGCAAGATAAGGAGACCCAGACCAGAAAATAAATAAATGAATGAATGAATGAATAGATAAATAAATAAATGAATGAATGGATAAATAAATAAATGAATGAATGAACGAATAGATAAATAAATAAATGAATGAATGAATAGATAAATAAATAAGTAAGTAAGTAAGTAAATAAATAAATAAGGGGTTTGGGCTAAATGATCTCTAAGATGCCATCCCATAAAAAGAACACTTATTCCTTTTTTCTTTTCATGTCCTTATGCAATTTCCCCCCATAAATATAGTTTACCACAGAGTTTAGAATTTAACATCAAGAATATACAACCTTACTGTGCTGCCAAACAGAACATTAACTCCCTTACCAACCTCCTGAAAGTTGTCTCAAGTGATCTATAAATACGTATTTCATCCAGGCATCAAATGAGAAGATGCCACATTTAGTTATCATGTCCTTTAAGGACACCAAACCACCACCACCAACAACAATCTTCTCAGTAGAATGTAATAAACCAATGCGTGACCCCCAAAGTATTACTGTTGATATGCTTTTATCTGCAGACAAAATAATGTGTTTCTCAAATGTAGACAGGATGAGTTTAGAACATATTATTTTGTTTGAAGCAGTGCATCTTGACATTTTTTTCATCCTTTTTCATTCATACTGAGGGGCAGGAACATGGAAAAAGTGTCTTGGTTATCCATCCCAATACAAGGAGTTGTAAATATCTTTCCCAGTCTCTCCAGATTCCATTCTTCTATTCCTCGGTCATTAGCAGTAAAAGGTCTGGACATTACTTGATTTGAAGCTCTATGGTATAGAGTAGAGATCGCCCTCAGAATAGGGGTATCAGGACTCCTTAAGTGACCATTCGGCCACATTAAACAATTCATCTGGCAGGAGTAAAGTCTAGCAATTTCCTTTCTCAAGGCAAAGCTTTCATGCTTCATCTGCTTTAGGTGAGTCACTCAAGCCCCCTTCAACTTCTTCTTCCCAATAACTTAATTAGAGAGAGTGAAGATACACCATCTCACTGTCTCATAATGCTGTTGGTTTTTTTCTGTTGCCAGGGAAACACTAGTGGGTTTTTTCCTGGCTCTTTAATGCCTAGATTTATGTTTCCATAGTGACAAGAAATCCCCAATTCTTAGAGGGAACATAAACTGGCCTCCCTTCTCTTTTGAGTTAAATGTTTGATGCCCTTCTCAAGCACTAAGGTTATAGCCACATAGCCACAGACATATCTGTCTGCCATTACATGTTCCTGAAGCCGTTGGGTTTCTATTCACTCTCTAAGGCTGAGTTTCCTCTAGGCCTGACATCAGCACCTTTGTTTATCACACTGCTCAACCCCCACTACTTCTCCAGGAAGCTTCAGAGTAAGAAATGTAAAGAGTAGCACACTTAAAGGTGATACAAGGAAAAGTTTTCACCCCCACACACAGGCTGGCAGGACAGTGTAAGACAGTAGTGTACATGTGTGTCCACATGGATTTGTCTACATGTATCTTGCAGGGAGACATGAACAGAGTTTTCTCTACTCAGTCTTCTCCAAAGTAGGCTTTGATTCTTGCCATGAAGGGAAGTAGGAGGTTGGAGCCAAAGGCTGACCACTCTACTCTCCTCAGAGAAAGTTTCCTGGGCTAGACCAGTGATCATTTTTTTTTAATGTAACTTGTATGATGTATGACACTTTTTGTTTTTACATTACATTACATTCACTTCCAAATAGATCCCTCCCTCCTTCCCTACCCAGAAAGGCATCCATTGTAACAAAAATTAAAAGGTGGTAGAGTGGAAAGCAATTTAGAAAAACTGACCAATAAATCAATAATGTATAAAAGTAAAACAATATTTCATACCCATAGTCCTCAACCTGGCAATGAAAGGTGAATGGTGGATTTTCTCAGTTGTTCTCCAGAGAGAGCCAAGCTTCTTGGTCACTATGATTACCTAGCTTTTAATATAATTTTATCATTACATTGTTTCATTTATTGTTACATAATCATTATACATATCATTTTCATGGTTCTGCTTACTTCATTTTTCATCTGTTCACACAATCTTTCCATTCTTCTCTACATTTTTCATATTCATAATTTTTTATGGTACAATAATACTCAATTACATCCATGTACCATAATTTGCTCAGTAATTTTCCAATCATTGGGCACATACATTTGCTTCCATATCTTTGCTACCACAAAAACATGATAGTCTGAATAGTTTGGTATATATGGGACTTTTTCTATGTTTTATATTCTTGGAGCATATGTCCAGCAGTGAGAGTCTTTGACTAAAAGGATATGAACTTTTTTAGTCAATTTTTAAAGCATAATTCTAAATATGCCTTCCAGAATGGCTTAATCAATTCAGATTTTACCTATATTAGTGTGCTTGCTTTCTAAAAGCCCTTCCAAAACTCTTTCCAATTTTTGTCATCTTTGCCACTTTGTTGGGTACAAGGTAAAAACCTCAGAGTTGTTTTGATTTGCATTTCTCTTGTTATCAGTGACTTGGGAGAAATGGCAGCTTTTTTTTAAAGAACTATTTGTAATGGCTGTTGCTCTTCTATGTTGGGTTAATTCTCTTACATAATAAACCTTTATATATCTGTTGCAAAGATTTTTTTTCTTGATCAAATTTCCCTTCTTATCCTAGCTGCATTGATTTTGCTTGTGTAAATGTTTTAAAATTTTTTATGGAATTGAATGTGATAAACCTCTATCTCTCATTTAAGTATTTTCTCCATAAATATAGTTGCAAAGGGTTCCTGACCTTGTTTTCTTCTATTTTTTTTTATTGTGTGACCCTCTATGTTCAGGTTATATTTTCATTTTGAACTTGAGATTTATGATGTAAGATGCTGACTTAAATCTAATTTCTGCCAAACTACTTTCTACTTTTTTTCCAGGAGTTCTTGTCAAAAAGAGCCTTAACCCCAGTAATTATTTTCTAGGATCAATCAAACCCTGGATTACTGCTATTTATTGATTGTATCTGTTTGTTGCTTATTTAATCTGTTCCATTAATGCATTTTTGGTTTTTTTCTATAAAATCCCAAATAATTTTGATGACTACTGCCTTATGATTTGAGGCTCAGGAGTGCTATCATCTTCTTCATCCCAATCCTTTTTCATTATTTCCCTTGGTATTCTAGTCTATTTGTGATGAACAAACAGAAATAGGGGTCACTAATCTGTACATAAGGATCCTAATATGCAGGCCATATGTGACAGTTTTAAAATATAGTATCTATGTGACAGTTTTAAAATGCAGTATCTATGTTTTGTTTTTGTATTTTGTTAAATATTTCCCAATTACATTTTAATATGGTTCAGACTGCACTGGGAAGAGTTGCTGGCTGCCCAAACATTTCACATCTCTGTTCTAGTACTTTTTTCTGGATCTGGGATTCATTGATGTAGTGAATTGCAGTAACACCTCAATAACTTTATAATATCAGAGAGTTAAGTGACTTGCCCATAAGGTAGAAGGGGTCAGGAGCAGGACATAAATCTAAGTCTCCTGAGTCTGAGACCAGTTCTCTGTCCACTGTTCCTTGCCTCTCTTTTTGTTTGATTTCATTGTTCAGTCATTTTTCAGAAGTGTACAACATTTCTTGGCAGAGATATTGGTGTGGTTTGTCATTTCCTTCTCCAGCTCATTTTATAGACAAAGTAACTGAGGCAAACAAGGTTAAGTGACTTGCCCAGGGTCATCCATTGGATCTGAACTCAGGAAAATTAGTCTTTCAGACTCTAGGCCTATCACTCTATCCACTGCACTATCTGGCTACCCCATATCCTTTTCTCCCCCATATGAGGCCACCTAGCTGCCCTTAGTTTTTGTTAGCAATTGACAAATTATTTTCGTAAAACGTATTCTGTAGGGAGATTTGGTTATCAACCTCCTTGTAGACAAAATGTTTCAGGTTTGTTTTTTTTGTTGTTGTTTTTGCTTTTCTGTTTTTTAATTATTAAAAAAAAAAAGCACAGTATGGTACAACGAGAAGGGCCACAGAACCCCTGGGGTCTTAATACTGGCTCTGATGCTTACTAGTTGTCTGACCTTGGACAAATCACTTTCCCTCTCTATATCTAAGTTTCCTCATCTGTAAAATTAAAGGTTTCAGATTAGATGATCCACAAATTTCCAGGCCCATTTCTAAACTATAGTAGAATTAAGCATCTCCATAAATTCCTTCCACATGACGTGAACTGGATTAACTCAATGGTCCCTTCTAGCCCTAAAATTCAATAATTCAAAGTTTTAGTGACTGTTACTAATGTAAAGATTGGTTATCCCATAATTTTTTTCATTTTATTCCCACTCCCTCCCCAATAATGATTTGAAAAGGAGGAAACAGCATCTGATCAAATTTAGTAGATATTACAGATTGATTTAATTTTTTTCTTTTCATACAGATAGATTCAAAGAATATCAGAGCTAGAAGAAACTTTAGAGATGATATAGTGAAGTCCAACCTGTCCTTCTTTGACAAATCAGGAAAGTGAGGCCCACAGAAGGGAAGTGACTTGCCTAAGGGTCATGGAATAGATTCAGCTCTCTGGGACTTCCCACCTTCTGTCTTGTACATGATGCAAAACCCCAAATGAACTACTTACATCAGGGTCCAATAATAACATGAAACAACACAACTAATTTCTGTGCCTCATTTTTTCAGTGTCCTCACTCTACAAGTCCTGCAATATAAATGGATTTTGATAGGAACATAGATTTAGAGCTAGAAGGGTTCTTAGGGGTCATCTAGTCCAATCCCCTCAATTTATAGATGAAGAAACTGAGGCCCAAGGAAATTAAGAGACTTGTCCAAGAACACATGGGTAGGAAGTGGCAGAGCCAAGATTCCAACCCATATCCTCTCACTATTCAGAATACTTTCTACTGTACCTTGCTTTCATATGTGACCCTGGGTACTGAACAAGGATGAGAAAGAAAGAGCAAAAATTAGATCTTTGGGCAGAGCATGAACTTGAAAGAAGGCCAGGCTTTGCCAAAGATGTCAACCTAGGGGGCAGGGATAGATTCCCTATCCTAAGGGTAGGGATTTGTTCTATCAAGTTTGTATTCAGTCAAAGGGCTGCACTTGAGGACCTAGACAGTCACATGTGGCCTTGAGGCCGCAGGTTCCCCACCCCTGCCCTATCCCCTTCCCACTACTCTGTTGCTCTTTCACTTTGTCTTGGTCCATCCTGTTCCCACTCCCCCAACCCCTAAAAAGCTCTTGTGATTATTAGGTCTTCTCCCACGGCCTGACTTTTGCCAGGGCAGAGTACCCAGGGGGCTGAAGCCAGATTAGATAATAGGAGTAGTGATGAGAAAATCATTGTAAATTCATCCTTAGACCTCTTGAATCCCTGTCCTCTTCTGTCTGTCTCCTTTTTGCTTTTTTAAAAATAAATTCTTATTGATGTATTTTGTTTTATATGACTTACATTTCCCAGTGTATTGCTCCCTTTTGCTCCTCCCAGAGAACCACCCCCTTATAACAAATACAGCAAGGCCCCAAATAGGACAAGGTCCCATGGATTGTGAGGGTTGATTCACACACACACACACACACACACACACACACACACACATTTAGCTTTGTTGGGGGGAAAGTATCATTGTATGGCTCAAACGGAGACAGCAGAGACATCTCTGGCTTCTTCTTACTTCACCCTTCACCCTTCTCCAAGGGAGATTTTAATTCTTGCCAGGAGGAGAGGCAGAAAGTTAGGGCCAGCATACACCACTCTGCTCTCCTCAGAGAGAGGAATTTCCAGGCTAGAACTGTATCTATCTGCTCCCTTATGAACTGTTGGTTTAGGAGATGTGATCAGGTTTAATCTAACTTCTGATTGCTGATATCATTGGGGAGAAGGAGAAACTCAAGTTCTATATCCAAGGCTTAACCCTTTTCCCGCCAAGTATCAGTTCTACAATGAACACACACATAGCAAAGACACCCATATATCCAAATCCAAGCAAAACAAAAAACAAAGAAAGAACACATGGGAGAATATATACAGAGTGAAGGAACTTTCCCACTGGCAGCAAGGTAATTCAACTCAACCAAGAAAGAGAAAACTAGATCTCACCCAAGGGGAAACTCCTCAGTCTCAAGTCTGACAGGAGACAGGGACATGGTACACAGACTTCCAGCTCCTCTCATGTTTTTTTTCCTTCAGCAACCTGAAATTGGGTTGTCTTCTCCCACCTTCCCTCTTAAAACTGGAAGCCAAAAGTGACCAAAAGTGACTCCAAGCTTGAAGAGAACTCAAAGGCTAGAGTTCTTCCACTCTGTTGAAGAGTGGAACTCTGCCCCATCTCTCATACAGACAGATGTTCATCTCTACCAAAGAGGAGAGAATCCCATAACAACGGACTTTGGGACTGGGGTTACAAAAAGAATATTAAAAAAAATAGAGCAAAACTAACCAACAATTTGAAAATGTCTGATGGCTCTATAAAGAGTAGGGGCAACTGCCTTTTCATAGCTCTTTTTGAGGTCAACAGTGATCATTATAATTTCATAGCATTCAGTTTCAATTGTTTTATTGATGTTAGTCACTGTTTTCCTGCTTTTGCTCACTTCACTTTGCAAGAGTTCACTTAAGACTGCCAAAGTAATTTTTCTAAATAGTAGATTTGACCTAATAACAACTATACTTGAATTCCTGAATTCTCTTGAAGACACCATATCTCTTGGCATTCTGTCCCAAACTGGAAGCTACTTTTATCAGATCTTTAATACACAAGGTCAGGAAAAGAAGCTGGCATACTCCATATTGATATTTTCAAACACCCTCTCTACCACCAACACTCCTGACAGAAAAGTAAGAGACACAAGATACAGAAAAACACATACATTTTCAGACATGGCTAAAGTAGGAATTTATTTTGTTTGACTATATTTGTTTTTAAAAGAGTCTCTCTTTTTTGTTGTCATTTTTTGTTTTTGTCTATTTTCCCACCTAGGGGGAAGAAGGAGGAAGAGGGAGCCTCGCAATCAAGCTGCTAAAAGATAAAGGAAAAGAGGGTCATTGAAGCATTTTTTTAAATGCACAGAAGGGAACAAAGGAAGGCAGGAAGGAAATAGACATGCAGAGCAGTTTTGAAAGTTACATGTTGAATTTATTACTTAGGAAAAATAAACTCTATTTAATAAAGATTGATAGTTTCATGTACAATCCTCTGTTCTATTGTCATTTTGTATTTGTTATATTCAGAATAAAAACAATTATAAACAAAAAAAACCCAACAAACTATTTGAATGACTGAAAGACATTTAACTGAGACTAAATGTCAGAACTGGTTTATTTAAAACAATACATGGTGCTATTTGGCTGCTTATACAGTTTGAAATAAAATAGGATTCTAGATAGTTCTCCCCTAAAATGGTGGGGAATATCTGATTGATTACTGACTTCAGATTACTTGAAATATTTGTAAGGGAATTTATGAGAGATTCCCTTGAGAGAGCATTTCAAAACCGTATCTAGTAACTGAAAAGCCTAGCTTCATTTCTAAAAATGATTAGTTTAATTTGAGAATGTATTTTAGATTTATAAAGTAATCTGCTGCAAGGTAAAAAGTGGTTAGCCAGCCCAACAAATTTCTTTACTCTTTTTCATCATCACCTATGTAGCTCTTAACAGGGCTGGGTTCTCTTTGAAAAGAGAGCTGCAGGGAGACAGATAACATTTCATTCATTTGGTCAACAGGGACATGCAATTCAGGGAAAAGGTACCTTTAGGGAATTTAGACACCATTTTCCCCCCACTTGTTATATTTGTAAAACACTACAAATATTTCTCCTTTAAGAAAATACCAGTCTTGTACCAGGAAAATCAGAGTAGTAATAATCTAAATTATTATAGACTTAGAGTTGGAATGCAAACTTTCAAGATGTTTCACAGATAACACAAAGGAGGCACTAGAGTTTTCAGACCCCAGTCTCTAACAGGTTTACTCTTTATCTGGTCAGACAGGAAGGACAGGAAGACACCCCTTCAGAGGAGTTAATAATCTTACTTTATTCTAGTCTAGCCTTTTCAAAGGGTTGCTGATAATGGGAGCACCAAATCCTATAGCATTCCCTAATCACCCTTCTTTCAGGGACTAGAAGGGGGGGGGGGGTGCGCAACTACCCCAACATCATGATGGGGTCAATTGAGACAGACACAGCTTGTGCTCTCCCCTCAAGCCTCAATGGAGGCCACTTGAGGCATATATAGTTTTACACTGTCGTATTCCCCTATGGGTTCCTCTGAGGATTCCCCACTCGCTGATCAGAATCCACTTACTTTATAGGGCAACAGACAAAGAAGGCATCTTGCCAACAACAGCCTGACAGGTTAACGTTAGCAATATTGTCATTCTGTGCAAGCATAGTAAATATCAATTGTCACCCCATATCTCATGGCACAGTCACAACAGTCACAACACTGTGATTCTAGAAATTACTATTTAGGATCCTTGGGGCTATTCTGGTAGTTATTATCTAATACCTGGAAACTAGGCATTGCCATGGCCATGGATCCTGAGAAATTAAAATCTAAAAAGGATAATAAAATTCTCCTTACATTCACAAGTGTGAAGGATAATTTGCAGGGAAGTTTCCCCATTCTGAACATCCTATTATATTTTTATGTCTTCTTTATACTTTGTAACTAAGTTCAGTATCATTTCCCCACATATATTGGGTCATTGTGTATTTCAAGGTAATGTAAGAGCTATTGAGTATTAATACAATTGATTGGATTAACTATTAAGACCAAATTAGAGGCCTTTTTAGTTTGGGGAAAGGAATGGTAGTGTGAGAGGTAGCAAAGTGTTAAGTTTCTACAGAACTGCAAGAATCGCTGAAACAAGACTATTGATAAAAAGTACCAGACAGTAGCCTTGGGAAGAGTTGAGGCAGCAGCTTTGGGAAGAAGTTGGGTTCCCAGGTCCCAGAGAACTCCTAGATAATATTAAAAATGAAATAATGTAGAATAAAAGGAACCAGCAGCAGCAGGTGGATTTGACCAATCAGAAAGCAGACAGCAGCCTTGGGACACTGGGGCCCAGATAGGGACACATCTAGGCTGAATTGGTGGGGGTTCAGTATTCTAGGGTTGTTACTGCGTTTGCTTAGTGAACCTTATGTATTATGTATGTTATGTAACAAAATTAGAGCCTCATTAGTAATAATTATGGTAATGGATTGAGATTGCTCTAATTGGTTGGCATTAGTAAGAAGATTGTGAGCTTGCCTTACCAACCAATGGTAAAGTGGGTCAGTTGGGTGGAATTCTCACCCAAGATGGGTGCAGAATTCCCACGTTAGGGGTATATAATCATGCTTTTGCCTTCTGTAGGGTGCTTCTCCCTTCTGGCCCTTTTTCAGATTGGGGATGACCTTTCTTCAGAGATCATAATAAACTCTTTTCTACTTTTTACCTTAAGAAATCTCTGAGTTTAATTTGGGCAAGGTTCTTTACTGTCCCACACACAAGGTTCTCTAATTTAATCCCTTCACATTACATGTAAGGAGACACAGAGGGATTAAATAAACTTCTGTCTGGCTATATATAACAGAGATTTAGTGTCCTATGCAATTAAATTTTTTTCTATTCTACTCTGAATTTGTATGAACAATTCTGTAGTAAGGAAATATTAGGGAGTAGGATTAAAACCTCCAACCTGACTTCAAATCCAGAGCTCTTTCACTGTATTATACTATCTCTGAATCTATTTTCCAGGTAAAGTTCATCACATGGCCTCTAATGTGCCTTCCAAAAAGTGCCATTTGGTTTATATGACAACTCATTAATTAAATGCTTTTTACCACAACAATCCACAAAGGTAGGTAATACAAGCAGTATTATTCTCATTTTATAAAGAAACTAAAGTTCAGATATGCAAAATCATGTTTATCAGCACATAGCTATTAAGTGGAAGCACTAGGGCTTAAACATATTTCTTCTGATTCCCAAGACAGCAGTGAACTTTCCTCTCCCAGGCTTCCCAATGCTCCAGGCTTCTCCCTTGTAGCAGGTTAATAATAACTCTGAGAGTAAGAACCCATTGCTTATCAAGTGAACTGAGTTCTAGTGCAAGCACTGCCCCACCTAACTTTGTGACTTTGGTCATCAGTTTCTCCAACTGTAAATTGAAGACAGTAGGGCTCAACGATTCCCAAGATCTAACACTAATATTACTCTGTGATTGAACCCTCTAAGTGTCACACCCAAACAGGATTGTGTCAGTATGTATTTGCTATCAGAAAAATGAAACTTCTCCAAATTTCCAAAATATTCAGCAACTGACAATGTTTTTAAACTGCAAATACACGTGGCAGTTTCCAAGTGTCCCTGCTTTTGTCATTAGGGAAACCTCCCTTTGCAGGGCTAGAGCAAAAGAAGAGAAAAAGGTGACCAAAGAAACTCCAGAAAATGAAGCATGAGGTTTTGAGATTGGTGGAAAGAAAAAGAGGGGAAGGGGCACTTAGGTGGTGCAGTGAATAAAGCACTGGCCCCGAGTTCAAATCTTGCCTCAGACACTTGACACACAAGCTGTGTAACCTTGGGCAAGTAACTTGAGCCCAATTGCCTTGCCTTTCTCCCCTCCAAAAAACAGAAAGAAAAAGAGGGTAAGAAAAAACTGTTATTATGTTGCAGATGCACCAAGTTGGAGTGGGGAAAGAGGAGTAAAGGGTGGGGATGTGCAATAAGATAACACCTCCCCAGAGCTGTCTAAACCTCTCTAAAAAAAGGCTGCAAAGATATATAGCTCGAAGCACGTGGTAATATCTCTTGCTATGCCAACAATTCTCAACTCTTGTCCCAAACATTCTACAGACCTCTAATCTTGCAACTGCCTTTCCAACATCTTGAACTAGATGTCCAAGAGAAATTTTAAACTCAACATGTCCAAACTTGAACTCATTTTCTTTACCCTTCAATCCTCCTCCCCCAGCCCCTACCTTCAGTATTACAAAAGAGGGCAATACCATCCTTCCAGACCCTCAGGATCCCAACTTTGGTGTTAGCCTCAATTCCTCACCCACACCCATATCTAATACATTGCAAAAGGTTTGTCAATTTTACCTTTGCAACATCTTTCCGATACTTTCTCCTCTGACACCGCCACCACTAGTGTAGGCCCTCATCGCGGCAGGCTTAGATTATGCCTGGTGGGTCTTCCTGTCCCCAAGTCTCTGCCCACTCCAATTCATCCTCCTCCATTTAGTTACCAAAGTAATTTTCTTAAAGCCAGGTCCGACAGTATCACTCCCTCCCCCCCCCCCCCAACTCCAGTGGTTCCCTATCACCTCCTGGATCAATTCAAAATTCTCCCTTTGGCATTCAAAGCCCTTACAGGTAGCCCCCCTCTGCCTTTCTGGTTTTCTTACACCTTACATTCCTCCCACCTACTCTCTGATCCAGTGACACTGGCCTTCTGGCTATTTCAGAAACAAACCCTTCATTTTTTCTGGCTGTCCCTCCTGGATGGCACACTCTCCCTCCTCATCTCTGCCTCCAGACCTTCAAGTCCTAACTAAAATCTCAACCTTCTACAGGAAGCCTTCCATAGCCTCTCTTAGTTCTAGTGCCTTCCCTTTGTAGATCATTTCGTATTTATCTTGTATATATCTCATTTGTACATGTGTATGTTCACTGCCTTCTCCATTAGCTCCTTGAGGGCAGGGACTGTCTTTTTCCGGCTTTGGTATCCCCAGAGATTAGCATAGTGTCTGCCAATAGTAGGCACTTAAAGTATCCTGACAGACTCATTTAACGCCATCTACGCAGGGACAAGAAGTCAGCTCTGGACAAGTTCTTCTTGAGCGTTTGCTTGCTATGTCCGACCCTGTATCCTGTAAGTAGCACCTAGCTAACCTGGCGACCTGAGTCCTAAAGCTAGCACGGGGTTTCTCCCGCAAACCAAGCAAGTGCACGAACGCGGAGGTCCGTGACCCAGTATACCAAGCGTTGGAAGGCGCCTGCGCGTCCACGGGGAGGTGTAGAGGAGGTGGAGCAAGAGGAGGTGGCACGAGCCGTGAGGGGCGGGGCAAGGAGTCACGAGGGCAGCGCGGGAAAGCAAACTGCCTTCAGGCAGTCATTGTCGCAAAGATCATGGAGCCGCTTTCCACTGGTCGAGCCTTGATGGTGGTGCACTGTGTGTGTCTGTTGTGGTCGGTCTTCGCGGTCACCCAGAATGTGGGGCTGACAAAAGCCCCATCCCTGGAGATGAAAAGAACCTTGGGAAGCCCCTGGAAGTACCCGACTTTTCTCAACCAGGTTTGGGGCGTCAAGGGCTGGTCTTAACCTTTGCGCCGCAGCCATTTTTTTTTTTTTAAGCATGGGGTTAAGTAACTTACTCAAGGTTACACGGCCAGGTGTTTCTGGGTGGGTGCTAAGTGTCTGAGCCCAGATTCAATCCCCAGGTCATCCCGACACTGGGGCTGGTGCTCTTACTCGCTGTGCTACCTGGCCGCCCCCGCAGTCATTTTTTCGCCTTCCCAGTCGGTGTCGCCATTGATAATAATTCAGTTACTCGAGAAGAAAGTGCTTAAACGTAGCCCCAGTGTTTAACTCGGCAAGCACGGATTAAGTGACTACTACTTGCAAGGCCCTGGGGATTCAAAGAAAGAAAAAAAAAAACACCACCCAGAGCCTGCCTCTCCTCTCCCCCCACCCACTCCTAGAAGGATTGGAGCAGGGACCTTACATTGGACTAGAGGGAAATGCTGCATGAAAGGGAAAGCAAGTGGTTCAGTGGGGAGCGCTATCTGGAGTCAGGAGACCTAGCTTCCAGTTCCACCTCTGACCTTTATCACCTGCGTGACCTAGAGCAAGTTATTAACATGTCACTGGACCTAAAATAAGAGGGTTGGACTAGACCAGGGATGGGGAACCTGTGGCCTCAAGGCTCCATGTGACCATCTAGGTCCTCAAGTGCAGCCCTTTGACTCCAAACTTCACAGAACAAAGCCCCTTAATGAAAGGATGTGTTCTGTAAAACCTGGACCCAGTCAAAAGGCCTCACCCAAGGAACTAGAAGACCACATGTGGCCTCAAGGTCGGGCAGGTTCCTCACCTCTGTATTAGATGATCTCTGAGGTTCCAGCTGCTAGATACTTGATTCTGTTGTTCAGATTGGAAATGCCGAGTAACGGGAGAAGGGAGAGGGCTCCTACCTCCAGATGATGAGGAAGGGATTCATAAAGAATGATCCTTAGCCCTTAGAAACTGTCATCCCTTCCTGTTTACCCAGGACTATTTTCTGGGTTTCCCCAACTTGGAAACCTTGGGATTATGGCTGGGTGAACCTTCTCATTTGCTCTTTCCCATGACCTCTCTTTCTTTCCCCCTAGGCTCTGTGAAATTAGCCTCCAACCTCTACTGAGTCTTCCTCCTGGCCTAATATTATTAGTAGAGTTCTAGACTTCAACCCAGGGAGTTCAAATATAGAACATTTAAATCTCCAAATGCTCTTCTCCCATACCCATGGCTTACTAGTGGTCTGATCCTGGGCAAGTCACTTAACCTCTTTAAGTCTCAGTTTCTTCATCTATAAAATAGAGATGATAATATACCTACATTACAGAGTTGTAAGGATCAAATAATTGAATGTATATAAAACCTTTGCAAACCTTTTGGTGTCATAAGGGACCCTCTTCACCTTAGACCAGGTTCATATAATGTTTAATTGGACTTAAGAGACTCAAGAACTGGAAGGTGTTTTGTCTCTCTAAAAACCCTATGATCATGGGCAAGTCATTTAACCTTTTTGAAACCCAGTTTCTTCATCTATGAAACAGGGGGGGGGCGGAATAGTACTTTTTGCACCACTGTAATGGGAATGCAAATTTAAAGATCTTCCCTGCCCCTACGCCCTTTGATAGGCTTAAGAGACTCTGAGAACCTTCCTTGATTTGAAAATGTACTCTGCCTCCTAATAGGGTGAATGTGGTCACATGGAGCCTGTGGCAGGAGACTTGGTTTTCGGGAATGCCCACACCTTGATGCTGTGTGATTGGGCAGTGGGTCAAGAGGGTGGTTACATTCTCTGACCCAGGAGAAGACTATATAATCCTTGATGTGAGGCTTTGCTTTGGGGCTCACTTTGAGAAGTGTTCTGTGATTTGATCAGATGAGACTCTGGGAAGCCGTTGTTGAGAGCCCCCTGGCTTTGAAAAACCCAGATGTTGATTTGGTATGGATGTAATGGTTGGACAGTTTGGAAACCTGTCTGCTTGATCTGTTTCTCTGTCTTGATAATTCTGTCTGTATACTCTGAAGTTCGGAGTGCTGACCTTTTCCCCCTGAACTAGGTAAATGATACATATTTGACTGATTAAAGTGAGCTTTTTAACCCATTTTGAGTTGCTTTCCTTTAACAAAGCAGATCTAAGAACCTGTGTTGAGCCAGCCTGAGGACGCTGGGGTGCTTGATCATAATTGAATCTACCCCAGAGTTACAACAAGCTTAAGCACAACATTTAATACCCAAAGAGAGGTCTTCTCTTCATCTTGACCCGAGGCAAGTTCTCAGCAATCTTTGTTCCTGAGGAGACAAAGCTTAGCAAGGCCACAAGATACATTGCCAATGTCTTCATTAATTCATTCTCTGTCTGCAGAACAGTCCTAGGACCCCTGAAAACATTAGCAAAACCCCCTTCCAGGATTTCTGTAAACATACAACAAGAAAATCCTTCTTCAGGGCTTCTGAACCAACAGCAAGGTTTCAGAACCTCTACAACAACAGCACTGTCCTTCACCAGTGGACAGAATTCACTCTCTGTCTGCAGAACAGTCTCAGGAGCTCTGAACCAACAGCAAGGTTTCAAGACCTCTGCAACAACAGGACTGTCCTTCACCAGTGGACAAATCTGGCAAAACAACATCAAAACAAAGTACCAGCATAACAGCCATGTCTCCTCAGTCCTTGGCAGCTCTGGGTGGCAGCTCTTAAAAGTCCTGGGCAATTCAAACTGGCCCTCAGCAATCCTCTCAGTCTCTCTCTGCCTCCAGGATGCTCCTTCCAAAAAGTTCTTCTGCTTCTCTCTTTGCTTGTGTCTCTCTAAATTTACGTCACCAGCTCCTCCCAGTTCAGCCCTCTCTTTTCACTTCAACAAGTCCATCCCACAAGTGGGATTCACAAGCTCTGGGTTTTAACACAATCAAACCAAAAACCAAGCCAATACAGGGGGATTTTTAAATTCCATTACTATTGCAGCCACCTACCTGATAGGGTTATGTGGAAGGAATTTTGTAAACCTATATAAATATGAACTGTTAGGATTGCCAGAAAATTTCAAACAGCAACTGAGGGTATTTATATTCTTTTAATATTATGTCACTCACTTTTTTTCAGTGGTTTATGTTTTTCAAACCTAGAATCAAAGGTCTTCCATCAAATATTTCCATCTACCCCTAACACCTATGATTATTTAAGTGCCTGCTGTATAAAAGGCACTGTTATAGATACTGGAGGCACAAAGCTACTAGACAGAGTACCCGATATTGAAAAATATATATTCTAGTTGAGGAGGTAAGTCATAAAAAGATGAACAATACAAGGTATTCCTTCTAGTCCAAGGTATATCCCATTTTTCTACTAAATTGGGTTTGCAACCTTGGAGTTATCCTCTATTCTTTATTTGCCTTTATAATACACCCACATCCATATCCAATTAGTTGCAAACAGGCAATTCTACCTCCACAAAATCTGTCACATTCATCTTCTCTCCATTCAACTACAACCATCCTAATTCAGGCCTATATATTACTTCCCACCAGGACTGAAGCTATAGCCTTCTAATCACTTCATTGAGTCTCTGCCCTTTCTTTCCAGCCTCTACAAATTTTCCAAATTGATATTCACAAAAAATTTGAGTCAGCCTCTGATGTTATCTAGTCCAACCCATAACCAAAAGGAATTCTTACTATAATATGACCAACAAATGGTTATCTAATCTCTACTTAAAACCCTCCAAGACCAGAGAATCTACCACCTTTCAAGGCCACCCATTCTACTTTTGTGGAGATCTAATTGTTAAGGAAGTTTTAACAAACCTAAATTTGCTCTTTGTAACTGCCACCCATCACTTCTAGTCAAATATCTAGTATGGCTCCTTTCTGGGGCCAAAAAGAAAAGTTAAATACCTTCTCAGCTTGATAGCCCTTTAAATAATTGAAGATTGCTATCTTGTTTCCTCTGAATCTTCTATTCTCTAGGATAAACATGTCCAGTTTCAGCAACTAATTGTCATATGTCATGGACTTAAAGCTCCTCACTGTCTTCTAGACACTCTTTAGCTTATTAATGCCATTCCTTATTAAACCATAGCAGTCAGAACTGAAACAGTACATCTTATGAGATCTGATGAGAGGAAAGAATTTTGGGACTGTCATCTCTCTATTTATATATCTATATAGGAAGCTATGCTTTTCTTAATGCAGCATATGATCACATAATTCACATCTGATTACTATTAAGATTTTGGTCCACTAAAACCCTGAGGTCTTTTTCAAAGAAATAGCTGTCCAGTGATTACTCTCCCTTCTTATACTTGTGAAGTTTATTTTTTGTGATTGTTTAATTTCATCTTCAATTAATAAAGCATTAAGTCTTGTGCTGGAGATAAAAAGATAAAATGAAACAGTTCTTGCCCTCAAGCAACTTATATTCTGTTGAGGGAGACAGCAGGTACATACAGAATATTGATACATTTAAAAAAATACAAGATAATTTCAGAAGGGAAGGCAGTAGCTAGGGAGCTGAGAAAAGGCTTCTTTAGAAAGTGGCACATGAAGTGAGTTTTGGAGGAAATGTATTCTAAGAGGCAGAAATTAGGAGGGAGTACATTCCAAGTGTGGGGGGACATTCAGAAAAAAAAAGCACAGAGATGGAGGATGAAGTATCATGTGTGAAGACTAGCAAGAACACTAAGTTTGGCAGGGCTACAAAGTATAAGAAGGGGAATAATAAGTAAAATGGTAGAAAACATAGATAAAAGAACCAGGTTGTGAAATGCTTTACTTGCCAAGCAAAGGACTTTATATTTAAATCCTTGCAGTAATAGGGAACCACTGGAGTTTGTTGAGTAGAGAGTGACATGGTTAGATATGTGCTTAAAAAAATCACATTAGCAGTTGTGTGGAGAAAGGATTAGAGTAGGAGACTTGAGATCAGGAGAACAATAGAGATTACAATAATCCAGATGTTAGTCAATGAGGGCCTGAAATAGGGTGGTGGCCTGTGAACAGAGAATAAAGAATGGATATGGGGGGGGGGGGGGCTAGGTGGTGCAGTGAATAGAGCAGGGGCCCTAGAGTCAGGAGAACCTGAGTTCAAATCCGGCCTCAGACACTTGACACACTAGCCATGTGACCTTGGGCAAGTCACTTAACCCCAATTACCCTGCCTTCCCCCCCGCCCTCCAAAAAGCAAAAAAAAAAAAGGAATGGATATGAGTGTTGTGGAGGTTGAGTTGGTAAGATTTGACAACTGATTGTATATGTGGGCTAAGGAACAATGAAAAATCAAGGGTGACCCTGAAGTTGTAAACCTGGGTCACTAGAAGGATGGAGATGCCCTCTAAAGAAAGAGGGAAGGGACGGCCAGGTAGCACAACGAGTAAGAGCACTGGCTCCAGTGTCGGGATGACCTGGGGATCGAATCCCGGGCTCAGACACTTAGCACCCACCCAGAAACACCTGGCTGTGTAAGCTTGATCAAGTTACTTAACCCCAATTGCTTAGGGTCGGCCAGGTGGCTCAGCAAGTAAGAGCACTGGCTCCAGTGTTGGCATGACCTGGGGATCAAATCTGGGCTCAGATACTTAGTACCACACCCAGAAATAACTGGCTGTGTAGCCTTGAGCAAATTACTTAACCCCGATTGCTTTAAAAAAAAAAAAAAGAAAGAGGGAAGTTTGGGAAAGTGGTGGATTTTTGGTTCTGTTTTGGACATTTTGTATTGGAGATGCATACTGTACATCCAATTTAAAATATCCAATAGGCAACTGGGAGTGTGTGGCCAAGTTCAGGAAAGATACTAGGGTTGGATATGTAGAGGTCTGAGAGTGATCTGAGTAGAGACGATAACTGATCTTTTTAGAGCTGTTGAAGGGAGAAAGTGAAAGATTATCCTAGGCTTTTCCAGCCTAGGACAGAGCCTCAGCCAAAATACCAGAGAAGGGAGGATCTGATAGGAGAACCAAGTAGAAGAGAAATCAGAGTTGTGAAAACACAGAAGAGAATATCCAGGAGAATTGAGTGGTCAGTAGTGTCAAATATTATAGAGAGGTCAAGAAGGATGATGATTGAGAAAAGACCCATCAAATTCGGCAATTAAGGGATCACCCATAACTTTGGAAAGAACAGTTTTACTTGAATGAAGCCAGAAGACAGATTGCAAAATATTGAGAAGGAACTGAGAGAGGAAATAGTTATATAGTAGATTGGGCTTGGAGGCTCACAATTTAGAAATCATCCTGGACTTCTGACTCTCTCTCTCTCACCCCCAATAATCAACCTGTTGCCAGCACCTGTTGATTTCACCTTTGCAACATTTCTCCAGGTTTTTGGACCTCTCATGTTTCCTATGATCTTTCAAATATATTCAACAGTGATTTAACAATCACAACTCCCATTTCCTTCAGTATTCAGGGATGCAGTTCATATGAGCCTAATAGCTTGAATTCATCAAAGGCACCTGAGTACTCAGTTAAATGGTACAGTAGATAGAGCTCTAGATTTGAAGTCAGGAAAATCTGAGTTCAGATCCAGCCTCAGATAACTAGAAGCTATGTGACCCTGAGCAAGTCACTTAACTCCTGTCTGTCTCAGTTTTCTCATCTGTAAAATGGGGCTAATAATAGCAACTACCTCCTAGGATTATAGAAAGGATCAAATGAGATAGTATTTGTAAAGCACTCAGCACAGTGCTTGGTATATTGTAGGTACTTAATTTCCTTCATGCCATCTCTTATCTCCATGCCTTTGTACAAGTTATCCCTTGGGTTTCAAATGTTCTCCCTTCTTATCTCCAGTTTTTAGAACCTATAGTTCCTTTTAAGACTTAGCTTAAGGGCTGCCACCTTCAAGAGCCGCCTTCTGATTCCTCTAGTAGTTATTAGACTCCCTCCAGTTTCTTTGTATTTACTTTCTGTATAGGTAGTAACTTACCTAAGAAAACACCTCATTTACACTGTATCTTATACGTTTGTAGTTGTTTGCATGTTGTGTCCACCATTAGAATGGAAACTCCTAGAATAGCTTCTGGGTCATGTGACCAATAAGATGGAGGACTAGATATTTCTTCCCACAACCTCTCAAACCTTTCCAAAACAGAAAATATGGACCAAAGATAAAGCAACTTAAGCTATTTTCATGGTCTAGGTCAATACCTGGAACCCAAAAGAAGCTTTAAAAAACTGTATGAACTAATATCTACCTTGAGCTCACTCAGCAACCCCTCATTCACTGACTATTATGCTATTAGCATCAAGGCTGCACTAGCCAACCCAAGTATTTGACCAGTGTGCTAGCAACAACATCCAATTCTATACCCTGATTCACACTCTCTCTTTCTAGTGCTGTAGAGATCCAGGTTCCAGACAGAGGAAGTTTTCTGGGGTTACAGTAATAGACACCCAGCACTGCAGCATCATTCTATACAGCAAAAGATCTCTACAAGAAAGCCTATATAGGGGCAGCTAGGTGGTGCAGTGAATAGAACGCCAGTCCTGGAATCAAGACCTGAGTTCAAATCCAACCTCAGACACAACACAAAACTAGCTGTGTTACCTTGAGCAGGTCACTTAAGCCCACCATCCAGCTGGGGCCAGTTTTATTCCCCCTAAAATCACTTGGAGCAAAATCATGAGTTGCCCAGAGTGGGAAGAGGCTGAGATGCTTTGAGATCCAGTCCCCAGGGAAACCATTAGAGAAGAGAGAGTCAGAAAGTAAGCAATAGGGGAAAATAAAGGGAAGAAAGACTGGAATTAACAAAGATCTCTGGAAAAAGACTCAGAGATCTCGAACATAAGCAAATAAATCAAAAGGAAAAACCTTTAACATAAAAGGAAATATGGCTTTCAGAGACTGTAAATGGATTTCAGGTATCTATGAATAAATACTCAAAAATGAAGGAAAATTATTACCTCCTATCAGATAGATAATCTTGCATATAGCTAGTTATTTATATGTTGTATCTCCTATTAGAATGTGAGGTTCTTGAAAAGATTTAATTTTACTTTCTCTGTATCCCTAGTGCCTCGCACATAGTAGGCACTTTAAAAAATTCTTGTTGACTGACTAATCCAGAGCATATAAGATTAAGAATATAAGTAGTACTATAGGGTAAAAATAGGTTTGGAAGACACCTGCATATTAAGGGAAGAGTATAATAAGGGATAGATATTAAAAAATAGAAAAATTAGTTCCTTACTTTTTCACCAAGTAACTTAGCATTTACTCTTAAGTCAATAAAATCATTGACATTTATTTTTAGGAAAAAGTTGAAGCTACTTTCTAATGTATGTGTGTGTGTGTTTTTTTTTTTTGTAGATTCTTCAAATTGTGTTATTTGTAATCTGTATCATTCATGATGTAATTTATATATGCAATCCTACTAGAAGGAAAGGACTACTTTCCTTAGTGAATGTTCGAGATTGGATGTTCTCAGTGCTGGTATTTCCCATTGGCACTGTAAGTATATTCATCTGAAATAGTTTTGATCTTGTCAGTCAGTTTCTAAAGGATTACTCAGTTATGAAAATAAAACAATGTAGAACTTTATAACTTGTAAAGCACTTTCACATGTTATCTTGTTTCACATTTATCTAGTACTTCATTTATGTATATATACTTTTATATATATATCATTTATATATATTATAGTACTTCATTTATATAGTATTTCATCACAACAACCTTGTGAAATAGGCAAGTTAGGTAATATTCTCATCCCTGTTTCGAAACTTAGGCCCAGAGGTTAGATAATTTGCCTGAAGTCACCTTGTAGAAACATTATGGTGTATTGGGAAGAATGCTAGGTTTGGAATCAGACAGTCTGGGCTTATAAATCCTGGGTCTGCCACTTATAAGCTGTTTAATTTCAGATAAATCACTTAACCTCTCTGAGCCCTAGTTTCCTCTTGTATAAAATGTGATGTATAAAATGAGGGAGTTGAACTAGAATCAGGGGTGGGGAACCTGCAGTCTTCAAGTGCAGCCCTTTGACTGATTCCAAACTTTACAGAACCAATCCCTGTTATATAAGGATTTGTTCCGTAAAACTTGGACTCAGTCAAAAGGCCGCATCCTGAGAACCTAGAAGGCCACGTTTGGCCTTGAGACTGCAGATTCCCCACCCCTGAACTAGATGATCTCTAGGGCCCCTTCCAGTTCTATATCAGTGATCTTATGATTTACACCCCAAAGGTTAGGGACATCAGTGGTGATTATATGCAAAATTACTTTTCATGTGTATTATGACCATTCTTTTCCTGTATTTTGTCTGAAAATATACAAAAGAACAATCATTGTTCTATTTCCTTCCCCTTAATGGATTTGGGTCCTTGGGAGTTGATAAATTGTAAATTTGCACAGAAGAATTATCACATTTTTATAAGCAAGTTTTTATTTCAGTTTGTAGTTTTTACCTTCTGGATTCTCTATGCCTTTGACCGAAAATTTGTATTTAACCAAGAGTTAGATGGAACCTCTTCGAGTTGGGTCAGTCATTTCACAGTAAGTAATATTTTCTTATCAGCTTGGTATGGTACCATTTAATACTTTATCATCTAAAACAAAGTTTCCTAATCTGGTATTGCTGAGCTTTTTTTAACCTTTTGATAACTCCAGTTCATCAAAATTGCTTTTCTTTGTAATTTTATGTATTTTATGCATTTAAAAGACATTCTAAGAAGGGGTCCATAGGCTTCAACAGACTGCAAAACAGGTCCAGGAAACAAAAAAAAGATTAAGATTTCTCTCCCCCTCCCCCATATAAAGGATATACAGTTTATTCTTAACTTCATTTGTTCATTCATTTATTGCCCCTTTTTTTTTAGGGCAGTTGGGGTTAAGTGACTTGCCCAAGGTCACACAGCTAGTTTTTGTGTTAAGTGTCTGAGGCTGGATTTGAACTCAGGTCTTCCTGACTCCAGGGCTGGTGTTCTATTTACTGCACCACCTATCCACCCTGCTTCATTTATTTTTATGAAAAAAAAATATATATAGGGTAGTTTACTTGACTACTTTTGTTAATTTTTTGTTTTAAGTAGCATGTTATATATCATAAGCACTAGAAAATGTCATATGTGGTGAAATTAGAAAAAGTATTTCCCTTATTGATTTCCACTATTTTTTGAAATAAAATAATAACTGAATTGACTTGGGGAAATGACTTTAATTATAATATAACAAACAGTCTTGTCAGTTAGTCAGTAAACATTTATTAAGAGCCTATTACATTCCAGTCACTGTGCTAGAAATCTTTTTTTTTTGGCTATCAAAATGAAAGCAAATCCAATGTTGAAAAGTAATAAGGCAGTACTCTTAAAGAAATTCTAACAGTAAATATAAGTAGATACTTGAAATAGCCCTCTTTTGAAGCAGTGAGGTATTTATATTAATGTATTGTGTAGGTCTATTTTTCTGTTCATGTGTCATAGCTAAAGATCAAACAAAAACTCACATCTGCCATAGGAGAAAAGTAATTAGTAAATAGTAGTATGACCTGTCACTCAAAGCTGAGAGTCTGGATTTACATAGACTAGGTTCAGTCCTAGGGAGTTCTCTCTAAAATCTCTTGTGTTATATTCATTCCCCCTGCCACCAATCCCCCAAATTTTGCCTGGAAACAGTAGAATTCATGTAAGGCCCACAGTTTCTTCATTATTTTGTGCAAGTCTTTACATATTTTCCTGAGATCATTGAGCTCATCCCTTCTTATAGCACAGTGGTATGACTTGTTCAGCCATTCCCCGGTTGATGGGCATCCCTGCAATTTCTGGTTCTTTGCCACTGGGAAGAGAGCTGTTATCAACGTGTTAGAACATATAGGTTCTTTTCCTTTTTCTCTAATCATCTTTAGAAATAGATCTAGTAGTGGTATTGCTGGGTTAAAGGGTATAGGTAGTTTAATAACTCTTTGGGCATAATTCCAGATTGCTCTCCAAAATGGTTGGATCAATTCACAGTTCTACCAACAATGAATTAGTGTCCCAATTTTTCCATGTCTCCTCCAACATTTATCACTTTCTTCTTCAATCATTTTAACCAATCTGGTAAGTGTAAAATGATATCTCAAGGTTGTTTTAATTTTCATTTCTTTAATTAATAATAATTTAGAGCATTTTTTTCAAATGATTACAAATTGTTTTTATTCTTTCATTGGAAAACTACCTGTTAATATCCTTTGACAATTTATTGATTGGGGAATGACTTGTATTCTTATAGATTTGATAAATTTCTTTATAGATTTGTGTTATAAGACCTCTGTCTGATAAACTGTCCTTAAAATTTTTTTCCCCAATTTTCTGCTTTCCTTCTGATCTTGGCTATTTTTGTTTCATTTGTACAAAACCCTTTTAATTTAGTGTAATTGAAAATATACAGGCGGTCAGGTGGCACAGTGAGTAAGAGCACTGGCCCCAGAGTCAGGAGACTTGGGATCGGTTCTGGGCTCAGATACTTAACACCCTTCAAAATAACTGGCTGTGTAACCTTGAGCAAGTTACTTAACCCCGATTTCTTTAAAAAAAAAAAAAAGGAAAGAAAATATCAATTTTGCACTTAATTTGCTTTATATCTTTTTTGTTTGTTTTGTTTTAAAATAAGCATATTTTATTTTAAATAAATCCTCCAGCCTAAAATGGAAAGAGTTCATGTTCTTTGCTTGGAAGAATGCTGTGTAAACAATATACTTGTCAAATGCATCTGTGCAGCTCAGCAACAGTTCCTTATTGGAAAGGATATTTCCACACTGGTGGCTGAAAGGACTTTTTTGTCTCAAAATTCGCTCTCTCCTTTGGCTTGTTTCTCCCTTGACTCTACCCAGGCTTTATTAATAGTTCTCTTCATTTCATCATCTTCATCTTCATAAATTTTCTTCAAAACATTCATCAGCCCCTCACTAGGATCTGTGTCATTATCAAAGGAAGATTTTTCCTTCTCTTTGCATTCTTTCTCCACATGGGTCAGGTAATCCCATTTCTGTTCCTGCTTCTTTTTGCATAGTGCAAGAACTGTATCAGTCTTGATCTTTCTTAAACTACAGATATGGGCTTCAAGAGGTTATTGACAGTCATAGAGTAGTTCTTCCCATTAAGATTCTTTACAAGAACTTCAAATGACTTCTCTGTGAACTGCACCTGTACATTCTCAGTGGGTACTTGCTGAACACCATTTAAGGTGATGTAGATTTTCACATATTTATCTGATTGATCCCAACCATAATTGTTGGTTTTCACTGTGTACCCAACAAAAATGGGGGCAACCACAGCTGCTGGTTTTTCATTATCAAGAATCTCCCCTTTTTCCTGCTTTGTCTTATGCTTGATTTCATTCTCTAACTTGGACTTTTCTGCTGTTAGGACATCACGGACTCTTTTCCTAGTGGCCTTTCCCGGCAATTCCTTCACTTCTTCCAGGTCTTTCCATAGCTCCTCCAGGGCTTCCGCCATGACTTGCCACCACCACCAGGAGTAACATGAGCCCCCACCACGCAGAGGAGAGGCCTTGGGATCCCACCCGCAAGGGCTGGGCTTAGAACGCTGCTCCCATGAGTCGCTGCCCCCAGCGCAGCCTGTGCAAGGATCTGAAGTTCATGGGCTGCCCTGTAGGCTGCCTGTGGAAGGACTGGCCAGACGCGACTTAGCCCCGGCCTCCAGAGCCATGCCCCTCTTCATGGCCCCCCCTCCTCTAGCACGAGGTGCCTCTGGAAGCTTCGAGAATCGCCCATGTGGAGTCTCCGCCAAGCCTTAAGCCCCGCCCAGCCTCCCCTGCACGTGCTGTGCCTTATATCTCTTTTTTATTTATAAATTGTTATCAATGAGTTTTTTTGCTGTTCTCTTTGTGTGTTCATTGTAGAACTGGTATTAAGTGGGAAAAGAGTCAAGCGTTGGATATAGAGCTTGGGGTCCTCCTTCCTCCTCAAAATGACAAAGTGACCAGAAGTTAGTTTGTACTTGACCGTATCCCCTAAATTGAAACACTATTTAAGGTATCAAATAGATAACTTTCTAGCCTAATATCCTCTCTCTGAAGAGAGCAGAGTGGTAGACCCTTGTTCAATCTTTTGCTTCCTCCCTTGGCAAGAATGAAAATCTACCTTGGATAAGGATAGAGAGAGGAGGCAAGAAATATCTGCCTCCCATCAAGACACACACAATGGAAGAGTTCTTTACCACAGGTAAAGGTAACTTATTACACATTTTTGGGTACCACTTACCCCTCTCTTATTGATATAGCACATTTGAAAAACTACCTAGTAATAACCAAAAAGTCCACAAGTTATTTTTGTTTGCTTAATTATTTTATTTTGAATCAGCTAGTTTACTAAGTCTTAAAATTTGGAATTATATTTGAGTTGAATATGTCACATTTATACATCTTATCTGATGAGTCCAGAGCAAAACAAATAAAATCATCATTCTTTCCTATTTGTATATCATGAATTTTTGTTTTTCTAAGCAAATTGACTCAATGCTGTTTCAGATATATGTATACAAATGTGTATGTATATTTATTTTGTACCTGTTTTTCAGAGTCTGTCTTTTTTGTAATTATCCTAAAGAGTTTTGTAGGTCTATAAGCATTCTGACTGATGAATGCATAGCTAATTAATGTTTGTTTTATTTGTTATTTTGAAGGACAATGTATGAAGTTATGATTTTGTGGTTTGTATTTTATTTCTATCAATTCTTTTTTTTTTTTTTTTGGCTTTGCAGAGGAGAAGGCAGGGCAATTGGGGTTGTGACTTGCCCAAGGTCTAACAACTAGTAAGTGTTAAGTGTCTGAGGCCACATTTGAACTCAGGTCTTCCTGACCCAGTGCGCCACCAAGCCACCCCTCAATTCTTTAGTATTGGTAAAGAAGGGTCTTATTTTTGAAAATAGTTTGTTCTTCTATGTTTTAAATTTTAAGAAATTTTGAAGGAAGAGCTTTAAGTAAAAAAATTTATTTCTCAAGTTTTCCCAATGTCCATTTTTTACTTCATTTTTTGTTATATAATGCTAGTTTAAAAAGAGGGCTTTTCTTTATAAGGAAATTTAAAAATATAATTTCACACATATATCCTTTCCTCTCAGTGGCACAAATACTTTTAATTAGGAGAAATAACTAGATTAATCAAAAATAATAGTGTTTGCTCACTAGGTCAGTCTTCTCCCTACCACCCAAACCTTTTTATTTTACTAACCCAAACAGACACATAAGACAATACAGTCACTGAACTTTTAGAACAAGATTTCTTAACTTTCTGTGTGCCATAGACCTTTTTGGTAGTCTGGTGAAATTTATGGACTCCTTCTAAGAATAGTATTTTTTAATGCATATAATAAAATACATAGGATTACAAAGGAAGCCAGTTATAATAAAACAAAGTATCAAAATATTTTAAAAACAAGTTAATGAACAATTAAGAACCTAAGATTTAGAAGCTATGAGCATAAATATCGCATTCTTAGAGTTGCCTTTTTACTAAGTTTTTGCAGAGAAAAATATTTGGAAAGGAAAGGAGTAAGATTTCAAAGCAACAAAAGTACATCAGATATGATCAATGTTTTTAGGCTTGTATTTCTATACTTATATACTTCATTTTTATTTTCAGCATACAACTGTATTGCCATTACTTCTCATAGAGATGATCATATGTCCCCATAAGTATCCTAGTAGAAAGAAAGGAGTGCTGGGACTTACCATCTTTGCATCTATATATATTATATGGTAAGAATTACTTTGTTTTCAAAAATAATCTGAACTGATATAGTATTCTTAGATAAACCTATGGTAAAAGTCAAATTATGTGCAATGTCAGCATTTCATATCATATTTAATGTTCCTAGGCCAGAAAGCCAGGGGTGACAAAATGCTAAACCGATGCTTAATATATTTCTTGGGAAGCATGTTAAGGATAGACATTGATTATTAGGATATTCCACTTCTTAAACCATTGTTTAGAAGCAAAAATCTCACCACTTTATTTTTAAAAGCTTTAGAAGCAATGGGGTGGCTAGGTGGTACAGGGGTGGCTAGGTGGCACAGTGAATAGAGTACTGGCCCTGGAGTCAGGAGGACCTGAGTTCAAATGAGGCCTCAGACACTTAACACAAAAACTAGCCATGTGACCTTGGGCAAGTCATTTAATCCCAATTGCCCTCCAAAAAATAAAAAAAGAAAGGAAAACAAAAGGTTTAGAAGTAGAATTTATTGAAGCAGTACTTTACATTAAAAAATAACATAAATTCATGGTTTTATAAACACTGAAACAAGGATTTCCTTTGTTTTGTTATGTGAATGCCTCAAAAGACCCATGATTGCAAATGCGCCTCCCCCCCCTTGGCTTAGCATACAATTTCGTAAATTGCTATGGCCAAAAAAATGCATCACAAAGAGAAATCAATATGGATATATATATATATATATATTGGAGCTATATTCTGAAGGGCTTTAAATAACTAATGGAGAAATTTGTATTTTATCCAAGAGCAACTTTACTTTTTTTTTCTTTAAAGCAGGAAAGTGATGTAGTCACATTGATTTAGCAATATCACCTTGAGCACTGAATGTGGTGGATGGATTGGAGAAGGGATTGACTGGGAGCAGGTGATTGGAAAGGGGCAGGGAAACCAATTATGAGGCTATTATAAGGAAACCAATTATGAGGCTATTGTAACTGCCCTGGAAAGATGTGATGAGATCATGAACTAGATTGGTTGTCATCTGTGTAGAGAAGAAATGGATCTGAGAGATGATGTGAAAGCAAATTTGACAAGACATGACACAGTGAGAGAGAATGAACATTTGAGGATGACTCCAGGGATATAAATCTAGAGTAAGAAAAACAGATAAGTTAGGAAGAAGTTTAGAGGGAACAGTAGTAAGTTCCATTCATAAGTTACTCACTTGGAATCTTTGATGGTTTTATCTGAGAAGATGTATTGCCTATCTAGTCACCTTCTTGGTGGTTAAATTAGTGTTTTCCTTGAGAAAAAAAAAATAAGTTAACAAATTAATCTTGTCTTATCCAAATTGGTAATATCAAATAAATAATTGTTCACCTAAGCATATGTTAAACTCTAAAGTGATTATTATATATTTAATACTTCACTGTTTAATCACATGTTGTAAAGTTGGTTATAAAGTGGAAAACTCAATTTACAGGAGCTCATTATTTCAAATTATCCTGCAATGTTTATATATAATAATTTAAATAATTATTATTAGATTTTTTCTATAGATCTGTCAGTATCTTTAAGTGGGATGTACTTATATTTTCTATTTGTATACCATACTTTTAATAGTCATTGTAAGTAATCATGGAAAAAGAAAATAGTTACATTTTATCTCATAGTCATTAAAATGATTACTTTTTTTACAGATGAATAAGATTATTTCATAATTTAAATATTTTAACTGTGTTTCACTTAAAAGATAGGAATATATATAATATATAATTTCCTTATTCCTCCAACTAACTGGACTGAATGCATTAATAATAACTAAAATGTATATAATTTTTAGGATTTGCAAAGGGCTTTGCATATATTATCTCATTAATACACACAACTACCCTGTGAAGCAGGTACTGTTTTTATTCCCATTTTATAAATGAGTAAACTAAAGCAGAGAGGTCAAATGACTTGCACAGGGTAACATGGCTAATAATTGAGGCAGGATTAGACATCAGGTCTTCCTGAGTCCAATTCCAGCATTGTATACACTATACCAGCTAATCATCAAGATAATAATAGTTACTATTTACATAGTGTTTTAAGAGTCACAAAGTACTTTACAAATATCATCTTTCTTTTATCTTCACAACAACTCTGCGAGAGAGATGCTATTAATGTCCCTGTCTTACAAAACTTATATTCTATATAATTTTAATTAGACTAATATCTTCTTGATAAGTTCTCTCAAAGAAGCTGTTTATCTTTTAAGTCTACTGGATTTCATGTTGTCCATAAGTGTGCACACATTCCATGTACCAGTGGTGAATGGACTCATCTTTGCAAAAGTTTTTGTACATTTTTTTGTGTTTCAGCTGAAGGGGTAGGATCCCTGCCTGCTGTGGTAAGCAGGCCAAAGTTAGATTAGGTGAAGCAGACAACTTTTAGGGCATCTTTTCAAGCCCCTTCTTCACAGGTATGACTGAGATTCATGGTGGATTAGATCCATAACTAAAATTACTCTGGATGATTTACTATATTCAGAAGACACAGGATAGCCAAAAGGGTGGGGAGAGGAGAAAAGAGGGCATTTTACTTTATAAAGGTGTATTTAAATGAGGAAATCCAGAAACAAGAAAGTGGTGGAGGCAGGAAGAGGAATGGTGGAAAGAATTTAAATAAAAATCAATAGAAGAGAAGAAATAGAAATGATTTTGTTGTAATAATACACTAAAAGCCACCTGGGCAGAAAAAGGAAATAGAGAAGGTGATTCTTGGTGGTAATGCTAGCTCTTTTGCCCTTTGGAATATCATATTCTAAGCCTTCCAATCATTTAATGTAGAAACTGCTAAATCTTGTGTTATCCTGACTGTGGCTCCACAAGGGTTTAATTTTTTCCTTTTGACTGCTTGCAGCATTTTCTCCTTGACCTGAGAGCTCTGGAATTGGGCTATAATATTCCTAGGAGTTTTTGTTTTGGAATCTTGTTCAAGAGATGATTGGTGGATTCTTTCCATTTCTATTTTACCCTCTGGTTCTAGAATATCAGGCAGTTTTCCTTGATAATTTCTTTTTTTTTTTAGGGGGGAAAGTAAGGTCATTGGGGTTAAGTGACTTGCCCAAGGTCACACACCTAGTTAAGTGTCAAGTATCTGAAGCTGGATTTGAACTCAGGTCTTCCTGACTTCAGGGCTGGCACTCTCTATTCACTGTGCCACTTAGTTGTCCCACCTTGATAATTTCTTGAAAGATGATGGCTAGGCTCTTTTTTTGATCGTGGCTTTCATGTAGTCCAGTATTTTTTTTCTTGCATTTTGGAGGGCAATTGGGATTAAGTGACTTGCCCAAGGTCACACGGCTAGTAAAATGTTACATGTCTGAGGCCAGATTTGAACTCAGGTCCTCCTGACTCCAGGGCCGGTGCTCTATTCACTGGGCCACCTAGCTGCCCCAGTATTTTTTAAATTATCTCTCCTAGATCTGTTTTCCAGGTACGTTGTCTTCCAATAAGATAGTTCACATTTTCTTCTATTTTTCATTTTTTTAATTTTGTTTTATTGTTTCTTGATGTCTTATTAATGATGTCTCATTAGCTTCCACCTGCCCAGTTCTGATTTTTAAAGAATTATTTTCTTCAGTGAGGTTTTGTACCTACTTTTCCATTTGGTCAGTTCTTCTTCTTAAGAAGTTCTTTCCTTTAGTAAATTTTTTTACCTCTTTTTCCATTTAACCTGTTCTGCTTTTTAAGAATTACTTCTCGGGGTGGCTAGGTAGCACAGTGAATTGAGCACCAGCCCTGGAGTCAGGAGGACCTGGGTTCGGATCTGACCTGAGACACTTAACATGGAAAACTAGCTGTGTGACCTTAGGCAAGTCACTTAATCCCAATTGCCCTCCAAAAAAAAAGCAAAAAAAACAAGAATTACTTCTCTTCAGTGAATTTTTATATATCTTTTTTTCCATTTGGCCAGTTCCACTTTTTAAAACATTCATGTCTTTATTGGATTTTCATGCTTCTTTTACCATTTGACCAGTTTGGTTTTTAAGGTGTTATTTTCTTCAGTATTTATTTTCTGCTTCCTTTACCAAGCTGTTGACTCTCTTTTCATGATTTTCTTGCATCACTCTCATTTCTCATTCCAATTTTTCCTCTACCTCTCTTACTTGACTTTTAAAATCCTTTTTGAACTCTTCAATAGCCTGAAACCAATTCATATTTTTCTTTGAGGCTTTGGATGTAGCAATTTTGACTTTGTTATCTTTTTCTGTTTGTATTTTAATCTTCCCTGTCATGATAGTAACTTTCTGTAGTCAGGATCTTTTTCTGCTGTTTGCTCATTTTTCCAGCCTATTTCTTGACTTTTAACTCTATGCTAATGTGGGGCTCTGCTTCCAGAGCAGCAGGAGCATTGTCCCAAGTTTCAGGCTTTTTGTCCATCTGGCTTCAGAGATAATTCTGGGGACCCAAAAGATTTGATTCTTTCAAGGTGGTATGATCTTGGGAAGTTGTATTTACCACCCTTCTGGCCTCTGCTCTAGTCTGTAAGCATTCACAATCTCTTTTCTGATATGAAACTGTAATCAGGATTCCAACTCCCCTTTGGCTACAAGCTGTAGTTTGCTAGTGCTCCTCCTCATCCTGGGAATGAGCCCCAGGCCTGTGACCTATATCTAAGTACTCACAGTGCAACAGAGTCCTGCCCGTAGTGACAGCAAAGGGACCCTGTAATCTCTTTCTGACCAGTTGTCTCATCCCCTTACCCTCTATAGGCTGAGGTCCAAAACCCAACATTGTCACCATTGATTCAGTTAGCCTCTTCCCACCTAAGTCTACTTCTGGTTTGCTGGGGTGTAGCCTGCATTGGATGGTGCTCCACTCTTGCCCCAGTGCAATAGACCTTTCTTGCTAACATTCTAAGTTGTCTTAGGCAGGAAAATTGTTTTACCTTGTACTTTTGTGGGTTCTGCCAGTCCCAAATTTGTTTTGATACATTATTTAAAGTTTTTTGGAAGAGTTTTGAGGAGAGCTTAGATGAGTCCTTGCCTTTTTTCCACCATCTTGACTCTGCCCCTCTCAGTAAAATTTGTAAGGTTGTAGAGAACAAGAGAATTAGATTGCTGGGGCAGCTAGGTGGTGCAGTGAATAGAGCACCAGCCCTGGAGTCAGGAGGACCTGAGTTCAAATCCGGCCTCAGACGCTTAACACAAAAACTAGCTGTGTGACCTTGGGCAACTCACTTAACTCCAATAGCCACTCCAAAAAAGAAAAAGCAAAAAAAAGAGAGAATCAGGTCAGACTTGGAGAAAAATAGATGATATACAGATTTATTTTCAAGAGAATAGAATCTGTAAACTACAGATCAGTGATTCCTGGCAGAATGCTTAAAACACATTATTAAAGATATATTGAACATTTAGAAAAGGCAGCAGTGATCAAAAAAGGCCAGGCTGGCCTCATCAAACAGGTCATGAGATGCAGTTTAAGGATTCTCTCTGCCAGTTGAAACCTAAGCATAGCCCCTGAAAGAGACCACATAATTACTTTTTTATTTTGTCAGTTGATTGTGGCAGCAGTGTTGTGGAATAACCTTAATTAACCCACTAACTTTCACTTTTCTCTTCATGTTAATTTCTCTGAGTAAATTCTGAATAAATATTGATGCCATAGGTACTTCTGCCACAGTCTTATGAGTGAACAAAGTGATGTCCATCTTGTTTTATGTGATGCTTCTTATTTAACTCTATGGCATCCAAGCTAACAGCATGGACTTAAAAGAAAATCCTGGAAGACTCACTAAATTCTCTCATCATCAAGCTGAACCAGGCAAATGTTTTGCTAAACAAAGAACATATTCTCTAAGCAAATGGTGGATATTAAGAAAAACTACCTAAATACCTGTCAAAAGCCCCTCACCTCTTTAGAGCCCAGACTGGAGAGAGCCCTTGAAATCAAACCTTCAGCCAGTTGGCTGCAATTGAAGTAGAATTGTTAGACCATCAGAGATGCTCTGGGATCTACTGTCTGTACCTTGTGGGTAACCTAGTGGTGATGAATAGAAGTACCCTATGAAAAAGGTACATGGAGCACAATAGTCACCATGGGGAGTTTTATGTAACAGAATTTGTGGGTGAGGTAAGTCATCTGCCATCAGCATTCTGAGACACTAGGTAAATGTGCCAAGGAAGATCAAAACTGGCAACCCTCCTGTCAAACAATATTTTTATGAAACCAGATATAAGTAAACCAGACTTATTAAAAAACAGCTGTAGACAAACATGAATTCTCAGTACAAAGCATCATAAACCTATGTCCAAGTACTCACTTGAAACGACAAGTATGTGAGTTGTAGATAGATAAGGATACATCTGTATCTATGTCTTGACAAGGAAAGACAAAACTTGGCATCTTTCCTAGCAAATTATTACATCAAATTATATGATTTGCATGTAATATATAAATGTTTAATAATCCTTATACATGTTTTATGTACTATGAATTAATTTTACTAAACTTAAGTGACTCTATAGAATATTTTTTCTCTTCAATAAAATTCTGCCGAATGGGGGACAGAGCCAAGGTGGCAGCATAGAAGCAGGAAAACTGCATGAGTCCCCCCCATAACCACCTCAAAAACTATAAAATATGACTCTAAACAAATTTTAGAGCTACAGAACCCACAGAGTGACAGAGAGAAACAAATCTCCCGTTGAAGGCAGCCCAGCAGGTGGTCTGTCACACCAAGCTGGGTGCCAAGCTCAACCCCACATGAGCCCACGGTTTTAGCCCCAGGGCAGCCCTGAAAAGCAGTGGTTGGAGTGGACCTTGGGAAAGTGGATCCCCAGCAGCTGTGGCATTTTCCAGAATTATCAACCCATAAATGCCAAAGACAAAGTAAAAGGTCAGTGTGGAACTTAGTTGGAACTGGGATGCATGGAGGCATGGTCTGGCCCCTGCCCCCAGAGCAAGAAGCAGTGAAGGCATGGTGGCCATGCAGCCTCCTCCACGTGACTGCTTCAGAACTCATGGCCTACAGATTGTAGGGGGACCAACCATTCAGAGGGTAATCTCTCTTGCTTTGACCTACCTGGATCTAGATCATGGTCTTGGGTGGTGGTCCTGGGGTGTGTGACCAGTGAACCAGAGCTTGTGGTGTCTGTAGACAGGGCACTCAACTAATAGCTCTAGCAGCTGCAAAAACCCCAGCGATTTGGGACAAAGCTCTCCTCTCTGGAAGCAGATTTCTTCTGTGGCAAAGAGCTCAAAAGTCAAGTAATTGAGTGGCAACATCAGCAAGCAAAGGAAGCAAAGCAAGCACAGCACAGCAATCAAACCTTAGATTCCTCTTTTGGGGACAAAATTGATCAAAACATGGAATGAGAGGAAGCAACAGTCAGAATTACTGCACCAAAAGCTTCCAAGAAAAATATGAATTGGTTACAGGCCATGGAGGAGCTCAAGAAGGATTTTAAAAATCAAGTAAGAGAAATGTAGGAAAAATTGGGAAGAGAAATGAGAATGATGCAAGAAAATCATGAAAAGAGAGTCAACAATCTGACTGAAGAAAATAACATCTTAAAAAATAGACTAACTCAAATGGCAAAAGAAGCCCAAAAAGCCAATGAAGAGAAGAATGCTTTAAAAAGTCGAATTTGCCAGATGGAAAAAGAATTTCAAAAGCTCACTGAAGAGAATCATTCCTTCAGAATTAGATTGGAGCAAATGGAAGCTAATGACTTTATGAGAAATCAAGATATTATTAAACAGATTCAAACAAATGAAAAAAAAATAAAAGGCAATGTGAAATATCTCATTGGAAAAACCACTGACTTGGAAAATAGAATTAGGAGAGAGAATTTAAAAATTATTGGTCTTCCTGAAAGCCATGATCAAAAAAAGAACCTAGAAATCATCCTTCAGGAAATTCTCAAGGAAAATTGCCCTGATGTTTTAGAACCAGAGGACGAAATAGAAATTGAAAGAGTTCACCAATCACCTCTTTAAAAAGATCCCAAAAAGAAAACTCCTAGGAATATTATAGCCAGGTTCCAGAGTTCCCAAATAAAGGAGAAAATATTACAAGCAGCCAAGAAGAAATAATTTGAATATTGTGGAAACACAATCAGGATAACTCAGGATCTGGCAGCTTCTACATTAAGGGATTGGAGGGCTTGGAATATGATATTCCTGAGGGCAAAGGAGCTGGGATTAAAACCAAAAATCACCTACCCAGCAAAACTGAGTATAATGTTTCAGGGAAAACTATGGTTATTCATTGAAATAGAGGACTTTCAAGCATTTTTGATGAAAAAAAAAACAGTTGAATAGAAAATTTGACATTCAAATATAAGAAGCAAGAGAAGCATGAGAAGGTAAACAGGGAAAAGAAATCATAAAGAACTTATCAAAATTGAACTATTTACATTCCTACATGGAAAAAAATGATAATTGTAACTTATGAAACTTTTCTCAGTATGAGGATAGTTGAAGGGAATATAAGTGTATATATATAATATATATAAAGGTACACATACATATATATGCCTATATAAGGGTATATTGTGTATGAATACATATGTGAGTGTGTGTATATATGTGTACAGGTACATATATATGTATATGTGTACACATATGCATATATGTGTACAGGTACACATACATAGAGGGCACAGGATAATTTGATTAGGAAGGGACGATATTTAAAAAATAAAATTAAGAGGTGAGAGAGGAATATAATGAGAGGAGATAAGGAGAGACAGAATAGGGTAAATTTTCTCATACGAAACAGACAAGGGAAAACTATTTCAATATGGGGGAAGAACAGGAAGGCAAAATGGAATGAGTCAACCTTACTCTCATTGAATTTGGCTTAAGGAGGGAATAACATACATATTCATTTAGGTATCTTACCCTACAGGAAAGTAGGGGGGGTAGTTAGAATCACACACTTTTGAAAAGGGACAGGGTCAAAGTAGAAAATAGAACAAGTGGGGGGTGGGATAGGATGGAGGGAAATATAGTCAATCTTTCACAATATATCCACTATGGAAATGTTCTTGTGTAACTACACATGTACAACCTTTATTGAATTGCTTATGTTGCCAGTAAGGGTGGGTGACGAGGGTAGAAGGAAAAGAATCTGGAATTCAAAGTTTTAAAATCAAATGTTTAAAAAAAAGTTATTATTATTATTTTTACATGCAACTGGAAAATAAGATATACAGGCACTGGGTTATGGAGTTCCATTTTGTCCTACTGGAAAGTTGGAGGGGGAATGGGAGAGGATATAGGAGAGAGCAAATTGGGGAAGGGGGTATTCAAGAGGATTTCTGTTTTGGTGTGGTGGGTATGGGAAAATGGGGAGAAAATTTGTAACTCAAATCTTGTGGAAATGAATGTTGTAAACTAAAATTAAACACAAAAAATTTTTAAATGTTTTTAAAAGATCACAATAAAAAAGAAATAAAATAATGATGCCCCCCTACCCGGTACTCATCAGTGTCACTTTCCCTGCTCTGCCCTTTCTTCATTTCCCTACCTCCTTTTGTGTATTGCCTTCCCCTTTATATTGAAAGCCTCTTGAGGTCGAATTTCATCTTTCTTTTAATTGTATCCCTGCCACTTAGCACAGTGCTTGGCACAAAGTAGGCACTTAATAAATGTTTATTGGATTAGATTGGTTTGGATTGGATCTCCACTTACTCTGTATAACTTCGAAAGAAAACCTTACATCCTCACCATCAAGTTTGCTGTCAAGGTCACATTTTCATATGTGGCTATATGCCAGATTGAACTATGGTATACTTCCATGTTTTGGCCCTGGGAACACAATGACTAATCTGAGAGTTTTGGAAGTTTCTAGCACAGTAGTTGCTTGGGGTTCTTTGTTTTTATTGTTGTTCTGCTTTATAATTAGTCTCAACGCTTCCATTTCCATTTAGAGTGTGTGTGAGAGAGAAGGATTAATTTTTTTTAACAAAAAAAAAACCATCATGCCAAATTAACTATTCCTTTTGTTAACCGTTATTAAACTAGATTGGGAAGTGATGTAGCTATTATTTTCCTAGATTTTAACAAAATATTTGATAAAGTATCTCATACCATTCTTATGAAAAGGATGAGTCAGCATATATCCCTCAGAGAGGGAAAGAATATTTTTAAAGTATTATAATATCTGAATATTTATAACAACACTTTTTTGTGGCAACAAAGAACTGGAAGCAAAGTGGATGTGCATCAGCTGATTAACAGGTGGGCAGATTTTGGTATATGAATTTAATGAAATATAGTATATAAGAAATGACAGGGAGAATTCAGTTACTTGGAAAGACGTGCATAAACTCATGCAGAGTGAAATATAACTAAAAAATATACACAATAGAGCGGCTAGGTGTCTCAGTGAATAGAGCTCCGATCCCAGAGTCAGGAGGACCTGAGTTCAAATCCGACCTTAGACACAAAAACTAGCTGTGTGACCTTGGGCAAGTCACTTAACCCCAACTTCCCTCCAAAAGCCAAATCTATACACACACACACACACACACATATACATTTATACACACACACAATGACAACAACGGTAAATACAGAGAATAGCAACAACACAAGAAACTAAAAGATGTATAATTACAAGGAGCAAGGTTGACTGGAAAAGAGAAAATTCTCCTTCCTCCTTTCAATGGAAAGGTGCAACTATCAGTATGGGGGCAAAAACATTTAATTTACTTTCAGACTCAACTCCTGTATTGGTTACTTTTGCTGAACTATGTTTTTCTCTCTTATTCTTTGCAACAAGATATGGACATCTGGGTAGGAAATGGGGAGAGCTATCTTTAGAAAAGAAGTTGATATAAAGACAGCAATAACTTTTTAAAAAATCAAAAACATCTTGAAATAAAGAAGGAGAAATCACAAAAAACTAGCATGGCTTCATCAAAACAGGTTGTGCCAAACAAAAATTTCCTTTTTAAAAAAGTTATTAAATGGATCGATTAGGAAATGTAAATTTTGGTAAAGATAGTCATGATAGTCTTGTGGGGAAAAAAACCGGCTAAGCATATTCAGAGCAGCTTGGGAGGACTTGTATAAACTAGTGAAGAATGAAGTAAGTATAACCAGGAGAATAATTTATAAATTGACCATAGTAATATAAAAGAAAACAACACTGAAAGACATCAGAACTTCAGACATCATGACTTCAGAGGATTGACAGTGAAACATACTTTCCACTTCTCAGTACAGAGGTGGTAAACAATAGACAGTGAATGAAATGTTGTCAAAATGGCCAATTTGTAGAACTGTTTTGCTTACATGTACTTCCTTGTTACAAGGGCAGATTATATTGGAGAAGAATCATTGGAAAGTAACAACAGTTTTTTAAACATTAGTTTTCAAAAAGGGAGGGAGAAAAGATCAAGAGATCTTTTGAACTTGTTTATAGCACGACCAAATGGATTTGGAACTGGTTAAGTGGACAGATCTAAAGGGCGATAATGATTTGACTTTACTGTGGAAGGCAGGTGCCCCAGGGATTATACTTGGCCCTTTTCCTGTTTTTATGAGTTTTATCAAATGATTTGGATAAAGACATAGGCTAGATATTTATCGGATTTGAAGATGATACAAAACTAAGAGGGACGGCTAACAACTCAGTGACAAAAAGAACTTAAGTTGATAGACAAATATTTGACAGAGTCTAACAAAGTAAAATTTATTAAGGATAAATATTGTCATATTTTCGTTAAAAAAGTTGACTTGAAAAGTATAACATGAAAAGGGTTGTAGGGTACAATGAAGGATATTTAGGGATGAGGGAGATTTGGGCGGCAAATAAAGATCTAGTAGATAGAGGTAGCAGTCATGATCTCAAAACAAAAATAGAACTAATTAAAAGAGATAAGCGAGGACACTACATTTTGATAAAAGGTACCATAAACAGTAAAGTATTATGAAAAATTTTTACAGCAATTTTCTCTGCTAAAGGACTCATTTCTAAAATATACAGAGAATTGAGTCAAATCTATAAGAATACAAGTCATTCCCCAATTGATAAATGGTCAAAGGATATGAACAGGCAGTTTTCAGAGGAAGAAATTAAAGATATCTATAAGCATATGAAAAAATGCTCTAAATCACTATTGATTAGAGAAATGGTAATTAAAACAGCTCTGAGGTACCACCTCATTCCTATCATAAGAAATGCTGGAGGGGATGTGAAAAAACAGATACATTAATGAACTTGGTAGAGTTGTGAACTGGTCCAACCATTCTGGAGAATAACTTTGCCCAAAGAGCTATAAAACATTTCATACCCTTTGACCACCCAGCATTACTATTACTAGATTTCTATGCCAAAGCGAGGGGCAGCTATGGGGTGTAGTGGCTAGAGTACCAGGCCTGGTGTCAGGAAGACTCATCTTTCTGAGTTCCAATATGGCCTTAGACACTAGCTGTGTGACCCTGGACAGTTTACATAATGCTGTTTGCTTTATTTTCCTCATCTGTAAAATGAGCTGGTGAAGGTAAAGGACTCCAGTATCTTTGCCAAGAAAACCCTAGATGGGAATCACAGTGTTGGATACAACTGAAATGACTGATTAACAACAAAAAATCTCTAAGAAATCCGAGAAAAAGGAAAAGAATCTATGTTCGAAAATATTTATACCAACTCTCTTTGTGGTGGCAAAGAATTGGAAATCAAGGAAATGACCATCATTTGGGGAATGACTGAACAAATAATAGTATATGTTTGTGATGGAACACTATTGTGCTATAAGAAATGATGAGGGGAAATGTTTCAGAACAACCTGGGAAGATCTATATAAACTGATGCAAAGTGAAGTGAGTAGAACCAGGAGATTATTGTACACAATAATAGCAATACTGTAATCATGATCAGTTGTGAAAGGCTTAGCTATTCTGATCAATGCAATGATCCAAGTTGATTTCAAAGGACGTGATGAAAATTGCTATCTACTTCCAGAATGATGAACTAAGTACTGATGTACTAAGAACTGATGAACTAAGGACAAATTGAAGAGTAATTCTCTCAATGTATTTTTCTTTCATTTTTTTGCAACATCGCTAATATAGAAATGTTTTTCATGATTTCACATGTACAAAGGGTATTATATTGCTTGCCTTCTCTGGGTGGGGAAGGGGCTAAAAGGAGGGAGAGAATTTGGAACTCAAGATATAAAAAAGTCTAATACACTTAAAAAGGAAAAAAAGGAAAGATCTAGGAGATGGGATACGTTAAAGAATAGAGAAAAAGGAGAATGATTGAAGGATCAGTCTGCCAAACAAGACAGGAGAGCATGAGATCTAAGGTACATATAAGGTGTTGAACTTAACAAAAAAAAAAAAAAAGACCACTTTATCATCAGAGAGTGGGGAAAAGGAGGAGAGAAGGGTCAAATATATCAATGGATTTTGAAACAAGAATGGTCTGAGTTTTCTCCACAAAGATGTGAGACCCTCTGAAAAAGGTAGGTGGAGAGGTATATAAGAAGTTTAAGGAGAAAAGAGAAGATGTGAAATAACTTCTGTGGATAGCGATATAGGAATTAAACTTGGGAGGAACAGAAGGACATGCTTCAGTAAAGGCTTGATTGAAATTGAATAATATTAATTTATTATGTATCTAGGGTAAAGTCATATTGGCAGATATGAATGATGGAATTCGTCAGTACTTAGGGGGGAAGGGCAGGAAGAGAATAAATATTAAGCACATATTATGTGCTAAGTGTTGTATTAAGTGCTTTATAAATATTTCATTTGATCCCTACAACAACCCTGAAAGGCAGGCATTATTTTAATTCTAATTTTCAAGGAAACTGAGGCAGACAGAAGTTAAATGACTTGCCAAGGGTCATCCAGCTAGTAAATGACTGAGGATGGATCAGAACTGTCTTCTTGATTCTGGGCCTAGCATTTTACTGTGCCACTTAGCTGCCTCTGGGAGACTGGAAAGATAGCTTTGTTGGAACTACAAACTGGTCTAACTATTGTGGGAAAATAATTTGAAATTTTGTGAGAAATGTAATTAAACTATTCATAAACTTTTACCTAGTGATGCCACTAATTGGCATATACCCCAAGGAGGACAATGACAATGAGAAATGTTCCTTATATATTATAACATTTATAGAACTTTTGTGGTAGCTAAAAAATGGAAACAGAAGGAGTGTCCAATGATCGGATAGTAACTGTACAAACTGCAGTATATGAATGTGATAGAATATTTTACCATAACTGATGAATAGGAAGAATTCATAGAAATATGGAAGTACTTATAAGAACTGATGCTGAGAATAAAATATATGTGTGCATATATAATATTACATATATATATATATATAGTGACTGCAATAATACACAGAAATGAATGCAATACTACAAAGCAGCTGAAACTACGCAAATTGCACTGTTCAGTCTTGACTCCAGAGAGTAAACAAAACACATTTTCATCTTCTTGCCAGAGGTGGGAGACTTGGTTAGGGCTCTTGTATACCCTGTCAGATGTGGTCACTTTTTAAACTTTTTCTTTTGTCACAAGGAAGCACTGGATGATTGAGTAGTATATCAGGAAGTGAATGTGGTATAAAAATGCATTAATTTGTAAGGAAAATGGGAAATACATTGAAACTAAAGGAACATGAACTCAAAACAAAAACTACAATGAATCAATATATTCAGTCATTATGCTGAATGGAATACACAGATAAATTTGGGGGGTGGGGCTAACTACAAGACAAATTTTTTTTTTAATCTACCATTCTTTGAAGCATATGAAGAAGTGATTCAGCTTCTTAGACAAAAAGTCATTCTGTTGTCTGAGGGCTTTCTTAAGACCACAATACATCTTATTAGCTTACCTGTTTGAGATTTGTTTTTTTTTTTTCCATTTTCAATATTGAGTACTACTTTGTCTTTATAATAATAATAATAATAGCTTACATAATGCTTTCTGGTTTGCAAAGCTCTTTATATATACTATCTTGCAACATCCCTGTGAGGTAGGTATTATTGTCCACATTTTCCAGATGAGGAAACTGGGATTTCAGGAGGTTCAGATGCTGAAAGAAATCAAGTGATTTGATTTGCCCAGGCTCATAAAACTATTAAATGTCTTGAGACAGGTTTCAAATTCAGGTCTTCTGACAGTCCACTGCACCAATAAGTTGCCTCTATTTTTCAGAGTATTTGAGAAATAAAATGCTTGCTCTATAATCTTAAATAAAATTGTGTCTGAGAACAGGATTTTGATTTCTGGAACACAAGTTAAACTGTAATAATAAAAGATGTGGATATGAGTGCACTAAACAGGCTAGTACAAATACATCTGGTCAGTCTAGTAAATGCAAGTGACTTACATTAGAATTATTTATAAAAATTGGTGAGTCCTATTACTACTAGCCAAATAAATGAGAGTTCGTTCAACTTGGTAATCCTATAGGATAATTGAATAGAAAATATACTATAAGAAGGACGAAGTATATAAACTTTTGATAAAAATGTATGTTGTTTTGTTATTTCTAGGATACTATGGATAAATTACACATCAGGTATTTGGGCATACCCACTTCTAGAAAACCTTAACAAAAGTGGAGTGGTGCTGTTTTTTACATCTTGTTACTTTGGAATAGTAGGCTTCTATTTTTTGGGAGCATGGCTGACAAAGTTGGTATGGGGTAAGTAATGCAGCACACTGTAAAAATCAGGCAAATTTAGCAATAAGCAAAGTTGTACCTGGTGAATTTAGGACCATCTGTAAAGCTAATCCATATATATTCTGGAAAACTAAAATAATATGACTCATTGGGAAGATAGGGAGATCTGGATTGCTGGTCTACCTACAATGACAGTGTGATTGACTGTTTATTATAGTACTTTAAAATTCCAAAATACCAAAAGAAAAGCCTATTCCAGATAGCGCATCTGATGGGCAAAAAAAAGAATTATTCTTTATATTTTCACTACATTAAAATGTATTGGTCTACAAAAGAGATGATGTAAGTTTCATAAAAGAGGTACAGAAAAGGCTGTAGGAAGTCAGAAGAAAGGTTACTTCTGGAGGATGGGGATAATCAAGGGAAGGCATTATAAAAGAGGTCTTTGAAAGGGATTCTATTTACTTTGGATCCTAAAACATAAAATGTAGACAACTTTTTCATTTCATCTGTAGTGATCTAAGCATTCTTTAATTCATAAATAATTGCAATGATGTTTTATATTCTCAGAAACTTTGCTAAATTAAAGTAAATATTTTAATTCATAAAGATTTATTTCTACTGTAAAAACATGCTATCACTCCTAATATGTGCCTAGTTACTTAGAATATATAATAACTTAGCACATAAAAACCTTTTTAGAAAGTTTAAACTTTAAAAAAAATACTTTTTGAAGAGTTGATAAATACCTAAATTCATTCTAATGCTATATAAGTTGTTAGGAGTCCAAACTTTTCCTTGAACCAGTTAGTGTTATTATCAATAGTATGTTTTAAAAATTTGTAAGACTTTTAAAAATATTTAGTTTTAATAAAATGAAAATTTTTGGCCCACTTTCCATGTATAGCCTGCACTTTGAAAGCTGCTCAAGTAAATACAGGAAAAAGTTAAAACGTGGCTCCAGACTCCAGAAGCTTATAATGAAGTAAGAGAGATCAAACACACACAGATAAATGTAATACAAACTGGACTGCAAAAGTTAGATAAGAGATAGTGTCATAGGAGATCATAAGAGGAAGAGATATAACTTCCAGTGGGGATGATCAGAGGAAGTTTTATTGAGGAGCTAGTATTTGAACTGGTCTTTGAAAGGTATAGTTGCTATAGGTGAACACCATGTTCCAGTTTTGGGGAGTGTGAGCAAAGCACAGAGAGAATAAGGTTTTCGGAAAACACTGACAGTACTTTCTGAATGGTTGGATGGTTGATGAGATGGGGCCCACAAATAAGAGAGAGAAGTCAAATTTCTGAGTCTAGATGACTGAACTGGGAGAATACTATTGTCATTTTCAGCAAAGTTAGATAGAAAAATAGGTTTGGGAATGAAGACAATGAGTTTAGTTTTGTACTTCTTGAGATGTTGATGAGACATCCAGATTGAGTTATCTTGCTGGAACAATTATAAATATTCAATTCAGGAGAGAGATTGGGAGTCATTTTCATCTGGGTTATATTTGAAGCTATGGGAGTAGTTGAGATTATTAAGGAAAAGAATATTGAGAGAGCAAGAAACTAAGGGCCAAGGACAGAGCCTTGATTTTGAGAAAAATCTTAGTAATGCATTAAAAAAAAATGTACCAAGAGTACATGCCTTGTGTTTAAAAAAAATGCTAATTTAACACTACAAAAGAATTGATTGAAGCCTCTTTGGAAATAGAGAAAATAACTGAATAATTGTCATTTCTGTTTGCTGTACTATACTCTTCTCTCCTACATCATTACTTCTTCCCAGTAATGCCTCAAAACAAAATAAATTTGGTGATAATGAGGCTTATTACCAAGTGCCAAGTGTCATAGTGAGTTAATGAGTCTTTTATTCTTGGAAGGTTGAGCTGAAGTTAAGAAAATTTCTAGAGTTTCATAGAAATATGCAGTTGACATAAATTTAGAAAAAATCTATTACTGGGAAAGGTTTTGTATTTAGAAGTGAGTTATACTTTTAGTTTCTTTTAAAGGTAGCATTGGCATTTCTTCCAAATATATCAAAAAAGAAAAAACTTAAATATTATTTTCATGTTTCACAGATTCAGAAAATCAAAGTAAGACAAATGAAAGAAGTAGGAAAGTAGATGAATACAAAAAGTCAAAGTGCAATTATGAATGTGTTGTACTTATTAATTGACATAAACTCATTTCACATGATTGTTTATGTTTAAATAGGCTGGAAGAGTTATACCTCAACCTTCTTTTAGTATGTACAATGGTTTAAATAGCTTATTAAATTTTAAATATTTAACTATCAAAAAATTTTAATTTTAGAACACTTTGGAATCAGCACACAAAAATAAATATTTAATTTTTACTTTGAAGATATACATTAATCAATGAGATTGTGTATATAATAGCTTGAGATACAAAGTTGAATATAAATACAAGATGAGACTATAATGATATGTGATTCTATAAACCACATGAAAATCAACTTAATCATTTTATAAAAATAGAACTTATGTGATAATTAGAACCTAAAAATCATAGCAGAATATATTTATATTTATATTTGTAGTATCTTTAACATGACTTAACAGTTTAAAATAGTAGTTGTAAAAATTCAAGGAATGGCCCGAAATAACCTTTAAATCTTGAAAGTTTTCCAGGTTGCATAAATTATTTTTAAATATTTGAGTGAGTAAATTATTTCCTTCTGTGATTCTACTACAAATTGTAAACACTTTATACCATATCTAGACAATTAGTTGAGTCCTTCTGGGAATTTGACTTGAAAGATCTTTAGATATTTCTTGGATTTAGGGTTTTTTAAAAACCCCTTTTGAGGGCAGCTAGGTGGCGCAGTGAATATAGCACAGACCCTGGAGTCAGAAGAACCTGAGTTCAAATGCAGCTGCAGACACTTGACACTTGGGCAAGTTACTTAACCCCAATTGCCCTGCCCTCTCCCCACCAAAAACCCTCCCCCCCAAAAAAAACCTTTAAAAAAACTCTCTTAAAATTCTCCTGTGGGGCGGCTAGGTGGCACAGTGAATAGAGCACTGGCCCTGGAATCAGGTAGAACCTGAGTTCAAATATGACCTCAGACACTTGACACAAAAACTAGCCCTGTGACCTTGAGCAAGTCACTTAACCCCAATTGCCCTCCAAAAAGCAAAAAAAAAAAATTCTGTAATTTTTTCAGGAAATTTCTTTATTTTACTCATTCCTGGCTGTCTCTCAAGCTATTAACCTGTTTCTCTTCTTTCTTCATTGCCCAATTTTTCCCAGGGGTCTTCACCTGTTCTATTTCCTTACTTCTTATTCACTCTTCCATAAGATTTGGCTTCTATCCCACCCTTCTGTTGAAACCACATTTATAAACTACCAATGCATCAAATCCAATATCTTTTGACAGTCCTGAATCTCCTTTATCCTAGCAAAGACCTCTTTGTAGCATTTGATATTTATTGTTGATTGCCAGCCTTCTCTTCCCCACTTGAAATTTTCTCCTCTGGATTTTATAAATACTACTATCATGTTTCACCAAATACTCTAACCACTAGTTATTTGTATTCTTCATTCCTCTCCCTTTTCTTATCCCCCAGAATAACTTAGTCCTTTGACTTTGAGCTCTTCCTTTTCTTCAATCCCTTCCTAAGAGATCTTAACTACTGTCATTGTTCCAGGTATCCCTTTTATATAGGTGACCTTTAAATCTTTATCTTCAGCCTGGATATCTCATCTTTACTGTAGTCTGGTTGCTGACACGTGTATGTAATTCAGAATAAAGTACTAATTTTATTTTGACAGATAAATACTTTATTTAGGGAAATGAATCTTTTCTTAAATTTAATAGATATCTAGAGCTGTAGTTGAAAAATGTAAACCTTTGCCTGGTAAGGAAATCACATATGAAATAATTGTATCTTTCTTTAGTTGTAGACATGAGCATCTGTGTGTACCTGAAAATTCGTGCATTGCATTGACTTAAGTACTTATTGATAACTATGAAAAAGTGCAATAAAATAAGGACAGATAGCATGTTTCCCCTCAAAGGACCATTTGTAGAGAATATTATATGTTCACGACTTCTCTTAAAGTGAACTTTTCTACCCTATCTCACTCAAAACTGAAAGAAGTGATTAGCTCTTTGGAACATTCTTTTGCCTGAAGAAATGCCAAAATTAAAATACATAGGAAACTATTTCAGTCAAATGAACTTAACAAGGGTTAATGTGTGACAAAATATATGTTGCAAAGCAGTTTTAAAAAAACTCAAATAATTATCTATTTAGATAAATAAAAGTGCTGTTTCAATCAATTCCAGTAAATTTCTGTTCAGTTACTCACATAGTCGTAAAATGGAATGTAGTTATTTAGACTCATTTGTAGCATAGCAAAAATATGTTTGCATCTATGTTGTAAATTAATATTTGGTGAAAATTATTGTGAAGTTATGATTTGGTGTTTTGCTTTTCATAAATAGTTTTTTGTCAACATGTGAAAGAAATGTTGAAATATTTCTGGGAGGCATGGTCTGATTAGTAGTAGTATTAGGAGAAAAGTAAAGAAAGAACTTGTTGAACAACTGTACCCAAACCAAGTTCATTATAATGATAAGCACCTAGAGGATATTTCCTAGTTGTGAGTCATTTCTGTAACAATTTACAAGTTGGTGATGTTCTTTCTTGTTCATCATTTGCATGAGGGACTTTGATAAAGACGCTGATTGCATGTTTACTAAGTCTAAAGTCTACGAAAAGTTGGAAGGGTTAGGTAATACATTTGGATAACAGAATAAGGGACCAAAGAGATATCAACAGGCTGAAAATATGGGCTGCATTTAACAAAGTGAAATTTAATAGAGATAAATGTAAAATTCTGCACTTGGATTCAATACAATACTAATACAGGATGGGAAAGAAAGATCATGGCTTGTCAGATGAAAAAGGTTTAGGGCATGGAATTAACCACAAGATCAACATAAATCAACAGTGTGATGTGGCCACCAAAAAATCAACAAATGAATTCAGTATTATACTGCATTAATAGAAATATGAGCCAGAATAAGGGAACTGACTATCCAACTGTATTCCTCTCCGAGTAGATCACATTGTACATTTTAAGAAAGATATTGGAAAAGTGTAATCACTAAGCTAGTGAGGAAGGCTCAAAACAGTGCCATGTGAGGAATAAAGGAACTGAAGGTATACTAAGGAAAGAAAAACTTACAGAGAACATGTTTGTTCAGTCATTTTCAGTCATGTTTGACTTTTTGTGCTCCCATTTGAGGTTTTCTTGGTAAAGATACTGGAGTGGTTTGTCATTTCCTTCTTTAGCTCATTTTACAGATGAGAAAACTGAGGCAAAATGGGGTTAAGTGACTTGTCTAGGGTTACACAGGTAGTAAGCGTATGAGACAAATTTGAACTCAGGAAGATGAGTCTTTCCTGACACCAGGGCTAGCACTCTATCCACTGTGCTACCTAGTAGCACAAGTTAGAACATGGTAACGGTTTGTAAATATGTGAAGTGTCATGTGAATGAAAGATGAGATTTATTCAGTGTAGCTTCAGAAAATAAAAATGTGAAAAATTGGTTAAAATTACAGGAAGGAAGAGTTTTGACTTGGAATAAGGGAAACTTTATATAATTAGAGTTATCTGAAAATGAAATGGACTGCCTTCTGAGGTACTAAGTTCTCTCTCACATGAAGTGTTAAAACAGAAGTATAAGGACCATTTCTCAGGGATGTTGTAGGTAGAGGGTTTGACTAAATGCACTATAAGGTTTTATGACCAAATGCTTTAGGGTGAAGAATTAATTCATTTTCTAAACTAGAGGAAAATAAAATTGTAAAATGGTTTTATCAGAGCTTTGCAGTGAGATCTGTGTATGAAAATGATAAAAATGTATATTCCAATTAGTTTATTTAAAGATACATATGATTTACTTGCATGGTGCTGAATTGTATAACTGGCTTATATAAGAACATATATGACTAGGCCATATAAATTATAATACATTATAATTTTATATTGATTATTTAAAAGACTCTTATATTAGCTATTTGTTATAGCCATAATCAAAACTGTTATGCATATTGGGCAAAATTTTGTTTTTGTGGAAAATTGCTTTGAAATAATATTGCCAATATTATGAGTCATGTAAACTGTACACTTTATTTCACAAGTACCATGAGTCATTTTAAAAGAGAAGTTATTGGGGCAGTTAGGTGGCATAGTGAATAGAGCCCTGGCCCTGGAGTCAGGAGGATGTGAATTCAAATGCAGCCTCAGCCACTTAACACTTACTAGCTGTATGACCTTGGGCAAGTCACTTAACCTCAATTGCCCTGCCTTCCCCCCTCCAAAAAGCAAAAAAAAAAAAAAATGTAGAACCTGTACTGTAGTATACTTCTGCAACTTGTTTAGAATTATTTTCAAGCTAGAAATTATTGATAAAAGGTCAGATGTGGAGAATTCATAAATTGTTCTCAATTGTTTATTTTCACAAAATTTTGTATTTAGTACTTTTCAATAGATAAGTAATTTTAACTGCAAAAGAAATCATGTGTTTATCTGCTTTAAAAGTTCAGTATTGCAAAGTTCCTTTGCACTGGATTTCTGTATGTGAAGGTCTGTTAATTCAAGAAGCTACTTAGGGAAAAGAGGGGGGAACAAAACTCTAATTCATTTCTATTGTATGCCAGGGAAGCAGTTTATAGAGAGTCAGCATCCTAGACTTCCAGCAGGAAGGACAACATTTACCTTGAAGGTGGAATCAGTAAGCACTTCTGAAAACTCAAAAAATTGAAAAGCTGAAGAAAATAATGTAGCCAATTATAAACCAAGTAAATAAACATACTTTTAAAATTAGAGGAAAAGGTCATTTTCTTTCCACATTAGATAACAGAAAATGTATGTGTGAATATGCATATTATTTTTGGATGGTGCTTCAACAAAGCAGGGCCTATGAAATTGCCATGTTACTGAAATTATTAAATGTTCATCTGAAATCATTTAAGGAAAATTGTTATTCAACTTTCTATGATTTGACTAACTAATGAAAACAGTAAATGAAGAAATCAACTATTGCTTCATTTCTGACATGGTAATGATGAGTGAAATACCTTCTTCCCAATTTTTTGAGGTTTGAATCCATCTTAGTATTTTTTATTTGTCCCAAAGGTATCAGGTTGAACACTCTTCTTTCTCCTCCTTCCATCTCCTTTCTTTACAAATCTATGCTAGGAGTTGGTATCATAATGAAAAAAGCATGGAATTTTTTATAGTCAGTGAACCTAAGTTCGACTAATGGATATGCTACTTATAATGTGTGTGAGCAACTCTGTTTCTCTAGGTCTCAGTTTTCTCATCTGAAAAATGAGGACATTCACCTAAATTATTTCTATAACCTTTTAATTTAAACTGCCTGGTACCTATAATCCAACACTTCAAGAAGCTGTAATTTCTTTAGTGTGGGTATTCCCTCCATTGACACTATGATTTGATAGATGGCCTTCATGAGTTTCTGTGACTAAAAAATTTTCCGTGCAGCCTGCCTTTTCCAAGCTTAGTAAGGCCTGCCAAAGCTAGTAAGGCCTGCCTTCCATTGGCACAGCCTTCAAGAATCTGAATCATCTTCACATGGCAATATCATATTGGTATAAAACTTTGTTGTAGGTGTGATAGCTTAATGAAAGTTTAGGTGAATACAAAGGCCTGAGGATTGAAGGTGGCAAAAATAGGAATATGTCGCTTAGAAACCCTTTTTACTTCCTTCCTTTTCTCCTCTCTTCAAGCTGTTAAATTAGTAAAGTGGTTGGTTCCAAATGCCACATAGTTCTAAACACATAATAAATGGTCAGTAAAGATGTGCTAATTGATTATTTCACTGAATGTCAGTTTTCATCTGGATATTTAAGGTTTTAGAACATTTATTTTAACAATGGTACTTCAATAAAAGTTATGTAAGCCAGAAATTTGAAAATATTTAGGGGACTGCAAGTAATTTTTATTGCTGCTTTATTTATAGCGGATGTTAGTGATTAGTTAGGGAGGCCAAGAAGATTCCAAAATAATATTTTCAAGTAATTGAAAAAGAGATCAGATCAAACAGTATTATGTCGTGTTGTTTTGTTTAAATAAAAAAAAAATGGGTAGTCCTTCTGGAACAGTTTAAAACTCAAATAAAAATATTTCTTAAAGTATTTCTGATTCATGTTCTGTACTTTTGAAGTTAAGTAACATTTTAATCTGTTGCTTTAGTGGGGATGGGACATTTAATTTGTTATATATTATATTCTGAGCCCAAATTGATGTCTTTGACAGACTAAAGCCTGTACTTTAGTGTAGTCCAGGCACACAGAATTAATTTCCTAATGATGTGTTGCTTGACAAGAAAGCAAAGCTGCACTTAAGATGGTTTCTTTTTTTAACTATTCTTTGTCTTATCAAGACAATACCCATTTTTATGTTACTTTGGAGACCTTGTTTCCTTTCATTACACAAGTTACTTGTTTATGATAATTGTTTCAGTATCCTTTTAGAAGGGGATGATGCATTACACAATATTTATACACTAATGTATATTATTGATTTATTCTTTTATAGTCAAAATATTTCTTCAGAATTCCTGTGCTTGTTCCTATACTCCTAGACTCTCATAAAATAAGTTTGATGATTATTTTTGTTAAACTTGTAACTTTCTTGGTGCAGTTACATTCTTTTTTGGTCCTTGACATTCCTCTAATTGTTCTGTAAAAAAAATTTTTTTTGGCCTGAAATCTTTTATTTCCACTTTATTTTCCCTTTGTAGGTCACATCATCTGCATTCCTTTTTATGTATCAGTGCCACTGTGTGCAAATGAAGCAGGATTTTTTTTCTCTTATGATTAACTTTATGCTCAGCTTTATAGAAGTAAATTATTCGGATTATATCAATAACAGACAAATGGCTAATGAGGTCCTCTTATTGCTCATTTATACAGTTAAATGAAGAGGCAACGTGGCATAATGGATATAGTGCTAGATTTAGAGTCATGAAGATAAGGGTTCAAGTGCTGCCTCTGACACTTTCTAGCTATGTATCCCTAGGCAAGTCCTTTCCCTAAATCTCTTTTTCTTATCTATAATTTAAGGGTTGGAGAAAATACCCTCTAAGTCCTTTCCAGGCCTGGATTTATGATCTGTGATCCTATGAAACTATGCAATTTGCAGTACATAGATGAATTAAAATATGTATACTTTTGTTATTTTAACTTTTAATTAAACATCAGTGTTTCAGATTGATAAAAGAGGAATAAGCTAAAATGAATTAGGAAGATTAAGTGTGCCATATATATTCACAATACTGATCAGTAGACTTGATTCTTTATCTCAAGTTCTGTGCAAATCACTAGAAGTTCCCAAGAGGATTTGAGAGGAATTGTATATTTCATTATTTTTACTATATATTTTAAGACCATATATCTTTTCTTATTTTGAAAGCACATGTTCTACTTCAGAGAAAAGGAAAAAATGTGAAAAGCATTCCATCTAAGACTCACATTTTAAACTACTGACTTTGCTGTTTCTATGTAATATAAAAACTGTTTTTCCTTTTTAACATTTTTCTTGATTGAAGAGTCATGGGTCTGTTTTTAGACTTATAATCTAAATAGTGGTGAATCATGAAAACAAAAACAGTAATCTTTCCTTTCATCTAGTCTAGGGCTTAGACTAGAGGATTTCTAAGGTCCATTCCTGCCCTACCACTGGGATTCTAAAATAAATCTGTTTTATTGTTGAAAATTGAAAAAAAAAGTGATTTAGAATTCAAAATTACAAATAAGTCCTAGCTATTTAACTCATCAGAATACATACATCTTTTGCCATACAGCAGATGTAAGGAATTTAACCTGAACGAATTAGTTCAATGGATAAAGTATCTAAGTGTCTCCCTCATCACTCTTTTCTGGCAATTGTGTTATTATTGAATGTAAAATGGTAAGTATATTCAACTCTCTATTTTTAAATGCTTCTGGGTGTATCAGTACTTTTTATTGTATTTTGGTTTTTAACATTATTCCTTTTGTCACATAGTGAAACTAATTTTTCTTATAGAACTTTACCTTATATATTTTTTTTTCTGCAGCATCATTTTGATGGCATTTTAATGTGGGTTTTGTTGTTCAGCCATTTTTTTAGTCCAAGTTTTTGTGACCCATTTGGGATTTTCTTGGCAAAGATACCAGAATGGTTTGTCATTTCCTTCTCCACTCATTTTACAGATGAGGAAACTGAGGTATACAGTGTTAAGTGACTTGCTCAGGGTCACACTACTAGAGTATGTGTCTGAGGCCAGATTTGAATTCAGCAAGTGGAGTCTTCCTGACTCCAGGCCTAGCACTCCATCCATTTTGACACCTAGCAGTCCCACATAGGTAAAACTAGTAATTAATCCCCATCATTCCTGATCTTACATCTACAATGCTTGATTCTTTTTCCTTTTTCTTTCTCTGCCATATTTTCCCCCTAGATCTCTTTGATTGAGTCACCAGCATCAAATTGCAAACATTAAACATCCAAATATACAAAACAATTTAAATAGATTACCTCTCTATTCAGCAGCCTATATTCATAAAGTTGCCAAATACTCAAAACAACCCTGTAACTACCAGCTCAGAATATATGAATGGTAAAGTTATCTAAATGTTTGCATATTTGTAATTTCTGTGTTATAGTACTGTTAAGTGTATACCTACAGGGGAAGATTAGGAACTTAAATTCTCGAATTGGCTGTATTATTTAAGTATAGTAAACAGTTTTAAGGCCACATTTCCATTTGTTCTCCCTGCTTTGCACTATTTCTATATCTATCCTCCAGGATGAAAAACGTGTATAAAATATTGAAGTTATGCTTGTTATACATAGATATGTGTATATATTATTATTGTTATTTAGGGGCATAAAATTCCCAAATATATTTTCCTCCCATTTGGACCATTCTAGGTTTCTTTTTTTTAATCATCATCATTATTTTTTTAAAGCAATTGGGGTTAAGTAACTTGCTCAAGGTTACACAGCCAGTTATTTCTGGGTGGGTGCTAAGTATCTGAGCCTGGATTCGATCCCCAGGTCATCCCGACACTGGGGCCGGTGCTCTTACTCGTTGGGCTACCTGGCCACCCCCTATCATCATCATTATTAATGAAACTAATTAGTAGTAGTAAAAATAACCATTACTATTACTACTACTAACTGGCATTTAGATGATGATTAAAGTTGGTAAAACATTTTAGATACATTGTCTCATTTGATCCTTACAAAAACTTTGTGAAGTAGGTACTTATAAGTGTTCTTCCCATTTTATAGATAAGAAAGTTAAGACTTAGAGAATTGAAGTAATAAAAATGACTTGCTCGTAGTCATACAACTTGTGTCAGAGGTAGAATTTGAACCCAGGTCTTCCTAACTCCAAGTCCAGTCTTCTTTCCACTACACCAAAGGTTCTTAACCTTTTTGTGTGTGTGTTGAACCCTTTAGGCATTCTGGTAAGCCTATGGACCACTTCTCAAAATAATGTTTTCAATGCATTAAATAAAATACACAGGATTATAAAGGAAACCAATTACAGTGAAAATAAAGATGCAGTTTTTTCTCCATCAAAGTTCAAGGACCCCAGGTTAAGAATCCCTATCCCATGCTGCTTCTCCAAATACCTACTCACCCAAAAAAAAAAGAGCCTTTTTTTTAAGTATTAAAAACTTATCCTAGGGTGGCTAGGTAGCGCAGTGAACAGAACACCCACCCTGGAGTCAGGAGAACCTGAGTTCAAATCCGGCCCCAGACACTTAACACAAATCTAGCCATGTGACCTTGGGCAAGTCACTTAACCCCAGTTGTCCTTCCAAAAAATGCTATATAAAGGCTAGCTGCTACAATTATATTAAAAAGACTTATCAGTGCAGATAGGGGGAGTCAAGATGGTGGAGTAGAAACAGGACCTCCACATGGCTCCAGCTCCCACCACCTCCAATTCATGTAAAAGGGGACACTAAACAAAATTTGGAGCTACAGAACCCACAAAATGACACAGAGAAGTTAACCTCCTGCTGAGGACAGCCCGGTAGGAATCAGCCAGCTCAGCATTCTGGGAGCCGAGCCCAGTCCCATACCGAGATTTTAGCCCCAGGGCAGACCTGGCCAATCATCAGTTGGAGGGCCTCCAGATCACCAGCAGCTGTTGCAGTCCAGAATTATCAACACATAGATGCTAAGGACAAAGTGAGAGGTCAGTGCAGTGTGGACGTTGGGACCCATTAGCTGGAAGTGCATCCGGCTTTTGCCCCTGGGGTAAGAAGCCACTGAGGGCTGCAGCACAGCAGCCATCACATGGCAGCTTCAGCTGTTGGCCTGCAGAGTGTAGGGGAACCAAGAGACCAGTCTGAGGGATAATCACTCTTGCTTTAACCTGCTTGGATCTGGATTGCAGTCTAGGGTGGAGGTCCTGGGGTGTGTGCCCAGCTTGCCAGAGCATGTGGAGACCTCAGAGAGGGCACCCATCTAATACCTCCGGCAGCTGAGAAACCCCAGCATTTGGGACGAAAGCTCCCCTGTCTTATGGCAGAGTCCTACTGTGGCAAAAGCCCAAAAGTTAAGTAACTGAGTGGCAAAATGAGCAGACAAAGGAAGTAAAAACAAGCAAAGAAATCCAACATTAGACTCCTATTTTGGGGACAAAAAGGAGCAAAGCATGGAACAGAAGGAAGACAGTGAAGTCAGAACTCCTGCACCAAAAGCTTCCAAGAAAAATACGAGCTGGTTACAGGCCATAGAGGACCTTAAGAAGCAGATAAGAGAGGTGGAGGAAAAATTGGGAAGAGAAATGAGAACGATGCAAGAAAATTATGAAATGAGAGTCAACAGCCTGACTGAGGAAAAATAATACCTTAAAAAAACAGAATAACGGGGGCTCACTATGAGAAGTGTTCTGTGATTTGATCAGATGAGACTCTGGGAAGCCATTGTTGAGAGCCCCCCGGCTTTGAAAAACCCAGATGTTGATGGTAACTGTGATTTGGTATGGATGTAATGGTTGGACAGTTTGGAAACCTGTCTGCTTGATCTGTTTCTCTGTCTTGATAATTCTGTCTGTATACTCTGAAGTTTGGGGTGCTGACCTTTTTCCCCTGAACTAAGTAAACGATATATGTTTGACTGATTAAAATAAGCTTGTTAACCCTGTCCCCCCAAAAAAACATCAAACTCAAATGGCAAAAGAGGCTCAAAAAGGCAATGAGGAGAAGAATGCCTTAAAAAGCCAAATTTGCCAGATGGAAAAAGAATCTCAAAAGCTCACTGAGGAGAATCATTGCTTCAGAATTAGATTGGAGCAAATGGAAGCTAATGACTTTATGAGAAATCAAGATGCTGTTAAACAGATCCAAACAAATGAAAGAATAGAAGGCAATGTGAAATATCTCATTGGAAAAAGAACTTATCTGGAAAATAGATGCAGGAGACATAATTTAAAAATTATTGGACTACCTGAAAGCCATGATCAAAGAAATAACCTAGAAATCATCCTCCAAGAAATTCTCAAGGAAAACTGCCCTGATGTTTTAGAACCAGAGGGCAAAATAGAGGTTGAAAGAATCCACTGATCACCCCCTGAAAAAGATCCCAAAAATAAAACTCCTAGGAATATTATAGCCAGGTTCCAAAATTCCCAGATCAAGGAGAGAATATTACAAGAAGCCAGGAAGAAACAATTTTAATATTGTGGAAACACAATCAGGATAACCCAGGATCTGACAGCTTCTACACCGAGGGATCAAAGGGCTTGGAATATGATATTCCAGAGGTCAAAGGAGCTAGGATTAAAACCAAGAATCACCTACCCAGCAAAACTGAGTATCATGTTTCAGGGGAAAATATGGTCATTCAGTGGAATAGAGGACTTTCAAGCATTCTTGATGAAAAAACAGAGTTGAATAGAAAATTTGACATTCAGATACAAGAAGCATGAGAAGGTAAACAGGGAAAAGAAATCATATGGAACTTATCAAAGTTGAACTATTAACATTTCTACATGGAAAAACGGTAATTGTAACTGATGAAACTTTTCTCAGTATGAAAATAGTTGAAGGGAATAGAAATATATATGTATATATCAGAGATATGTATATATCATATGGGTGTATGAATACATATGTGAATGTGTGTATATATGTTTACAGGTATACATAGAGGGCACAGGACCAATTTAATAGGAAGGGATGATGCTTAAAAGGTGAAATTAATAGGTGAGAGAGGAATATAATGAGAGGAAATGGGGAGAGACAGAATGGGGTGAACTATCTCGTATAGAAGAGGCAAGGGGAAATGGTTACAATGGAGGGGAAGAATAGGAAGGCAAAAGGGAATGGGTCAACCTTATTCTCATTGAACTTGGTTCAGGGAGGGAATGACATACACACCAAATAGAGTATCTCACCATACAGGAGAGTAGGGGGGAAGGGGATAAGAGGGGGGATGATGGAAGGAAGGGCAGGCTGGGAGGGAGGGAAGTTGGAAGCACCCAACTTTGAAAAAGGGACAGGATCAACGTAGAGAATAGAACAAGTGGGAGGTGGATTAGGAGGGAGGGAAATATAATCAGTCTTTTACAATATATCTACTATGGTAATATTTTGCATTAGCTACACATGTACAGCCTATACTGAAATGCTTATCTTCCCAGTAAGGGTGGGTGACAAGGGAGGAAGGTAATGAATCTGGAATTCAAAGTTTTAAAATCAAATGTTTAAATATGTATATGTACTAATTAATACTATTTTACATGTAATTGGGAAATAAGATATACAGGCACTGGGGCATAGAGATCCACCATGCCCTACTGGAAAAGTCAGAGAGGGTATGGGAGAAGATATGGGAGAGAGCAGATTGGAGGAGGGGATATCCTGTGGGACTGCTATTTTGGAGCAGTGGGTAGGGGAAAAACACGGAGAAAAATTGTAACTCAAAATCTGGTGGAAATGAATGATGTAAATCAGAAGTTAATAAAAAATTTGAAAAATGAAAAAAAAAGACTTATTCAGGGGACAGCTAGGTGGTGCAGTGAATAGAGCACTGGCCCTGAAGTCAGGAGGACCTGAGTTCAAATCCAGCCTCAGATACTTAACATTTACTAGCCGTGTGACCTTGGGCAAGTCATTTAACTCCAACTGCCCCTTCAAAAAGCCAAAAAAAAAAAAAAGGACTTATCCTAGCAAAGTTGCCCAGATAAGATGGTTTTCTAGGCCTTACTAACATACTTAAGAAGCTAGAGCTAATTGTTAAGACTATTTTCCCACATTTAAGCTTTTTTCTTCTCTATAATTATCACTACCTAACTCCTAAATAATAGTCTCTTAACCCCAGTATTTTCCTTATGATTTTCTTTGTTTATCATAAGACCCACAAAAATTATTTTTCCTACATAGGGTAAGATTTTTCTTCTCTCTGGTATTTTTAAATGAAATTTTGCTGTATTCTTTTGCATTTTTTTAAAGGAAACTGATATGATCTCATGGTATCCAAGGTAGGATTCAAACCAAAGTGTTCCTGACAAAATTTTAAAACTTTTTAGAACCAATTTTGAAACCCATACCTACAAAAATGTTTCTCAACTGAATAACAGAACAAATTAGGGGCTGCAAGACACAAAATCCTAGATGGAGAATATGATTAAGTCTTACCTTTAGTATTTCAGTAATATTTGCAGCATTAGTGCCCCCCCTACTGACCAAAGTTCAAATGAGGCTGTTTTGAAAATAAATGCAATAAAATGTATTGATCTTACTTTTGTGTATTTCTTATGTCTATAGGGTCTTCCAAAAATCCCACATGAAATATACGTATGTAAATATTCTTGACTTTCATGTAACTACTGACCCCTTAATTAGACTGTGTGTTTGAAATCAAGTACCATTTTTTATTCTTTTTCTATATAGCAGAGAAGCAGCATGAATAAAGAACTGGCCTCAGAACCAGGAAGATCTGAGGCCAGCTCCTATCACTGACATGGTCACTTGGGTCACATGACTGTGGGCAAGTCTCTTAACTTATTGGTTCTCTAGGCAACTCTCCACAACTTTAATTGCAGAGAAAGTGCCCACCCCCATTGGTTGGAGGAGGGTCCTCATCTACAAATTAAATTACTACAACTTTCTAAATGGTCTCCCAGATGTTTTCTAGTCCTCAACCTTCTTGACTTGTCTGATACATTTGACATTGTGGACCACCCCCTTTTCCTGGAAATTCTTCTCCCTGTGTTTTTGACACCACTTTGCCGTGCCATTCTTATTACTTAGCTTTGCAAGTTCATCTATTCCCCACTATGACTGGGCATACCCCCAAGGCTCTGTCCTGGATCCTCTCTTCTTCTTTCTCTGCACTCTGTCTCGTGGTGATTTCTTTGACTCCAAAGGATCCAACTGTCTTCTCTCAGGTGACTCCCAAATCTATATATAGAATCTATATATGTATACACATGCATACATACACACACACATATATCCAGACCTCACCTCTTTCCTGAACTCTAGTCCTGAATCTCCAACTGCCTGTTTGATATCTCTACTTGGATGTCCCATAGGCATCTCAAACTCAGCATGTCCAAAACATCACATTTACTTTACCCTAAATCCACCACTTCTCCTACCTTATCTATTTCTGTCAAGGGTCCCATGACACTTCCAATCACCAGATTTGCAACCTAGTAGTTGTAATATTTCTTACCTCTATTCCTTTCTCTCTAGTCACAAAGCCACTACCTTAATTTTTACTCTTATTACCTCTTTCCTGGACTATGACAATGTCCTCCTGGTGGGTCTTCCTGCCTCAATACTCCAACCAAACTCCACTCAGCTGCCAAAGTGATTTTCCTAAAGCACAGATCTGACCATGCATGTCACCATCCCCCCATTCAATAAACTCCAGTGACTCCCTACCATCAAATATAGAACCTTCTGGCATTTAAAGCCCTTCACAACCTGGACCCTAATTACCTTTCTGGCCTTATCATAAATTGCTTTCTCTTGCTAATTTTATGGATAGTCCAACAGACTTCACTGTGCTTCACACATGGCATACTCCCATTTCCTGCTTTCTTTGCACAAGCTGTCCATGCCTGGAATGGCCCTCCTCACTATAAGAATCCCTTGTTCCTTCAAAACTCAGCTTAATCACTACCTTTAAATGAAGCCTTTTTTATTCCCTCATCCTCCTTCCCCCAAATTACTACTTTATGTATATTTACATACATATATGTTGTCTCCCTCAGTAGACTATAAGCTCACCAAGGACAAATGTGGCTTCATTTTTGTCATTCTATCTCCAGAGCACAGCACAGTGTCAGAGTAAACAATGAATGCCTGTGTTGTTTAGACTTTTCACTCTCCCTCAACCTCCACATCCAATTAATTTACATATCTTAACTGTTCTGCCTCCTCAACATCTCATATCTTTGTGCTTTATTCACACCAAAATTATTCTGGTCCAGATCCATATGACCTGTTATATCTGGTTTCTTGCAGTAGTCTCCTAGTCAGTCTCCTTCTACCCTGTCTCTGTCACAATCCCTCTTCCACATAACTGCCCCCAAAAAGCTGATCTATGTGATACCCCCACTTCAACTTCAGTGACTAGCCAGAGCCTTTCCATGCAAACCCCTCTTTTTGCCATTTAAGTCCTTCATGAACTGGCTCTAGTTTACCTTTCTAGGATAATTATACATTATTCTGCATCACACACTGTTCTTTAGCCAAACTGGCCTACTTGTAGTTCTCTGTGCATAACATTCCATCTTCTGCCTTCTGGAATCCCTAGCTCTCTTCAAGATTCATTTCAAGCTAAATCTTTCTAGAGTCCTTTAGAAATTCCCCCAGGGGGCAGCCAGATGGTGCAGTAAGAGTGCCGGTCCCAGAGTCCGGAGACCCGGGATGGGTTCTGGCCTGAGATACTTAGCACCCACACAAAATCACTGGCCGTGTAACCTTGAGCAAGTTACTTAACCCCAATTGCTTTAAAATAAAAAAGAAAGAAATTCCCCCAGGGGTTAGTGTGAATGTTATATTATCCTTAACAGAATAATAAGCTCCTTGAGGGCAAGAGATGTCCCATTTATGTATCCACAGTGCCTGGTACAAAGTAGATACTAGTTGTTTTGCTGTTGTTCTCGTAATCTATACTGTGAGATTAACCTTCCCAAACACTACACTTCTTTTATTATGCCATTCTCCTTTTGAGGAATTTATATTCATCTTGCCCTATAAGCCCAAATTGATGAGTTTCAAGACTTTCCCTTTATCTTCCATTCCCTAGTCCCACCCAAAGAGTTTGGTTACTTCCAATTGATCCAAGCTTTATTTTCACTATTTCTGTAACACATACCTGAGACTCCAACTAGAAAGATCTCTCAACGTTTTCAGTAATAGCCAACATTTATATAAAACTTACATTTCACTTAACCATCGTAACAACTCCATGAGGTAGACACTACAAGTAGTTATCCCCATTTCACAGATGTAAGATGTCCATGGTCACATACCTAGAAATAACCAAGACTCTTAGTTGGGACTCTCCTGATTTCAGGGCTCTTTACTTGAGAGACAGCTAGATAACACAGTGAATATAACTCTGGACCCTGTAGTCAAGACCTGAATTAAAATCAGATACTAGCTGTCACTTAACCTGTTTGCCTCAGTTTCCTCCACTGTAAAATGGGGATAACACCTACATCATAGGATTGTTGTAAATGCTTAGCACCGTTGCTGGCACATAGTAGGCACTCAATACTTGTTCCCTTCTTTTACCACACTATTAACAAATATTGCTCTTCTTTGTCCTGGGGTGGAGAACCTTTAGGCTTGAGGTCACATGTGGCCCTCTAGGCCCTCAAGTGCTGCTGCTCTTTGACTGAATCCAAACTTCACAGAACAAATCCCCTTGATGAAAGGATTAGTTCTGTAAAATAATATCCCCTCCTTGCTCTCAACACAAATCTTGTCCTTCAAACCTCAGTTCAAATTTCATTTTCATCTATGTAACTTTCTCAAACCAAAAAATTTCACCCTTCTCTTGAATCCCCTATTGCAATAATAGCCAGAGCCAGAGGTAGACAACTAATTGGCTCTTGCACTCGTTTTATCACTCAAGAGAACTGTAAACAGTTTATATTTAAGGCAGGGTGCCTAGCAGAATTACTCAACAAGTATTCATTGATTAGAGGGTATTAGAAACAATTTGAACTATGCTCTCATTCAGTTTAGTCAGTATGACCAGTTGATGGTTTCAGTTGCTTTTGTGGATAGTCAGCGATCCATTTATTTAATTCAAGCATTTAAAATCTCTAGTTTGTGCCACCACACCCCTGCCCCCCAATCTATTTACCTTGTTTCCTGGAAGTACTGATCCGGTAAACAGGTGTCAATTTCCCACTCCAGCCTGTACCCTCTAATCTCCTGAACTGCAGGTAAAAATCTTATTTTTAGAGCCTGAGATGATACTATTATTCAACAAACATTAAGTGGCCACTATGTGTAGACTCAGAAATATAGAGTTTAGCTAAGAGAATCCCAGTCCTTATTGAACTTAAGAGCCTAATAATATGTTTCCCCCTTGGACTGATTGTTTTAATTCAGATATCTTTCCCTCCTATCTCATCTAGGATAGCAAGGTGGCAGCTTCTTCTAGTTTAAAAAGGTCTACAATAGGTGCCTCCACTTTCTGTCTTCTTACTTTCAACTCCTTACAACTGGCTTACAACCTTATCTTACACCAAACTGTTCTCTAGGTTTTTGGGACACCACTCTCACCTGATTCTCCTACCTATTTAATTGCTCCTCACTCTCCTTTGCTGCATCCTCATCCAGATCGTGCCCTCTAAAACTATAGGTGTCTCCCAAGATCCTGTCCTGTGTCCTTTTCTCTTCTCTATACTTCTTCACTTGGTGATCTTATCAGCTCTCATTATGATTCTCAAATCTACCTATCCTGCCCCAGCCTCTGCTGATCTCCAATCTCCACCTTCCTTTTAGACATTCAAAATGGATGTCCAGTAGAGGTCCTAATTGCAGTATATTAAAAACCAAACATCTTTTTCCCAAAAAATTCTCCAACCACATTTCCTGCCATCTTTGAATTTCGTCTGGCTCATAATCTAGCAATCATCTGCAATTTCTCACCATCTCTCACCTTCCACATTCATTCTGTTGCCAAGGTCTGTCAACTTCACCTTTCCAACACTTCTCTCTTCTGACACTGCTAGCACTCTGGTATCATCTCACATCTGGACAATTCCAATAGCCTATTGGTGGGTCTGCCTGATTCAAGTCTCTCCCTATTCCAATCCATTTTTGAGCCCCCCGAGTGATTTTCCTAAATTGCAGGTCCAATCATGTTACACATCCTGCCCCACCTCCCCCAATAACTGGCACCCTATCACCTCCTTGAATTTGTATCACCAAATACAAAATCTGTTTGCCATTCAAAGTCCTTCATAACCCAGCCCCCTCCTACCTTTCCACTATCATTCCCTCTCCCCCAATTCAATGGTTCTTTCCCTAGTGCTCACCAGCATGGCCATGTCTCTCTCCCCCTTCCCCATTCTTAAAAAACCAAAACCCACACTTACATCAGTCTCTTTTCTCCTTCTTGACTTAAAACTCCCAGGGAAAGTCATTTACCCTTATTGTCTCCAATTCTCTTTGTACTCTCTTCTAAACCCACTGCAATTAGGCTTCCCACCTCAGTATTCAACTGAAACTTCTCTCCAAAGTGTCCAGTGTTCTCTTAACAAAATTAATGGCCGTTTCTCAATCCGCATTCTTCTTGATGTCTCTGCAGCATGTCACTGTTGATCATTTTCTCCTCCTGCATACTCGAAAATTTCCTCCTTAAAAAGGTTCCTGATACAACCCTCTACTGATCCTCCCAATCTTTTCCCTCTAAAAACCATTCCTCTTCCCAACTTCCCTAATCACTGTTAAGAGTATCACCATCCTCCCAGTCATCTAGGCTCTGACCTTTTACTGAAGCTTTCAACTCCTCACTTACCCTAGATAGCATACCCATTACAAATTTTTTATTTCTACCTTCACATCTCTCATATGTGTATCTTCACTAAAAAAGCTGCTACCTTAGTACAGGCCCTCATTACCTCTTGCCTGGACTATTTCCACAGTCTCCTCAATGGTCTCCCTGTCATCTCTCTCTGATTCATGTTCTATTCAGTTGCCAAAATGATTTTTCTAAAGTGTTGGTTTAACCATGTTACCTCTCTGGTCAGTGAGCTCCAGTGGCTGGCTGCCTTTTACCTCCAGGATCAAATATAGTCTTCTGTGTGGATATTTAAAACTCTTCATGACTTAGCCCCTTTATACCTTTCTATTCTCCCTATACTTAACTCTCCTCCATACACTTTTTGATCCAGCAACATTGGCCTACTTGCAGTTCCTTGTATATGACCCTCTCTACCCCATCTCCATGCCTTTGTATTGCCTGTCTCTCATGCCTGGAATGCCCTCCCTTCTCACTTCAGTCTCTTAGCTTTTCTGGCTTTCTTGAAGACTAAATGGGATTTGCCACTTTCTGCAGGTCTTTCTTAACCCCTCCTCCCTGCTAGCTAGTAATGCATTGCCCATTCAGGTGACATTCCATCTGTTCTGTGTGTGTTTTGTATGTAACAAGTTATTTACATGTGGTCCTACCTCATTAGAAAGCTTACTGAAGACAGGGGCAGTTTTTGCCTTTCTTTGCATCCTCAGTGATTAACACAGCCACTAGGATGTAGTAAGGACTCAATAAATGACTAAACCTACATATGCTGCCTTCTCCAGTTCCCTTTAAGAAAAAATAGAAATCTTGACCTGAGTGGTAGAATAACATTTTCTAAAATAAATAGCCTAAGACAGCAAGATCAAGTGACTGGAGTCATTTCAACAATGTTCCAGGAATAGAAGGGACAAGCCGTTTTGAGCTCACAGTTCTTGAACAAGTGTTTTCTGTCCTGCTAGTGGTAAGCTGAACTTTTAAAAAAAGATATCAAGGATCTCCCATAATTCCTCCAAGCATTGTCTTACTAAGAATTTATGATAAATAGCATAAATTAAGCAAATAAACACATCAGAAATATAAAAATAGCAATAAGATAGAGCACTTTGAAGATTTGCAAAGTACATTACATATTTTAACTTATTTGATGAATTTCATACAGTATTTTTAAAACCTTTGTCAGTTATTATTAATGGAGATTACAAACTACTGTAATTATCTATGTATCATCCAATCATATAACTTATTATAAATAGCACATTTTTAAAACTTCCTGTCTGATAGTTTTCTTATTTCTATAGAAAATGCTTTGGCTACTTTACAATTTTATCTTCCCTTTTAGAATAGCTTGTTTTAAGAGGGAGGTGGGAAATTGGGAAAGAATCTTTACAACCTATGTCTCTGACAAAGGACTCATTTCTAAAATATACAGAGAATTGAGTCAAATTTATAAGAATACAAGTCATTCCCCAATTGATAAATGGTCAAAGGATATGAACAGGCAGTTTTCAAAGAAAGAAATTAAAGATATCTATAAGCACATGAAGAAATGCTCTAATTCACTATTGATCAGAGAAATGCAAATCAAAACAACTCTGAGGTACCACATCTCACCAGTCAGATTGGCTAAGATGACAAAACAGGAAAATGACAAATGCTGGAGAGAATGTGGGCAAATTGGAACACTAATGCATTGCTGGTGGAGTTGTGAACTGATCCAGCCTTTCTGGAGAGCAATCTGGAATTATGCCCAAAGGGCTATAAATGCTTTCATACCCTTTGATCCAGCAATACCACTCCTAGGATTATATCCCAAAGAGATCATAGAAGTGGGAGAAAGACCCATATGTACAAAAATGTTTATAGCAGCTCTTTTTGTGGTGGCAAAGAATTGGAAATTAAGGGGTGCCCATCAATTGTGGAATGGCTGAACAAGTTGTGGTATATGCATGTTATGGAATATTATTGTGCTATAAGAAATGAGGAGGAGACGGTCTTCATATTTACCTGGAGAGGCTTATACAAACTGATGCTGAGTGAGAAGAGTAGAACCAGGAGAAATTTGTACACAATTACAGACACAACTTATATGTGATGACCAACTTTGATGGACTGGACTCCTCTCAGCAATGCAGTGATATAAGTCAATCCCAAAAGACTCATGATGGAGAGAAATGTGTGCATCCAGAGAAAGAACTAGAAAGAACTGAGTTTATATCCAAGTGGAAGCAAAATACCTGATCTTTTTCCTTCTCTTATTTGGTTTTATGTCCTATTTACCAGCTGATACAATCCGTCTTTATAACCTGACTAATGTATAATGTGAAAGTATTTACAGAATCTATACTTGACTATATGCTGCCATGGGGGGGAGGCGAGGAAGGGGGACAAAATGTGAAACTCAAGGAATTGTGGAATTGAATCCTGTAAACTAAAAGGAAACAAACAAATTAATTTTAAAAAATTTTTAAATAGCTTGTTTTAAAACTTATATTTGATAAATTAAGTTACAAACAAAAATACAACAAAGATTAAGCCCTTGTTCTGTGTCAGGACCTGAAAGAAAAGTTTAAATAAGCTTTATTCCATGCCTTCTAAGTTTATACCATATTCTAGAGAAGCTTACACATTTCTAAATATACAGAATTTTGGGGCAGCTAGGTGGTGCAGTGAGTAAAAGCACCAGCCCTGGAGTCAGGAGAACCCTAGTTTGGTTTTGGCCTTAGACACTTAATACCCACACACAAAAAAAAGCTAGCCGTGTAACAACCTTGGGCAAGTTACTTAACCCCAACTGCCCTCCAAAAGGCAAAACATATATATATACACACACACAGAATTTTAAAAACACAAGTAGTAAAATGTGTAAACATGAGATTAAAATACAAACATATTTTTACATATAAAGAAATAACAAATATTTTTTATGTATAGCATTCCTGCTAACACAAGTAATTTTTTTAATCATACATTAGAGAGTATATAAAGGGAAATTACCTGAAAGGTCAACCCATAAAATTTATCCACACTGTCTCTACTACATAGTGAATTTTTAAGTCATGCTATTCCTCCACTTTGTTAACCTTTGATAGACTGCCTTTGTTCTTCCATTGGCTATCCAATACTCTGCAAATTGTAGGTGCTCAATAAATGAATTTAATTGGGATGCCTTCTCTCTGCCTCTCCCCACTATCATGTGTTACCCTTCCAGCTCATGGCCTAATACTCCACACATTTCCAGTTATACTATCCCATTTGGCTCTCACTATGAAATCCTGTAGAGATTATGGTCTCATATTAATCCTTAACTATTTTCTTAAATTGTTATTTAGCTTTTATTTATCTATGCTTTGTCTTCTTGAACAGGGCTGTAAATTCCTTTAGCTGGTAACACTTCTTGGATTCCTTTATCCACAACATCCAGCATAATAATGAAATGCTTAAAACTGACTCCAAGGTTAGTCCTTCAAAGCCAATTACCATTCTTTCCCATCCTATTTAGTCGACTAGTCCCGGCCCCCATAAAACTGGCTTCTTTAAGAAAGATGATGTTTTAAGTAAAATGCTTTGCTGAATTAACAAGAGAAGTAAAAGAGACTGCATCCCCACCTAGCAATATGGTCATTAATGCTCCAATTTGTCAGAATAGGTTTTTCCCGTTCGTTGATATATCAGAAGCACTCTGCTGTTGGTCTGAAACACCTTCTCTCCAGAACAGCGATCCCAGCGATCCCACGCAGCGGCTCCAGCTCCCCGCGGAAGCCCGCAGCCCTGGCAGGTTTCAGGTGCTAGAGAGAGTAGGCAGGCCACCCACTCCAGTCATTTAGGCCCACGGGACAGGGCGGCACCTTACTTATTTAGAAGTAACTGCTTCCTGAGAGGAATCCTTCCCTGCCCTCCGTACCAGTTGGGTAAAAGCCAAATACTAAACGAGGTCACAGGTTTCTTTTACGCAATGCCAAGAAGAGGGCAGTGAGCCAACTGACGCAAGTTGCGCCGGCGTAGCAGGCCTTCTCGAGCTGTTAGTGTGCGGTCTTCAACGCGCCTGCGTATTGACATCTAACCTGGTTCGGAAGGAAAGGCCGAGGAACTACGTCAGGGCGTCGCTCTACGTCTGCCCTTCAGGCGCCTGCGCGTTCTGTTGCCGGCAAGTGGAAGCGGGGTGGTGTCTCCTCTTTTCGCCTAGTGCCCCCTTAGCGCCGCCCGGACATCGTGCTGGTCGCTGGCACCATGAAGATTTGGACGTCAGAGCACGTTTTCGAGTAAGTTTGGGCTTGTAGTATGGTGGTCGGAGAAGCGGGAGGTGGGGGACGCAGAGGGGGAACCTAATAGGGATGAGGGAGTGCCAAGAAGCGAACCGGCCTCCTCGGGAACCTTCCAGGCGTCGGGCTCTGGGGCGCGCGCCCGAGAGGGAACGGGAGCACGAGCCCGGGCCCACGCGCCGTGGAGGGGCTGCGAGCCCCGAACCTCCGGGGAGGGGTGAGGACGGAGGTGTCAAGGTCATTGCGGGTGCTGGGCTTTCGGCTTAGCCTTCTTCTCACGAAAGTTCCCCTCCGTTCTCTCGCCCAGAGAAAGACCCCCTGCCCCAGGCGCCCTGCGGCGCCCTGCGTAGGTTTTGAGGGGGTGGCGGCGACTTTCCACCCTAGAAAGGGTTGGGAGTGGGGACAGCCCAGTTCCCTCGCCCTGGACATTGTGTTCCCCAAAGTTTATGCTTCTCCGCCCCAACTTCTGCCTCTGTTAATAATGCCTATCTCCAAAGTGTCCTTTAAGGTTTCTGGAAGGATGGTCGGACTTGGCGCGGAGCAGGTGCCGGCGTGTGTCAAAGACTGGGGAGGCAGGAAAGGAACTTGTTGCTGCAACTCAAGAGTTCGGAAAAACTTGTTAGTGAGTTCCATAGGCAATTCCTCCACACCCAGGAAATCAATCTTGTTGCTGAAAACAATACTTTGGTTTGTTGTGACATTAGGTGTGACAAGGAGGAAAAAAATTTCGACGTAACTCCACCTAATGAACTGATGATCCACTTGGAAAAGGAATAGCTTTCATTATTGCATGTATTGGACAAGGCAGTGTAGTCTTATTCCCGCTCCCCAACCAACCGCCATCCCCAAAGCTACAGGCTGTAACTTAATTTTCTTCTTTTCCACCATGTTCATTAGAAGTCTAGCAGAATATCGCTTCTTTTTTTTTTTCTCAAGTGGGGGAATATGCATTTAACTGTTAAGACTTGATGTGTTGTTTGGTTTTGCTGAACAGAATTTTCCCCTCTTTTTTTAAGTTCTTTGTCACAAGAGATGCTTCCCTTTGGAAAAGAGAAGGGATATTTTTGGAAATGAAGGTAATGTAAAAATACAAGATCAGATTAAAAAGGTAAATGTAGGGGCGGCCAGGTAGCACAGCGAGTAAGAGCACCGGCTCCAGTGTCCGGCTGACCTGATCAAATCTGGGCTCAGATACTTAGCACCACACCCTGAAATAACTGGCCATGTAACCTTGAGCAAGTTACTTAACCCTGATTGCTTTAAAAAAAAAAAAAGTAAATGTGGTTGAAATATTTCTTATGCATCAACTGTTAAAAAAAAATTCTGTCTTGACCTGTCTGCATTTTGAAAGGTGAGAGTTAGCAAGAGGCCCTTTTTGGGAACTTTTGTGTTTTCTGATGTTTAGGTAGGCAGATATGCCCTTACAGTTAAATTGCTTAGTGCCATTAGGTTAAAGGTATAGGATTTTTGATGGAGAAAATAAGCTTCAGATCAAGTAGGTAGGTCTTTGGTAAATATTCGATAGCCACTACCAAAAAGGATGTCTTTTTTTTTTCTTAGAACTCTTGAGTGATAGTCTGTGAGTGCTTCTCTGATCTCTAAACATGACATACATTGTAAGTGAGAATTTCAGAAAAGGGAACATTTTGTTTTGATGGCCCTGACCTTGAGGCAATAATGAACCAATTTTGGAATGTTTGTGGAGAAATTTAAGTATGGATTATGTAGTAAGTAATCTTCAGAGGACACGTGACTTCACTGCTTGTGTGCACTAGTTCCACTGGTAAAATTACAACTACTCCTCACCTCATCTTGTTCTGTAGCTAATCTTAGATCAGTTGTTAATTAGTAGATTTAAAAAAAAAACTAAAACTTTGAAAGAGCCCTAGAATAGCTTTGTGTGAGACCTTCTTTGTTTTTTTTTTCCATTAATAAAAATAGCTTTACAAACATTATTTCACTTTACTCTGACAACAGACCTGGGGAGTAGGTACTATTACTATCCCCATTGTACAGATGAGGAAACTGGGGCAGACAGGCTAAGTGATTTGCCTAGAGTTACAAAACTGATTAATATCTGAGGCTGGATTTGAACTTATCTTCCTGACTTCAGGCAGGTCCATCATTCTATCACTGTGTCCTGGGTGTCTTAGCAGTACCTGATATCTTTTATACTACTGCTTCTTGCTACAGAACTATTGGAGTTAGTAACATGCTTTAGCATGTTTATACCTCCCGTATCTCTTTCCATTGCTCACTGACTTATTTATAATTTTTATTCTTCTGAGATCATGGTGTAATAAATTTTGGATGTGAATAAGTGGTAATTTTTTTTCCAAAGAAAAAAACCCAAAGTACAGTCAGATTTTTGGAACAGCATATCCAGAGAACACAGTACCTTTTTCATATAAATTCCTTGAGGGTAGAGATCTTATGCCCCAAAGAGTATTGAGGAAAGAGGAAAGTATCCATATGTATAAAAATATTCATAGCAACACTGTTTTTGTTGTAGCAAAGAACTGGTTGGTTGGTTGTTGACCTTCATTCTGAAAAGAGGACCAAAATGACATCAGTCTGTTAGAATCAAGTGACAGTGTGTCCAACTGTGGCTGATCACGGACCAATACAAACTCAAAATGGTCTACCACACATCGGCTACAAATAGTCCATGTGACCATTTGGGGTGGATTCTCTAAATTTTCAAGTCTCAAGTTTCTTTTGTGCTACTTTGATTCTTCTTTGCTCATGGAACATAGCACCTTCTTTGATAAGGTCACAACTTGCTAGGCTAGACACCTGTGCCTGTGTCTCCCATGTCACACAATCATTTCCAAAGTTCTTGAGCTGTCTTTGTATTGCTTCTACTGACCACTATGTGATCTCTTGCCCTGTGTGTGTTCTCTGTGAAATAGTATTTTAGGCAAGGGTACATTGGCACTGAAACAGTGTGGCCAGCCCATCATAATTATATTGTCTGCAATAGAGTTTGAATGCTTGAGAACAGACCTTGGTGTCCAGTACCTTATCCTGCCAGGTGATCTTGAGAATCTTCTTAAGAAAACTGTAGTTCTGTCTGTCAAAAGAGGCATAGCACACATATGAAAATATGGCCTTGACAGCAAAGCTGATGTTGAAGACAGATGTTTTTCTTTGGAAGTTCTACTGTGTAAATGGAGATCCAATCCATTCGAATCTAGTAAACATCCATTAGTGCCTACTGTGTGCCAGGCACTGTGCTAAGTGCTGGGGATACAATTAATAAACAGAAAGATAGAACCTGCGCTCGAGGAGCTTTAAGTATAAAGTGGGAAGCAACAAACAAAAGGAGAGAGGAGAAATATGGGGGGGGGGAGAAACTAAGGCTGATGTGAGAAGGTAGAAACAGATTTGAGGTTGAACTTTGACCAATCAACCACCAAAAGGAAAGTTATTAGAAAGTAAATTATTGGGGCGGCCAGGTAGAACAGCAAGTAAGAGCACCGGCTCCAGTGTCTGGATGACCTGGGGATCAAATCCGGGCTCAGATACTTAGCACCACACCCAGAAATGACTGGCCATGTAACCTTGAGCAAGATACTTAACCCCAATTGCTTTAAAAAAAAAAGTGAATTATGGGGGGGGCATATGAGGGGAAAAGATTGAAATTACTGAAGATCTCAGGAGAAAGAAAATTCAGTTACTGAACTTGAGTACAAGAAAATAAACCAACAGGTAACATAAATACCAGAAGGAAATATGTCTTTTAGATTATCTAAACAAGTCTAAACATCTTAATATTTCGGCACAAAGGCAAATGATTCAGGTCTGATCTGAGGCAGAGGAACCTGTGGATTCCAAAGAGAACACATTCCCAAATGGTATAAAAGAGAAATAAGAATTATGAAAACATAATTTATGGCCTGCAGAGTAGAAATAATCTGAAAACTAGAAAAATTTAAATTGGTGGTAGTCAGCCTCACCAAAAATAAAAACAAAAGACAACTGGTTGCAAAAGCAAGTTCACAGAAGTGAAGGACAATCTGGTAGAAGTACTAAGATTAAAAGAAAACATCTTTATACAAACCAAACATATTCATCTTGAAGACAGGATGCATAGAGACAGGTTCAGAAATATTAATTTCCCTAAAGAAATACTGGACATTATGATACAAGCAGTAATCTTAAGAAAACTTCCCAGGACTTCAACTGAAAGAATCCATAGATCATCTCCAAGAGAAGGAAAAATAAAATTATTCTGTAAACCCCAAGATACGTGGTTAAACTGAATGATTTCTGGTGACAACTAATGTTGCAAGTGACCAGGAGGAAAATTTTAAAATAGAAATTAAAGGAAATTCAAGTAACACAAGTCTGTTCTGCAGCCACCAAAAACTGAAAAGGGGATTGGAATAGTTTGTTTCAAAGAACAAAGGAGTGCAAGGCACAGCCCAAGATAATATCCCACAATCCCACAAACTAATGAGCATACTCATCAGTGAAAAGCAATGGAGTTCAATAAAAGTAAAGTTTTTAAAACGTTTTACAAAGAAAATCAGATGTGAGCAGATTATTTACTGTGCAAGTGCCCCAGACAACAGAAGTACAAAAGAAGAAAGAAATGGAAGGAGACATTGTTTGGCGATGTCCTTCTCAAGGAGTTTAACTATGAGAGGAAATATACAACATAATAGGTAGCAGGAACGTATAGATAATTGAATGAGGCACTTTTGAGCATACTTGTAGGGAAGCAGCCAAAAGACATGAGAATAGGGATGATGGAGAAGGCAGTCAGCTGGAGAGGATATGAAGTCAGTCAACTAGCATTTAAGTATCTACTGTGTGTCAGACACTGTGCTAAGTGTGCTGGGGATACAAGGAAGGACAAAAAATAGCCCCTACTTTAAAGAAATTCAGTCTAATGAAGGAAACAACTATATTTATCTGTATCTTGAGCTATTCATCTATAAAATAAATTGGGACTAGTCTTAAGAAGAGTACACTAAGATTAAAGAGGAGGGCAGACTTCTTGCAGAAAGTGAGACTTTGCCTAACACTTGAAGAAAGCCAGGGAAGCTAGAATGAAAGAGAGTTAAAGTTCCAGGCATGGCCAGTGAAAAACCTCAGATGCAGTGTCTATTAAAGAATCTGATAGGAGGTAAGGTATCATTGGAGTATGTGGAGGAGAGTTTAAGATTGGAAAAAGAAAGGGGCTTTTATGAAGGACTAAGTCAGACAATTTTATTTGATCCTGAAAGTTCTAGGAAGCCACTGGAGTATATTGACTAGTAGATGGTTTTGCCCGAGCAAAGAGAAGGGCCGCCTCTTCCTGGGAAATGTGTGAAGGAAGAGAGGGTTACAGAAGCCATTCTTAGTAAGGTGACATGAGAGGAGAAAAGGAAGTTCTCTGCAAATGATCTCAATTGTTTCTGTGAAATGTGAGGCAAGGTAATCATGCCAATGGTTGGGGGAGGGTCCGCTGAGAGTAGTGTGGAGGGGAGAAGAGGAGATAAAGGTTATAGGAGTGATGAAAATGTTTGAAAAAGGCTGTGATGAGTGGTAGTGAATGGATGAGGACAATGGAAAAGGAGTACTGTGCTTCAGGGAGGGTCTGGTTGAGACTATGTAGCATATTTGTGGTAGAGCCTAGTCAGCATGGTTTCATCAAGTTAGCATTGAAACATTTAAGAATCTGAGCTCAGCAAATAGCAAAATTTAAAAAAAAGTTAGGTTGTATTTTGAAAATTAAATTTAGAGTTCAACATATTTTTATATATCATTTTAGCTTCATGAGATTGAATAGAAAAGGCAAACAAACAATATAACAATTTGTCTGCTTGTTTCTATGAGTTATAACTTGCAAAATATGCATTTTAGTATGTTTTATATAGGTCAAGATAGTAAAAATTAATTTTCATATTTTAAAGACTTTTTTTCATAAAAAACATTTGTCCATTATTGTAGTAAAGTTCCAGAAATAAAAAATTCTTGATTTTCTTGAATTCCTACAGAGCCTGGGGTTGAATATTTTCTGTTCTAGTAATTTAATTAGGCTATGTGACCCATACTTACTTTTAGAGGTTCTAAAGGCAATATGATATAATTATTGTATTCTTATATCTAAGAGATTTTTAGTATTCAATTATTTTTTGGTTGGGATTTGTAATTTCATTGATTCATAAAATTATTTGAATGCATAGTATGTGTGAGGTTGGGGGAGGAGGGGAACCGGGAATGAATATGTGTGGAATTGAACAGATTCACTAAGATCAAAGGAGGAGCTGAAAAACGTCTTAGAGCCAAGTAAGCCGTCTTAGTCCCCTGTTCTCCTCTCTTCCTCCTCCATTTTCACAGAGGAGTAAATAAAGCCCAGAGAGGTTTTGACTTGCTCATAGTTTACACCTTAGCAGAGCTAAGATTCAGATCCCAGTTCTTTGACTTCAAATTCAGTTTACTTTCAACTGTACTATACTGTCTCTATAATTAAATTGCATAGTAGGTGAATTGGGCACATGTGGTCACTGATACTGTTAGGCTTTATTTTGTTTTATTTTATTTGCTTTTTGGAGGGCAGTTGGGGTTAAGTAACTTGCCCAAGGCCACATGGCTAGCTTTTTTTTGTGTTAAGTGTCTGAGGCTGGATTTGAACACAGGTCCTCCTGACTAAGGGCCGGTGCTCAACTCACTGCGCCACCTAGCTGCCCTACTGTTATGCTTTAAAGAAAAAAAATTGAGGTTGGTATTGCAATATCAGACTCAATATATTCTCTTTCCTCCAATAAATTCATGCATCTTGAATTCTAAAGAATGATGTTTTAAAGTCCTAGATATTCCAGAATATTCTTGCACACCTCATAAATGTTTTGATTTTTGGTTTATTTTGGCAGCCACCCATGGGAAACAGTTACAACAGCTGCTATGCAGAAATATCCAAATCCTATGAATCCGAGTGTGGTTGGAGTTGATGTTTTAGACAGACATATAGATCCTACTGGGAAATTGCATAGCCATAGACTTCTCAGCACAGAGTGGGGAATGCCTTCTATTGTAAAATCGGTAAGCTATACTTTGCCCCATATTGCTCCTGACCCTGTCCCATCCCCACTCCTTTCACCTCATCACTTAGAAAATCAAATAGCAGGTCTAAAGGTACAAAATCCGAGCAAAAGGAGGTTTGGTTTGGTTTTTTTTCACAAACTTGGTATTCCTATATTAATGATCAGTCCACTCTTTTCTTCATATGTTTAATAAACTAGAATTAGAATTTCCCCCTTACATCCAAGAAAAAGTATTAGTGCCACCTGACAAATTCTAAAAAGCTGGGACAACTCTTTTTTTTCTCCAACAGTTTTCATTTATGATTTCTCAAAATATAGCTCTGGAAAAACTGGCTTTTAAAAAGCCCCTTGTGATTCAAACAGAGCTACCTGACCATGCCTTTAAACCCAGATCACTCCGGCTTTTTTTGATTGGCCAATAATAGGTCTCAGCCCAAGCCTGTCTTGCTCATTGTGTGGGTTTTAATGGCTCTGAGTGTAAATAGCAGTCGTTTTCTGTTTTGTCAGAAACTCTGAAAGTCTTCCTCTCCCTCATTGATTCTTTTGTTTGTTTGCTTTTTTGGAGGGGGTACGCAGGGCATTTGGGGTTAGGTGACTTGCCTAAGGTCACACAGCTAGTAAGTATTAAATATCTGAGGCTGGATTTGAACTCGGGTCCTCGTGATTCTGGAGCCAGAGCTCTATTCACTGCGCCACCTAGCTTCCCCTACGTTGATTTCTTTTGTGATGGCAAACTAGACCATCTTTTGGCTCAGTTCCTACCTAGCCCTTAATCACTGAAGGGGGCTTTGCCTCAGACAGACATAACTGGGAAAGACCTTAGCTTAAAAGGCTAAGGTCTCCCACTGCATCCTGGACTATCATCAGTCTTCTTGACTTAATGTCTTGCCACTAGACTGATGTCTGGAGGAGAGAGTGAGGCAGATGAGTTTTCACAGCTCTGCCTTACTTCAATTCACTCTCAAGATATCACCCTCATGGTGTCATTGGTCCTCTTTGAGAACAAGGAAAAACAACAAAAACAATCCTCCTTACATTTTAATTTCTGTCTTTCGTCTGATTTTTAATTACCTCTGGGAAAATTTCCCTAATCTAGGAATGTCATCCATAGTGCTAATAATTCCTCTTAACCTCACAGAAACATTTCCCTTCCAACCTTTTGTCTGTTTCATCTTGTTTTCAGGATCAAAGAGATGTTGATATTTTTGTTTTGAAATGAGTCACATATTCATTTTCAAAATAATATACAGAAGATGCTCTCAGAGGAGTGTGGCATAGTATTAGATTCTGGGTTCCAATCCCAGCTCTGACAGTAGCAAGTCATCACCTCTCTTGAGTCTTAGTTTTCTTCTCTGTAAGATGGGGATAATGACACTTGGATTACCTACCTCAGAAACTGTTGTGAGAAAAGCACTTTGTAAACCTATAAGTGCTTTGTGAATGTGAATTTTTATTATTCTTATGTAATAATTGCTGGTTAAAAATACAGTCACTAATTCTCAATATTCCTCGTAGCTTATTGGTGCAGCAAGAACCAAAACGTATGTTCAGGAACATTCTGTAGTTGATCCCATAGAGAAAACAATGGAGCTTAAATCTACTAATGTAAGTGATTTTTTTTCTTATTCTCTTTTATTTTCCATATTGAAATGGTATTTATTTCTGCTTGGCTTATGCATATGGGGATAAATAGTCTTTATGGGACAGGTAGATGACACAGTAGATAAACCAGGCCTGGAGTTGGGAAGACGAGTTCAAATCCAGCTTCAGATAGTCTGCGCCTGTGTGGCCTTGGGCAAGTCACTTAACCCTGGTCTTCCTCAGTTTCCTCAACTGTAAAATTGGGATATTAAATAGCACCTCTCTCCCAGGATCAAATGAGATAATAACTATAAGACACTTAGCACAATTGTCTGGCACATAGTAAGCACTACATAAAAGATAGCGATTATAGTGGTCTAAAAAGTAAATGCTCCACTGGCACTTTTTCTATATGTTTTATTCTCTGTCCCTGACTAGTACTATTTTAATAATCTTGAATATTTCTAAGAGGGCTTAAGAAAAATAATGCTTATTTTGTATTTTCTAAGTTGGTGGCTTCAATAAAAAAGAGCAAGAAATTTATGACTGGTAGAAGATAAATGAACTTTATGGTACTTGTAAAATGACATTTGAATTTATTTCAGTTTTAATAACTTATCAATTGATAATTTGGGGATTTTGTTTTATAGATTTCATTTACAAATATGGTTTCGGTAGACGAGAGACTTATATATAAACCACATCCTCAAGAACCAGGAAAGTAAGTAAAACTTTTTTAAGAAATCTAATTTTTTTTTAAAGCAATTGGGGTTAAGTAACTTGCTCAAGGTTACACGGCCAGTTATTTCTGGGTGTGGTGCTAAGCCCAGAATTTGATCCCCAGGTCATCCCAACACTGGAGCTGGTGATCTTACTTGCTGAGCCACCTGGCCGACCCTAAGCAATTGGGGTTAAGTAACTTGCTTAAGGTTACACGGCCAGGTGTTTCTGGGTGGGTGCTAAGTGTCTGAGCCTGGATTCGATCCCCAGGTCATCCTGACACTGGAGCCAGTCCTCTTACTGTGCTACCTGGCTGCCCCAAGAAATCTAATTTTTTGTGTTTTTAAATTATTCTAGATATTTCTAATAGTGAGGAAAATGGGCATACTTAAACTGTTTAAATGTATTTTGCTTCAGGACCATTTTGACTCAAGAAGCCATAATCACTGTCAAAGGAGTGAGCCTTAGCAGTTATCTAGAAGGACTGATGGAAAGTACAATATCATCTAATGCTAATAAAGTAAGTTATACTCTGTTTCCATTCATTGACTTTTACATTCTTTGGGGATTTGCTGCTCTTTCTAAAATATGTATGTGCTTTTAGTAATTTACTTTTTAAAACTCTACCTACAACAGTGTAATAGGCAAAAGGTCTGGGAGAGAGAAACATAATGTATTTTGTAACTTTTCATAGCTTGTTATATCTGGTGTAAATTCACTTTTTTTTTTAAATAATGTGTGTTAAACACAAAAATATATATACTAAGTGCAAACCACTGTGCCAATTTGATGCTGGGTCCACAGATGTAAAAAATACATTCCCTAGAACTTTTGATCTCTACAGAGGCATCAACACAAATAAATATAAATTAGATTATCAAACATAGAAGGAACAAAGAAGAAGAATCATTTTTAATTCTTCTCCTTCACATACTACCATCCCACCTTGAGCATGTTAATAATAAAAGGTGCCACCATGACTTCATTATGGATTTTTAGGCATACAAAATGGAAATTGATTGATAACTAAATTACATCCAAGCTAATTGTTTATTATTAGAAGTAATAATAGTTCATGATTATACAGTACTTTACATGTATTATATTATTCTGCCTTATGATTCTCACAACAAACCTGTGAGATAGGTACTCTATAATTATCCTCATGTTACAGATGAGGAATCTAAGGCTGGTAGGTTAAATGACTTGCCATGGGGTCATACAAGTAGTCTGAAATGAGATTGGAATTCAGGTTTTGGTGATAACCAAATCCAACATGCTCTTCTGCTCTCAAAAAACTTATATTCGCTGAATAATTTTTAAGGAAATTTAATCAGTCAACAAATATTTCTTAATCACCAGGTATTGTGCTAAGCATTGGGGATTTAAAGAAAGGAAGTTAAACCAAGGGGGTAGGTAAGCATTGACAGCTGAGAGGATATCTGCAGAAGTGGTAATTGGAGCTTACTCTTAAAGCCAGGGAAATTGGGAGGTGGATATGAGAGCCAAGCCTTCCAGGCATGAGGTACAGCCTTGTGCAAAAGGAACTAAAATGTCAAGTTTGAGGAACTGCAGTTAGGCCTGTGTAGCTGAATCTTAGTGGGTGTTCATGGGGGACGGAGGGGAGGAGGAGGTAAAGTATAAGAAGAGTAAGAAGGGGTCAGGTAATGAAGGGCTTTAAATGCCTAACAGAAGACTTTCTTTCTGATCCTCGAGGTAATAAGGAGCCACTGTAGCTCATTGAGCAGGGTGGTGATATAGTTAGACCTACATTTTAGAAAATTCATTTATAGCAGCTGCCAAGTGTTTTAAAAATTGATTGGTGTAGGGAGAGATTTGAGACAGACCAGTAAGAAGGCATATTGCAATAGTCCTGATGAGACATGATGATGGTTACCTTTGTTATTACTCAGTGATGATGATTATGTGTTGTGAATTTTTTTTAAGGGTCGAGAAGCAATGGAGTGGGTAATTAACAAATTAAATGCTGAGATTGAAGAGTTGACTGCTTCAGCAAGAGGAAGTATGAGGACGCCTATGGCTGCAGCAGCATTTGTAGAGAAATGATAATGGCTATTTATATGAAACATTAATAGGTCCACCAGGGTCTCTCCAGGCTGGTAATATATTTATTCATATTTGGTATTTAAGAAGCATATCTGTATATTAGATAGGTATTCAGTTAGCTTGGAGAAAGACTGCAACTTTTGATGGAAAAAGAGAAGGTGCAGGGCTTCCTTGCATATGGGATCAACTGGAATTAACATTACCTGAAAATATCATGCAATATATGAAGATTTAAGGATATTTCAAATGGATACCTTGACCAGAAACAGGCATGTTGAATCTCCATAAGGTTGAATATTATAGCATTTAATTCATGAGACTCTACCTGGTTTTGGACCAATTCCAAAATGAAGCATAGCTGCCTTTTCTAGTATGATTGCCCAAGCAGTTTTCATGTTGTAATAACTTTCTTTGGAAAGAAGGAAAGTATATTACTTGAAATCCAAATGCAAACCTTTTATTTGTACAAAAATAATTGGCTTTGAAAAACTGTAGCATTCTGAATTGTTACTAAAGTGATATTTTTGTAGTGAACACTATCATTAAAGTGATATAATTCCCAGTGTAAACCTGATTGCATCATATTACAGAGTACTGTATTGATTTGCCAAAATTTGGTGATATGATACAAAAACGATCTATCTTGATTTTGCATTTGTAGAAGCATATATGATTTAGGATGCTGAATGGTGGGCGTGTGATGTTCACTTTCGAAATTTGAAGAGGAACCAAAATTAAAAATAAAGTTATTTTACCTGAATTTAAAAGCATCATAAAATTGAAACTAACAACTATTTGCATCTTTTAAGCATTTCACAGAACGCTTAATTAGGTTATGCAAAAATTGCCATGTGACTGAATCATGCATCAATAATTGTATAGCATGATATGTCAAATTATTTAACTGTAAAATAGTTAATTGCATCTTTTTATTGCAGTAATTGACCACAAACAAGTCTTTTTTTTTTTTACAATGCATATCTGTGGATCATTTGTTTTAATTTCTAGTCTGATTTGAAATATAAATCCTAGGTACCTAGCTCTCTTTATAATCCTATGGTGCCACTGCCAAAAGAAGGAACTTAACCACAACTAACCACTAAGGGAAATTGCACTGAAGCTTTTATTTGTGGGAAGTCTGTACTTTTGGTACTGGAATACCAAAAAGCTATTCCAGAAAATGTTATATTTTGTTTAATATTTCAAAGCAGATAATTGTTAACTGCTAAACAGTATTTTCTGATTCTTGTAATGATTTCTACGATACTAAAGTTGCATACGGAATATTTTAAAAGGCAGTTAGATCTTGCTTTTAACTATGCTTAACATAAGTTGGAACTTCTGTAAAGGTTTCCTACATTGTAAAGGTTTCCTATAGAAAAAAACTAGTGTATATGTACATAAGTCACAGAAATATAAGTTTACCAAACTATTTAAAAATGAGTATTTTTTCTATTTAAAATATCGTTTAGCTTGAGACTTGGTACATTTGTAAAAACAACTCTCAGATCCATTAAGGTTTGTGATTATTTTTTGTAACAAGAGATTGTTTTTACAACTGAAATGATATTTCAGCTAAACAAAATATAGTAAATGTTAATACTTGATAAAAGTTGGCCGTAAATAATTTCTGTAAGTTGTACTTGTTCAGAAAAAGGTGTAATGCTCTAAGGATAAAATATTTCTAAACAAAGTTTTCTGTGTTTTTTTTTCCTGACGAATTATCAAATTGTTTTCTATCTGCTCTAGTTCAGTAGTTGCCAGAAATGTGGTCTTCCTCTGGGGAACTGAAGCAGAATTAATTAGTTCATTTTAGAATATCAGATTTAACATTAAAAAATAGGATTTGCTATCATCCAAAAAAAACCCTTTCATTATTATTTCCGATTTTCTATTGACTAATTGATTAATTATTGATTATTGTTTCTGTTATGTCCCTAAAAACAATGTTTTTGAATTATGCAAATAAAGGTCAAAAATCAAAATTCATAAAAATCACCACTTGGTGGTTCTAGCCTCTTATAATGTGTTACTGAATATTGGGGGGGGGGGGAAGACATTCATACTAACTGTACTTGGGGAGTTAGGGGAAGTTTTCCAGATTAAAAAATGCATTTTAACTATAAAATGTTCTTAGTGTTTGCTACTTGAGCTTTATATTTTATCTCTGATTATACTTCTTAGGATAATTTGGCCTATTTTTAGCTCCACAGAGGGTCTTGAATTCCCCCAAAGATTATCCTTAGATGAAGTGTGCTTGAAGTAGATTTTTGCCCTCTTATGTTCCCAATACCTTCTGTCTTGGTTATTTTATTTTATTTCAAGGAATGGAGAATACAATCAATTTACTAAGAAATCAGGGATATTGGTCGGATTTGTGGATACTTCCTTCAATAAAGACCATAACCTGTTTGATGTCCAAAACTGAACTTATTTTCCACCCACCTTCAGAACTTAACCATATTCTTATACAGGTACCCCCAATTTTCCAAGCTCCTGGGTTTGCAACATCCTTGACATGCTCTCTTCAGCCTATATGATCAGTTACCAAGTCTTGTCACTTCTAACTTCTCAAAATCTCTCTTCATTTGTCTTCAACCCATCTGCCACACCACTACCAAAATGATTTACCTTAGGTGCGGATCTGTCCCTTTCTTACTCTATAAACTCCAGTGGCTCCCTACTGCCTCTAGAATCAAAGTTCCTTTACTTAACTTTAAAACCCTGTTCCCATCCTTTATTATAAATTACTCCTCCACATGAACTCTGTGCTCCATTGAAACTGACCTTGTGCCTCCTGAAATTTCATCATCAAATTTTTGCTTTGCACAAGCAGTATCTCATATCAAAATTTAACTTCCTCCTCACCTCTACCTTCTTAGAAAAGGCCTTTCCTGATTCCCCCTGCAGTTAGTAATAACCACCCCCACCTTGTACTTTGTACTTATTTATAAATAAACATATACAAAATATATTTACATGTCTATACATGTATATGCAGTGTAGGGAACTCCCACTACCGATTCCAGTTGGCACCTTCTCTGTAATTTATAGCCTTAGACACACCCTGTCTGCCTCATCTGTAAAGTATCCGCCAAGAAAAGGGTCACAGAGTCGGACAGGACAAAGGAACAATACGCGCGCGCGAACACGAGGACTCTTGTAGGAGGCGGGTCTAGACCCGAGTCCCCGGGGATCTCTCAAGTTGCCAAGTACGCAGCTGCGGAGGCACAGCTTTCATTCATTGCAGGGATGAGGGGCAGCCCGTGCAAATGTTAGGACGGAAATCACGTCATTCCCTAACGCTGAACATCCTATGCAAAACTCGTAGTAGTTAAATTCTGCTTAAATAAAGTGATGGGTTTTATTTTGAGTCTACTTAATTCACTCTATCCCAAGCAAGAATGGAGGGGAGGGGGCGCCACATATTAGCATAAGGAGGAAATAGCTGCGGTGACAAAAAAGCGCGGACCAACCATATGTGAGCGGACGTCCCTGCGAAGGACTTGCTGACTGGGAATTAAGAACTCTGATTGGACTCCGCCTACCAAAGACCCTCTGCTATTGGTTACAAGGAAAGCTAACCCCCCCGGTGATGAGAGCGCTAGCAGGATTGGCAGGCTGGCGGCGATCCCCGCCTCTTCCCCTTCCGGCTCGTGACCTTCCTGAGCCGGTTGACTTCTCCCTCTCTCGGTACATCGCCTGCCTTCCCCGCAGCCATGGTGGCGTATTGGAGACAGGCTGGACTCAGGTAGGCTGAGGGGTGGTTTGGGCGACTGGTCTGGGGCTCTGGAGGATGATTCGAAAGCCGGGTCTCTTCATATTCCCTCGACTGGTTTGGGAGGCCTGGGCCTTGCCTGAGAGACCGACAAGCTGCGACCGGCACCTGGGCCTGGGTCTAGGTCCTGGCCCTGCCCGCTGCCCCCGCCCCGCAGAGCCTTGGCAGCCTCTGGTCACCTCCCCCCCCTCCCCCCCGCAATCCCCTGTCCACTCCTGTTGTCCCTGAAAGCAGTTACACAACGCGGGACAGCGCCCGCCACGGCTTCGTATTTGTGATTCGTTTCAACTCAATATTTATTAAAACGCTTATTGAATTGAATTTGTGATCCCAGCCGAGGTCGCTCTATTAGTGCGGAAACAACGTTCTGTGATTGACTTAAGAAACAACAAAAGGGGCGGCTAGGTGTCGAAGTGAACCGAGCACCGACCCTGGAGTCAGGAGGATCTGAGTTCAAATTCTGCCTCAGACACTTGACACTTAGTTGTGTGGCCTTGGACAAGTCTCTTAAGCCCAAATGCTTTGCCTTTTCCCGTTCAAAAAAAAAAACCCTCAAACTGACCCCCACCCACTTCTCGGGCATTTTAGTAATAATAATGGCATTTTAGATCTATAAAGCACTTTACAAATATTTTGCCATATTTTCACAACAGCGCAGAGAGGTAGGTGCTATTATTATCCCCATTTTACCGATGAAAAAACAGATTGAGACATTAAATAACCTGTCCAAGGTCACATGGCTAATGTCTGAGGTCCAGTTTGAACCTGGGCCTTCCTAAATACAGGTCCAGAGTGCAATCTACTGTACACTTAGCTGATTCACTTTGCCAGTGGTTTCTTAAAATGACACTTTCTCATTCCTTGGCTTTCTGGACACTTGTTCCTGTTGATCATTATCTTCTCCAAGTTCCATCTGTTTACCTTCACAACATCTCCTCTGACACTGCTACCACCCTCATGCCTGGACTATTGCAGAATCCTGCTGGTTAGTCTCCCTGCCTCCAATCAGTTCCCCTCTCCAATACATCCTGTATTCAGCCACCAAAGTGATTTTCCTAAAACAGATCTGACTGTAACCCTCCACTCAGTAAACCTCAAGTGGCTCCCTATCACCTGTGGGATCAAATAGACAATCCTCTCTTTGGCATTCAATTCCCCTCATGACTCCTACCTTTCCCGTCTTCTTTTACCTTATTGTACCCCTCTGCCATATTCTCTGCATTCCTGTCACACTGGTGTTCTTGCTGTTCCTTGCTCAAGACACTCCTCCAGATACCACATATTTTCACTGATTGTCCCCCATCCTTGAAATTCTCTCCCACCTTATCTCTACCTTCTGGCTTCCTTCATATCTCAACTAATAGCCTGTCTTCTTCAGGAAGCTTTTAATATTCCCCTTTAATGCAGGTGCCTTCCCTCTATTGATTATTTCCTATTTATCATGTATATATCTTTGTACATATTTTTGCATGTCCCCCATTAGATTGAGCTTTCTGAGAGCAGAGACTATCCTTTGCCTTTCTTTGTATCCCCAGTTCTCAGAACAGTGCCTGGCACATAGTGTTTACTTGACATTTTCCTGGACCCTGGTCCATCAGAACTAACCACTACTTTGCTGTGCTTCGTGCCTGACTTTCCATTGCCTATCTTAATGACTTTTGCCAGGACTGCATCTTATACCTGAAGTCACTTGGCAAGCTTTTGTTGTTGATAACAACAGTTGACAAAGCATTGTGTCAGGTGTTGGAGATGCCCAGACAAAAAAGGAAAGAGTCAATGTCCTGAAAGAGTTTACAGTTCTGGCCTTCACTTTGGCTTTATAAAATGCCTAGTTTCATTTAAAACTCTGTCCAACACCACCTTCTCCCTGAACCTTTCCAGATTCCTTCCAAATAGTAGTTCCCCATCTCCTTCCCCACCCAGATTATCTTGTATATGTTTTGTATGTTCCTATTAAGATATATTGTGTGGATAGTGGAGATGGCAGTACCCTCGATGGAACTGTGGAATTTTGGAGGGGAGGTGATAGAGATATGCAAAAATAATAACTTCTTGTTTGACCACATTCAGCTGGAGAACCCTACAGGACACACGGGAAGAAATGCCCAACCAACAGTTGATTTTGGAATTGAGTTTGAGAGATTTGGGCTAGATATTTAAATGTGGAATATATATGCATGTTGATAATGGAATCTATGGGCTTAGGTGAGCTCATTCTTTTATTTTGTCTATGTGTATGTGTTGGCTCCCCTGACAGAATGTATTCTTTGAGAGTTTCTTTTATATCTGTCTTTGTATCTTTTAAGGCCTAGCTCAGTGTGTCTGGTATATAGTAGAACCATAATAAAAACATTTGTTGGGGTTTTTTCCAACTCCTCCTACCCCCAACACCAGTTTTCCTAAACCTCTTTTCAACTCTCAATACTAGGCACTAATCTTCAGCTAGATGACTCCTTACTTGAGGCCATCATCTTAGGAGCTCTCTCATTTCCCCTACTCCACACTTTCTCTATTAACCACCATGTCATCCACCAGTCAGCCTTGATGGATGCTAATCCATCTCCCCCTATCCATCTAGGCACTGGACTACCACCTAAGTGATGGCACTCAAATCCCCTGCTTCTAGTCTGTCTCCCCTCCAGTCTCAGTTGCCAAAATAATCTTTGTAAGGTATAGGTCTGACCTTGCTAAAACCATACATCAGAAACTTCTGATGCCTCCCCCTTGCTTCTAGGATAAAATATGCTATCTTAAATATAGCTCTTAACCTGCTTTTTCAGTCTTGTTTCATATCATTCCTCTTTGAACAAGCTTTGTTCCAGGTGAAGTAGACATTATTAGCTTTTCCATGAACTCTAAACTTGATGTATTTGCATACAAAGCATGCGCAACCTTCTCAGTTCTCATCTTTTAGAATCTTGTTCTTCAAGGCAAAGCTCAGATGGCTCCTTCAAAGTCTTACCTGAGTCTTTCAACTCTTCAGTTTACCTTGAATTGTATTTGTGTATATGCTCAAACCCTCAGAATTTTCAGAGACTTTTTGGTTTTGCTCACTAAAAACTTCATTTTAATGTAGGATTCAAAGTAAGTTTTAGTGTGACAGTTTTGTGGGAGGGAAAAACCCCTGTGTTTCTTTTTTTTTCTATTTTAACAACCCTGTATTTCTAATGACGTCATTGGGATAGCTTGTTAGAAGAGATATTTCCAGTTGGGAGCATTTAAAAAATATGCACGTTCTATATTCAAAAAGCAATTTGAAATAAACATAACTTATTTATCTTGCCAACTTGGCCCAATCAATAATTCACAACTTGCTGTTATTCCCACTTACCTTTTTTTCAGCTATATCCGATATTCCCAGATCTGTGCAAAAGCAGTAAGAGATGCACTGAAGACTGAATTTAAAGCGAATGCTGAAAAAGTTTCTGGCAGCAGTGTAAAAATAGTGAAAGTTAAAAAGGAGTAATGTGTAAGTAACTGATTTTTTAAGGAACTGTTACAGTTTTCATAGAATGCTTTGAAAATCTAAGTTTAATTTTTTTTCAGATTTTCAAATTTCTATCATTGGGCTGGGTTGAAGTACATTTAGAAACTTAATGCCATACTAGCTTAAAGTACGTAAAATAAAGCATAATGAAAATGGACCTAACCAGACCTGAGAGGTAATGGAATCCCTGTGCAGGCTGAGCTTAGGGAAGATGGGGGTACTGCTGTCCTCACAGATACCCAGCTTCCCAGTCTTGGAACTCTCCTCAGTTCCACTTTCACTCAATGTACCCAGACAGTTGCCCAGTCCTACCAATTCTTCTTTCACTACTTCACCACATTTTTCAGTTCACTCATATTGCTACCTTCTTAATTCAGGCCCTCACCCCCTCTCTAGGAATATTACAGTAACCTCCTGATTTGTCTTTCCTCCCTATACTGGGCCACCCCACCCCAGTCCAAATGCTGCTCTCCAGCTCAGTAATCTTCAGTGGCTCCCTATTGCTCATAGTATCAACTGAATTCTTCTGATTGACATTTAAAGCCTATGGCCCAGTTCCAGTCCACCCTTCCAGGCATAGTATACATTACTCCCTCCATAATCTCTCTGCTTCAGCCAGTCTGACCTTCTTGCTTTTCCCTGTAGGAAATATTCACCATCTCCTTTTCATTCCTGGAATATACTCTTTCCTCACCTCCACATAATTTGTTTCGAAGTTTAGCTTAAATTCTACTTCCTATATGAGTCCCTTCTGTATCTCTCAGCACTCTCAAAGGCTTATACTTCCCTCCCAAATCACCTTGAATTTATTTTGTAAATACATATATTGGCAGCTAGGTGACTCAGTAGATAAAGCATCAGACCTGGAGTCAGGATGACCTACTTTTAAATCCAGTTGCAGACACTAGCTGTGTGAAATCACTGTGGCAAGTCAGTTACCTAATCTGTAAGATTATCCTCCACAATAGACCTGCCCCTCCACAATTGTTGTGAGGAACAAATGAGATAATAATTGGGAAGCATAGTGCATGATATATAGTAATTGCTACAAAAAAATGTTATTTGTGTGTGTTGGGGAGTGGGGGGGATGGAGAAGAGAGACATGGTGTTCGTTCTTATCAAATGTAAGTTCCCTGAGGCAGGGGCAGTTTCATTTTTGTTTATATCCCTGCTGCCCCTCATGGTCCCTAGCACACAGTGGGCACTCAAAAATGATTATTAATCAACATAAGGACCTAACTTACCTGGAATATAAAATGTGGGGAATCTAACGAAATGACCTTAAGCTTTAAAATTCCATGATGGTTCTGAAATTGTTCAAATAATGACAGGCTTTCATAGAACACTTTAAAATTTGCAAAATCTTGCTTTGAAGTTTTTGAGGTATTTTCCATACACTTCTCTGATTTGTTCTTTACGATAACTCTGAGACAAGGTGCCACTACTGTTCTCCCCATTTTATAGATGAGGAAACAGCTCAAGGTTGTAGAACTTGCCCTTGGTCCCAGAGCTAATATGTTACAGTCAAACCCAGGTTTTCGTAGCTGAGAGCAGTGCTCATTCTTTTATGCTCCATTGCTACTAAAGAATGAAGTTCAGGAAAGTCAAAGAAAAGCATTCGAATGTTGATTTAACCATCTATTTGGCACTGAATGACTATAGGACTTTAAAACTTTGTTTATAGGATTTCAATACTTTGTTTTCCTTGTATGCAAAATTAAGTAATTCAGAAGCTAAAGTCTTTTTTTTTTTTTCATTTTTAGCCTTTAGGTTTCAACAGAAGTTTCAGGAGGAAAATAGTCATTGATATTGTCATTTCTTTACATCTCTTTAATGTTTATAATTTTGTACATAGGGGCTGAAAGCTCTGTGTTCCTCACTACTGAAATAGTTACATTTATGTTAATTTATCAGTTAAAAACCTTTTATGGAATACTTGATTTTCTTCTAAATGTATGCTTTAATGGTCTGTTGATAATTGATTAATTATATCTGCTCTGAAAAATAAGGCAGTGTGGAACAATGGAAAGCAGGGCCATAAGATTCAGGAGAACTGAGTGGTGGTCCCAGCTTTTACATTTATTAGTTTTATAGCCTTGGGCAGATTCCTTGACCCTTCCATGACTCAAGTTTCCCCAAGTGTAAAATGTGGATAACAATATTTGCTCTGCCTGCCTCTCTGGATTGTCATAAGTGCCAAATGAAAGATATCTCTGAAGGCCCTCCAAACTCTTATGTGCCATAGACCTTTAAGTCAATATTAGTATTCTGATAAGTGTCATCTGTATGTCATAAGACAAGGCACATGATTAAAAACCTAGGAGTGGGTACTTTAAACCATTTTAAAGCCTTATATCACCAGAAGCTAATCCAGTATAACATGTTAATCCTTTAACAGCTTATGCTTATGAGTCCAGAAATACAGTGCTTAAGTTTAGATAATTTTACAGATGTGAGAAACCTGTCTTTAAAAGTCACTAGCACTTGGAAGCAAAGAGGGTGTCAACAGAGCCAAACTTGGAATACAGCTCACTCCACTCAGTCCTTTCCAATTGATTATGATGCTATTGTTTTCACTATTTTTCATGTTAAAGCAGTAACCCAACTACTACATGAGAGGGAGTGGATAGAGTTTGCCATGGAATCAGGAGGACCTGGGTTCAAGTCCCACCTCTGACATTTAGGCTATGATGTTAACACAGTGAAGGCTTTTAACCTCTTGCCCCAGGCAGCTTTCATACTTTTAAGAGGCAGAGCTAGAACTAAGTAAGATTTCCTCATCAGGAATTCCCTAAACTGATAAAATTGCAGGTCTACTTGAAAAAACAACAGCAACCTCAAAACCCTCATTTCTCTTCTAAGTTATGTGAGTCAAGACTAAGCTTATGAAGATTTATGCTTTTTAAGAACCAAGATAAGGGGTGGGTAGGTGGCACAGTCAATAGAGCACGGGCCCTGGAGTCAGGAGGATCTGAGTTCAAATCCAGCCTCAGACACTTAACACTTACTAACCATGTGACCTTGGGCAAGTCACTTAACCCCAATTGCTCTGCCCTCCCCCCTCCAAAAAAAAAAATCAAAATAATTGACTAGAATAGTTTCATATCTGCAAAGGAAATGTGACATTTAACACAACAGTGCCCTCCTGTGGCCAAAAGAGATGTGACGCTAATACAGTAAAATACAGGGAATAAGATAAAAGATTTTCATAATTGAAACAAAAAGTAAGCTTTTTCTGGTTTAACAAATACATATCTTAAATTATTGAATTTTTAAGGAAAAAATAATTTGCAACTCTTGCTTTCTCTTTTTCTCCTCTAGAACCTGACAAATGCTACATTTTCAAGGTGAAGCTTTTCAGTTATATGTTATGGCAGATTGGAAACTGTCTCACTTGTTTTGCTTTTGAGAGGAAAACACCTGTCTCTGTAGGTGGATATGCCAATAAACTAAGCCCTGATTCAATATAACTGGTTGTTTTTGGTTTATACCCAACTACCTAATTTAGAGTATTTCTGCAGCATTATGATTAAGGGCACTGGGGTTCCCTTATTATTTGTATAAACTAGGGAAGTAGGCCAAAAAACAACACGGCTGGGACATGCCTCAGCATAGAAAGTTGAGAAACTGTCTGTTGTCACTATAATTGTCCCTTATCTTTCTGTTGCAGAGGGTATATCACAACTAGAAATTAGGCCATATCATTCTTTCTCATCCTTTTATATAGGAAAGCAGTACCACTAAGTAGTCTTTCTCAAGTGAGTGACTAAAGCAGTTGTTCAGTACATATTTATTTAGTGCCCTCAATGTGCTTGGTAGTGGGGATACAAATACAAAGAGTGCAGCTATCCCTATTCATAGTGAACTTACATTCTAATGAGGAGACAAATACACATAAAAATAAAGTATGTGCAGTCACAAAGTAGCTAAATAAAAGGTCATTTGGGAGGCCTGGCTGTAGCAGTGGCGCTACAGAAAAGGCTTCATGTAGAAGATGGTGCCTTCAAGGAAGAGAGGGGCTATGACATGTAAGTGAAAAGAGCTTGTGTTCGGAGGTAGGTAAGTAGCACAGGCTACTTACTGGAATAGAGCACTGGCCCTGGAGTCGGGAGGACCCGAGTTCAAATCTGGCCTCAGACAACACAAAAAACTAGCAGTGTGACCTTGGGCAAGTCACCTAATCCCAATTGCCCTACCTTTAAGTTGCAACAGAAGGTTCTCCTCCAAAAAAAAGCTTTGTGTGCAAGATATGGTTTGGGGGCAGACATTCAAAGGCATGGATGGAGACAGGAGGTGGAATGTGTGAGTGAAGCACACAATAGGCCAGTTTGGCTGGATTCCAGAGTGAGGGAGAGAGGCTAGAAAGTTAGGTTTGGGCTGGGTTGTGTGTGACTCAAAGCTAAACAATTTCTATTTTATTCTAGAGGAATAAAATAATCTAGGAAACCACTTGGAATTGTCTGAGAATCATATGGTCAGATTTGTATTTAAGGAAAATTACTTGGGCATTGCCTAGACTAGATTGAAGAGGTGAGACACTTAGAACAGACACCTGTTAGGGGACTGATGCTATTATCTAGATGAAGTGAGAGCCTGAGTGGAGAAAAGGGGTCAGATACAAAGATTTGAGGGAAGAAATGGCAGTATTTGTTATTTGATTAGATATGGGGGAGAATGAAGAAATGAGGATAATGACAAAATTAAGAACCTGGGAGGGACACTGGAAGGATAATGGGGTCTTCAGTAGAAATAGGGAAGTTCGGAAGAGGGAATGGTTTAGATAGAAAGATGAGGCCAGGTTTAAACATGTCTCCTGGACATCTAGTTTGAAATGTCCTATAGACGATTGTGTGAGAGATGAGTTAAATTTGTACATCAGGGAATCAGTTGCATAGAAATGGTAGTTAAAACCCTGGATGCTAATGAAGTGACCAAGAAAGATGGATCTGGAACAGAACCTTGGATAATAACCACAGGAAGGAAGGGTGATATGGATGATGAGGCAGTAAGGAAGACTGTGGGATTAGAAAGGAGGAGGTGAACAAGAAGAATGTGTCATAACCCAGAGAGGAGAGAAAATCTAGTAGGGAGGGGGGGATCATCAGGGCCAAATGTACCAGATCGTTAGAGAAGAAATTATTGAGCTTATGTGGTAAGGTACAACCAAAAAGATTTCAGAAAAACCTGAAGAGACTTATTTGAACTGAGGCAAATGCAGAAGTGAAATGAACAGAACTAGCAGCATAATTTGTACTATACCAACATTGTAAAAACAACTGAAAAATACAAGAACTCTGATTAACACAATGACCAACCATGATTCCTAAGGCCCAAGAATGAAGAATGCCACTCTTGGCCAAAGAGTGGTGAATAGAAGAACCAGAATCCTGCTAATGTAGGGATTTTATTTTTTGACTCTGTTTACAAGAGTTTTGTTTTATACAGTAGAAGTGAAGATGAATGATTGTCAATTCACAAAAATAAAAGTTTTAAAAAGGTCACTGATAACTGGGGAGAGAGCAGATCTCAATGGAGTAGAACCAAAAGCTAGATTTCAAGGGGTTAAGGAGTGAGGAGATGAAATGAAGGCAGTAAATACAGATAATTTTTTTAAGGTGTTTGAGATAGAAGAGATATAGCATTATAACTTGAAGGGATGACAATAGGATCTTGTTAAGGTTTTTAAGAATGAAGGAGATGGATGTGTTTCAAGTCAGAAGGAAAGTTGGTTTCAAAAGCGGACTGATTGAGAATGGAATCTGTTGGAATGGCAACAGTTGCACAGGTAGAAAGGTTACCCTTGACAAGGAGGTGAGCTACCTCTGTCTGAGACTGGGGAAAGGAGGAGAAAATGGAAGATAATGTTGGTAAAGATAATTTTGTCTTAAATTAACATTGACATTTATATTTTAGACTTTTTGCGCTGGAATCAATCCTTTCAACCTTATGATGACATAGATGGTATCCAATATAAACTGCCGGAAATATCTTTAGTAACTCATGGTGACTTGGCTAAGCTGAAACCAAACCCCAGGATTCCTGGCCACCATTTCTAGGCTTTAACAGTTCAGTATTGTGGTATTTTGATACTGATGAATAAATGGAGCATGAGTATTCATTTTCTTTGTAATAAGGAAACATGATGGTATAAAACACTTGAATTTTTTTTTCTCAGAATTTATTTATTTTTAGTTTTCAACATTCACTTCCACAAAATTTTGAGTTCCTGATTTTCTCCCTATCTCTCTCCTAACCACCCACCCCAAGATGGAAAGCATACTGATTACTTTTTCCCCCAGTCTGCCCTGTCTTATATGCCCACTTATCCTTCTCCTTTCCTCCTTCTCTCTTACTTTCTTGTAGGACAAGATGGATTTCTATACCCCATTGCTGATATATCTTATTTCCCAGTTGCATGCAATAACAATCTTTCAACATTTGTCTTTAAAACCCTGAGTCCCAGACCCTCTCACTTCCTCTCTCCTCACCCACCTCCAGTGGGAAGACAAGCAATCCAACACAGGCCATATATGTGCATTCATGCAAAACATCTCCACAGCAGTCATATTGTAAAAGACTAAGTATATTTCCCTCCATCCTATCCCGCCCTCTGTTTATTAAAACACTTGACTTTTAAATGCTATTTTGAGGTAGATAAATTTCCTGGTCAATAACAAGCATTTAGTGTATACTGTATGCTAGGCATTGCTAAGCACTGGAGATAAGAATCCCTGCCCTCAAGGAACTTACAATCTTATGAAAAAAACATGCTAACAACTATGTACAAAATAAAAGGTACAATTGTGTGTATGTATATGTGCATATACGTATGTATATATACATGTATATACATACATGTGCAGATATATACACACATACATATGTACCTCTGTGTGCGTATATATATATATATGATAAATAAATTGAATAATCTCTGAGAGAAGGCACTAAGGAGACTAGAAAAAGCTTCTTGCAGAAACTGGTATTATAGCTGGGATTTGAAGGCAGTCAAGAGCAGAGATAAGCCAATGAAAATGCAATCCAGATATGGAATATCGTGTAAGGAACAGAGATGAGGTCAATGGAACTGGATTATAGAGTACACAGAAAAGGGTGAGTTGTAAGAAGCCTGGAAATGTAGGGAGAGTGCAGATTATGGAAGGCTTTGAAAGCCACACAGGATTCTCTATCTGATCCTGGAGCTAAGCAGGAACCACTAGCGTCTATTAAGTAGGAGGGTGACAGTCATATCTGCATTTTAGCGAGATGACTTTGATAACTGATGGAGAATGGACTAGAGGGGAGAGACTTGAGGCAGGGAGAGCAACCAACAGGCTATTGCAATATTCCAGGTGGGGTAGGGGTGGGTGGGCAGACAAAGTGAGGGGTTTTTTGAGCATCAAAGAGAAGACTTAGTTCATGTCCCTTATCTTACAGAAAAGGAAATAGGATGTTTAGTGACTTCTTCAAAGTCATATAGGTAAGTAACAGAACCAAAATTCAACCCATCCAACTCTTGTTTATGTTGTCCTGCCTTGATTTTCCTCATCTATAAAATGGGATTAACTGTATTTGCACTACTTACCCCACTTATTGTTTTGAGGATCAAATGAGACACTGATCACACAAGACCTGAGTCACAGGCTTTGGAGGCAGAAGGGATCCCAGTTTACCTGGAGGGATTTTCTTACATCTTTGCTCATAGCCGCTATCCAGGAAACTTGGGGAAATCCAGTCATAGGAATCCCCAGCATATTGAGATTTTTTTCCCCACTTAAAATCTGACATTTCACAGTAATTTGAGTGTTCAACTTCTCCCACCAAACAGTCTGGAATGCTGCTCTCGGTTCCTCTCCCCTGCTCTCCTCCCCACCCCCAGCTCCTTCTTCCTTCTTGCTTCTAACAGATTCGGCTCTCAACAGAGAAAGACTGAATTCATGCTTTCGCTATCAGAATTGTGACTGAGGGGCAGCTAGGTGGCACAGTGAGTAGAGTACCAGCCCTGGAGTCAGGAGGGCCTGAGTTCAAATCCAGCCTCAGACATTCAACACACACACACACAAAACCACACACAAAACTAGCTGTGTGACCTTGAGCAAGTCACTTAACCCCAATTGCCCTCCAAAAAGCAAAAAAAAAAAAATTGTGACTGAAGGAACTTCAACCTCAAACTATACTTACAAGTATGTGGGGGGAAGAGGGGAATGCCAAACATTACAAGTGGAAGGACAGGAGACCTACAGCTTCCTGTTATTTAAAGCAAAGTGTACCCCAGTCCCACACTTGCCAGTCTGGCAAGACAAAGCCAAAATATACTTTTTTGGTTATGAACATACAGAAAACTTGCATTGAAAATTTGTTGCTTGTTTACTCTCTGGTCCATCTATTCATTTGTTCTCACCTCCTTATTTTATAGATGAGGCCCATTGAAGTTTGATTAACCATCCCGAAGTCATATTGCCCTTTAGCAACAGCAGGTACTAGAAACAAGGTCTGTTGTTTTTTCTAATTTATTGTGCTCCTTTCTGAAGAGGATGACATATTTTGAAATACTTTTTTAGAAAAGGAAGAAATCTATGTCAGCCCCATCGAATTGAATTTATTTCCTTCCCAAGAAATGACTGCTTGTTTTCTATCTATCTATCTATCTATCTATCTATCTATCTATCTATCTATCTATCTATCTATCTATGTTCATGTTTTCCCTAAAAAGAATGATACCAGGCACTGTACTAAGTGCTTTACGAATATCTCCTTTGATCCTCACAACAACCCTAAGAGGTGGGTGCTATTACTGCCTACATTTTATAGATGAGGAGACTGGGGCAGACAGAGGGCCACACAGTTATGAAATGTCTGGGGCTGGATTTGAACTCAGGTCTTCCTGACTCCAAGCCCAGAGGATCTATCCATAGACCAAGGAGCTGCTATAGGTTTCTTGAAGAAGGAACTATTCCACTTTGTTTTTTATATTCTCATTGCCTGGCATCTGTTAAGTGCTTAATAAATGTTTTTTGAACTGAATCCTTAAGGGTGCTGTCCAAAGAGTCTTTTGGTTAAGATCTCAAGTGTGTTGTTGAATCAGTTGACAAGTCTTTATTAAGAGCCTAGGGATGCCAAGCAGCATCTGGAGCTTCAAAAACAAATAGAACAACCCCTGCCCTCAAAGCACTTGAATTCCACAGGTTTTGTTTTTTGTTTGTTTGTTTTTTGGAGGGGGGGGATCAGTGCTAAGATTTACACATAGACAGAAAGGAAAACGAGTATTGGGGTGAGGGAAGCTCTAGGACTTGGGGACTGGGAAAAGCCAAGGAGGTGGAGGTGAATTCAAGGCTTGTGAACAGCCAGTGCACAGGCACAAAATCAACAGATGAATTAATATGCAAGGGAATGGCAGTAAGACAGAAAGGGGAGTAATGTATAATTAGACTGGAGCCTTCAGGACAGAGTTAATCTAGAGCAACAGTTTGTAGTCTAGCATCTGTGAACTTAAAAAAAAACCCCAACAAATTTTGATTGGTAATCTTAATTTTTATATCACCTAAATTTCTCCCAGTATTCCTCCCTTTCCCTGGGAACCATCATATAACAAATAATATTTTTAAAGAAAAAAGAAGAGCAGGAGGACCTGAGTTCAAATTTGGCCTCAGACACTTAATACAAAAACTAGCTGTGTGACCTTGGGCAAGTCACTTAATCCCAATTGCCCTCCAAAAAGCAAAAAAAAAAAAAAGTGGCAAAATTCATCGGTGCACCAAAAAAAGTCTGAAAACATATACAATATTCCACACCCATGGACCTCCCACCTCTGTAAAGGGGAGTTATTTTCTCATATCTCTTCTTTGGGATCATACTTTGTTATTCAAAATTCACTTCAAGACAGTTGTTTTATAGTCATTGTTTATTCATTTACATTTTTTGTGCATATTGTATATTTTGTTTCCTTGGCTCTACTTGCTTCACTCTGCATAAGTTCATGAAAGTTTTTCTATATTTCCCTGTATTGTTGATATTTATCATTTCTCACAGTATGATAATATTCCATCACATTAATTTGTTTAGCCATTCTCCAATCCGTGGATATCTGCTTTGTTGTCAGTTCTTTGCTACCATGAATAAGGCTGCTACAAATATTTTGATGTATACAGGAACTTCTTATAAATTTCCTCTTTGAGAGTATGTGCCAACTAGGGGAATCTTTAGATCAAAGAGTATGGACATTATAGTTGCTTTATTTGCATAATTCCAAATTGCTTTCAAAACGATTGTACAAGTTTATAACCCTACCAGCAAAGTCGTAGTGTATCTGTCTTCCCATGATCCTCCAACATTAACTATTGCTATTTTTTGTCATCTTTGTCCTTTTGCTGGGTATAAGATGAAACTTCAGGGTTGTTTTGTTTTCTATTTCTCTCATTATTAGTTATTTCAATTATCTTTACACATGCTTTTTAATAGTTTGTAATTCTTTCTTTGAGAACTGTTTATTCATGTCTTTTGACTATCTATTTGACTACTTATCTATCTACTACTTGAATGTAATTGGTTTCCTTGGTAATCCTATGTATGTTTGCCTTTTGGGGTTGGCATTAGAAATTCTAGTACTGGTTTTACCATTTACTAGCAAAAAAAAAGAATTAATTATATGTTTATAGTACAAAGAAAAAAATGAATTTAAATCACTAAAATTTTTTATCTCCTTTGACTTTTATTCTTGGTCATAGACATAAATATAAGAATTATAAGTCAGCAGAAATATTTTTAATATATTCATATGGCTAAATGTTGATAATAACTGACATTTATATAGCATTTTAAGGTTTCAAAGACTTATACATACTTTCTCAGTTGATACAACAACTTACAGGTACCATAGGCATTATAATCTTCACTTTATAGGTGAGGTCACACAACTGTTAAATCTAGAAAGGCATTTGAATTCGGGTCTCTCCAGGCTTGAAATGCAACATTCTGCTAACACGTACCAAGTTGTTTGTTCATGTTTTGCATAAAAGTTCTCAAGCACACGTATAATTTTTTAATAAATGTAAGTGTATCTTTAGGGTCTAAAGAATTATTCTAACATCTATATGTTAATAGGTTCTCACTAAATTCAACCATTGTTTTCTCTTGACTTTCCTGTTGCTACTAATAACACTACTATTTTCTCAGTCACCCATACTTACTCATCTTTGATCCCTCTCCCATCCAATCTGTTGGAAGTGCTATTAAGTCTACGGAATTCATGCTTTATATCCAATCCACTCATCCACACATGTCATCTTTTTGCCTCCTGCCAGCTGGAGCACCCTCTGACCTTTCCAGGAAGCCTTAATTAACTCAGCTTGGAAACTCCTACTTTAGAGCTATGCTGTCCTGATGGATGAATGAGAGCAAACTCACATAGTCCACCATACCTATCCAGTCCCACACCAACCCTACCATACTCACCCCTCACCCAGATGTTCACTCTAATCATCTTGCCACCCACATCATGTGGGAACCATAATCAAATACCATTGCATATTGAGAGTGTGTTAATGGAACCCTCTATGGCTCCATTCAACATCTCTCTGAATTACCAGGCCAAAGCACCCTTCCCTGGACAAATCTTCCCCGAAAGTTTTGTCTCCCTTTATTGTAAATAAGCTCTTTGAAGGCAGGACTGCCTCACTCTTATACTGTATTTGTATGCCCAGCATATTACATAGTGCTTGGCACATGGTAAATGTTAAATAATTGCCTTTCATTCCATTTTGTCCATTTTTATCCTTTCCATTTAGACTAACAGCCTCATTTGTGCCCCCCCTCCCCCTTATACCCACCCCCTTTACCTCTTATTTGGAGTGATATAGCTTTCTAACCTAGCCTAGTGCCTCTAGGGTCTTTCCACCTAGACATCCTTAGCTGTTACTGCCATATCATTCCTTATTGTGCACCCTCTGATCCCATCACTCCTTGGAGGCTCAAGAGCCTTAGCAGCTCTCCATTATATACCACATCAGCGAGCTCCTTAGTCTGCTATTCAGTCCCCTAAAATGTGGCTTCAACTTCTCTTTCCATCCTTACCTCAGAACTTTATTTCATCTCCTATGATCCAACCAAACTTGACAATTTGAACATATTCTGAGGGGTTTTTTATGCCTCTCTTTGCTTTTCCCTATGCCTATGCCAGACATTTCCTTCACTTCCCCAGCCTTTCCTTTCCTCCCATCCTACTATCCACCTGTTGAAATTCTACCCATTCTTTCAATGTCCAGGTCAAATTCTACCTTCTCCATAAAGCTTTTCCTAGACCCGTCAGAAAATATCAGCTTTTCCTCCTCTGAATTCCCTGAGTACTTTGTACATCTCTTAGGCATTTTTAATAGTCTATTTTGCACTAGTTACTTTTATAGACTTGATATTCACTATTAGATAGTGAGATTTGGAGTGTAGGGGACTTTGTCTAATTTACCTTTTTTATCTCCCTTAGTGCCTAACTGTACTCTGTACAGTAAATCCTTTCATTTATTGAGTTGAATTCAGCATTCCTCTACATTGTGTCTACAGTGTTTACTCTCGAAGTAGAAAATGGTTTAAAGTCACTAGAGTTGATATCTGTAAATATTGAAAGTATCAGTAACATAGATGGTTGGTCTTATTTGCTTGGCAAACTTTTTCATGACTTCCTTTGCCTTGGGGTTACCATGGTGCCTTATTAAAAAAAGTGACATTCTCATCAGATTGCAACACTCTCCCTCACCCTTCCACTTCCTGCTGTTCCTATATTTATCCTAGCCAATTACAAAAGCAAATAAGAGGAATGGAAACCTAATTGCTTAAAAATACATTTTCAGTATAAGGAAGATTAGAGAATTCTTTTTTTTTCTGCTGTTCATGGATCAAATAACATAGTTGGGTGGTAATGCTGAAAAATTATATTCTTTATAGTATAGAAAAGGGGTGGCAGGGGTGGCTAGGTAGCACAGTGCCCTGGAGTCAGGAGGACCTGAGTTCAAATTTGACCTCAGACACTTCACACTAGCCATGTGACTTTGGGCAAGTCACTTAACCCCAATTGCCCTGCCTTCCCCCTCCAAAAAAAGCAAAAGAAAAGAAAAGGGGTGGCAGTTGCAGTTATCTCTAGTAGAGACAGGTAAAGTGTAATTAAGAGATTATAAATTACCTGATTTTGCTCTAGTGTACTTAGTCCTATTAAAACATGAGCAAATTAAAATTGTATAACAGTTAAGAGTGTCTCAGAATGCTGCCATTTGTGACAACCTCTGCAATTAAGTGTGTGTTCCCTAATGAGAAACTATGTTTTCAGTTCCTGAGAAGCACATTATAACAGGCAATTGCTTAATTCCTAAATATCAGTAGTTGCTACATTTGTGTGTATCTGCAGATTTATTCCCTTTTTCTAAAGCCAAACTGATTGCAAAACATTTTCTGAATATGAATAAAAGTGGATCAAGAACTTTTTTAAAAACCACAAAATATTCTAATGAATCTAATCTATAATGACCAGAATAAATATTTAAAAAATAAAAAAACTATTTAGTAATCTAAGATCATTTAAATGCCTTGGGAGGGGGGGGCTACCAGTGCTTTAGAGGTAATCTTTTTTCTCAATTTTTTCTAGCCAGTACACAATGATTTTTACAAATTAGATTTACTAATAGTGTCCATTTAAATACTCTTCGAATATATACTTACTTAATTGTAATGAAACCTAACAATTAGGCTGTCTTATTTCCTTTGAGGTTTCAGGTAGCCAACTGAAAGGTAAAAGATGAAGTTGGGTTAGCAGGAGGTTCAAAGTAGTCTGTCTCAGAGGTGTGCAGCAAGAATCCCGAAACACCCCCTGTAGATCAGAATTTATATCCCTAAAGAATTTTGGGGATTCACTGCAGTGACTCCCTGCCAGACCAAAGAGGCAGCACCTCCCCCCCAACACAGCACTTTGTATATAGCGGGCGTTTGGTAAATATTAAAAGAATAGTTATAATATTTATCAACAAATTTACCATATTAAACAGATTGACATGCAGTTTGCAGTTAAACTATAAGCTCTTAAGTGCTACTGCTAGGAATTCAATAGTTTAATCTGTTTCCCATCTTCATTCCCCACTCCACCCCAAATCTCCATCAAAGAAAAAAAATAATTGATGTCCGTTCTTAACTGTATTTTGGACATAAAGCCAAAAGGGTTTAAAAAACACACACACACACCAAAAACTATGCAAAGCAAAATTCTCGATTATATCTTTGAGAGAGTGGTTACTTCACGTTTAAGTATTATTTTTTTCTCTCATTCCACTGTTTTCTGTTCTTTTCCTTCTGCTTCTCTCTCGGCCTCCTCTGTCTCCTCATTCTTCTCCAGGACCGCTCTGGCGTCTTGGTATTGTTGATACTCCGATACCAAGTCCTGAATGTTACCTTCCGCTTCTCCAAATTCGCTTATGTCCATCCCTTCCCCAGTGTACCAGTGCACGAAGGCCTTCCTTTTGAACATAGCCGAGAACTGCTCAGAAACCCTGATAAACAGCTCCTGAATCGCAGTGTTATTGCCTATAAAGGTGGCAGCCATGTTCAGCCCCCGCGGTGGGATGTCACACACGGCGACTTTGACATTGTTGGGAATCCACTCCACGAAATACGCGCTATTCCTGGTCTGCATCATGAGCAGCTGCTCATCCACTTCCTTGGTGGACATCTTGCCTCGAAAAATACAGGCCACGGTTAAGTAGCGGCCGTGGCGGGGGTCGCAAGCGGCCATCATGTTGCGGGCATCGAACATCTGCTGCGTGAGCTCCGAGACCGAGAGCGCTCGGTACTGCTGACTGCCGCGGGCTGTCAGCGGGGCAAAGCCGGGCATGAAAAAGTGCAGCCGGGGGAAAGGAACCATGTTCACCGCCAGTTTTCTCAGGTCAGCGTTAAGTTGACCAGGAAAGCGGAGGGAGGTGGTGATCCCGCTCATTGTCAAGGACACCAAGTGGTTGAGATCACCATAGGTGGGAGTTGTCAACTTTAAGGTTCTGAAGCATATATCATAGAGGGCTTCATTATCGATGCAGAAGCATGCATCGGTGTTCTCAATGAGCTGGTGGATGGAAAGGACAGCATTATATGGCTCTACCACTGTGTCAGACACTTTAGGGGAAGGCATTATGCTAAAGGAATTCATAATCCGGTCTGGATATTCTTCTCTGATCTTATTCATCAGGAGAGTACCCATGCCAGATCCAGTCCCTCCCCCCAGTGAGTGGACTATCTGGAAACCCTGGAGGCAGTCACAGCTCTCACTCTCATTCCTGACCACGTTCATCACGTGCTCGATCAGTTCAGCTCCCTCCGTATAATGGCCCTTTGCCCAGTTGTTACCAGCTCCCGAATTACCTGTAGCAAGAGAAATTTTCAGGGTTACTACACTTAGGATAGGGATTAAAAAAAAAAAAGTCGAATGAAGAGAAAATGGCAGTTATTATGAATTTGTGGAACATTTGCATTTATTCTAGTCAATGCCTTGGCGATACCTACCATGAACAAAACTGTCAGGTTGAAAGAGGGTTCCTAATCGGCTAGACCGGATGCTATCCATGGTACCAGGTTCCAGATCCACCAAGACAGCCCGGGGCACATACTTTTTAGCTGGTTTGGAAATAGAAAAAACATTTCTAAAGGTTATTGTTTTTGTTAGCATAGATCCATTGGATGTTTATGTAGATAACCAATCAACAAGCATTTATTAAGCCCCTACTTTGTACCACGAATGTTTCTAAGCACTGAGGATACCAAAGGGGGCAGGTGGGGGAAGACCAAAAAAAGGCCATTCTCTGTGCTACTGAGATACTTAGTATCTGATGACACTAAGGACTGAGGATACCAAAGGGGGATGGAGGTGGGGACAAAACAAAACAAAAGCCTTCAAGGAGTTTATAATCCACTGGGGGAGTTTACTGGGATTGTAGGACTCCAGGAGAGTAAAGGAAGAGACTTCAGAGTCATCCCTCTTATTCTTTTCTATAGTACAAAATTGCCTAAAAACTCTAAAATGATGTTTCACCAGTGTGGAACTCCCTCTTCAAGGCAGATTCTCAACCAGACTACATAATTTAGTAGATAAGTCTCAATTTAGTTGCTTAAAAATCAGAGAAGACTGGCCCATGACCCCATAGCTAGTAAAGTAAGCATCGAAAGTGCCATTTTAAACTCCAAATCCAGTAGTGTATTTTAGATATCACATTATCTCTCTTCAAAAAAAAAATTATCATCTTCTAGTGATTTCTTCTTCCATTGTCTAGCTTTTTCAATTCAGGGGATATCATTGCCTCTCTATGGAAATCTTTCTAATATTGAACCAATTCATAACAAAGTGACAATGCTCAAATACCTTAAGCATGCTTGTGGACTTTGTACCCAATTCAGTGAACATTTATCAAGTGCCTACCATATGCAAGGTAGTTTCAGATACTTCTTTCTCAGTCTCTGGGCTTGGGGTTTGGTTTGTTGATTGTTTTGGAAATCTGCCTGCCTTCCTAGCCACTGTTGGCTCTTGGTAAGTGCTTGTCACTTAGGCATCCTCTGTGTTTTTACCTCTACAAGGCTTTGCTTTTTCCTTTGACTGCCTTTGCCTGACTCCTGGAAGGAGCTTAGTGGAAATGATGCCAGTAACATACCATAGGCTTCATTGTAGTAAACATTGATTCTCTCAAGCTGCAGAGCTGAGTCTCCATGGTAGCTCCCAGTGGCATCAATCCCATGCTCATCTCCAATCACTTCCCAGAACTGAAAGAAAAAAGAAGATAGATGGACTCATGACTCCAAACAATTCACATTATATCCCTCACCCCAACCCCATGCACTCCAGGTTCATCCAGTTGACCTACTTTCGGTTCCCAATACACAACATTCCATCTCCATCCTCTTTGCTTTTTCATAGTCTTTCCCCTGTTCCTGAAATATCCTTCTTTCCTGATTTTTACATTTTGAAGCCCTTGGTCTCTTATCTTATAGAGTATTAAGACTCAAAAGGGCTTTAGAGATCATCCAGCCCAATGCCCTCTCCCTTTTTTTTAATAGGTGAAGAAACAAACGCCCATGGAGGCCAAGTCATTTTCTCAGTCACATAGGAACTAAGTGGTAGAACATAGGCTCTGACTCCCATCTAGTGTTCTTTCCAAATTAACAATAATTCTAATTATAAAGCTATATGCTGGGGCGGCTAGGTGGCGCAATGAGTAAAGCACCAGCCCCAGAGTCAGGAGGCCCCAAGTTCGGTTCCAGACTTAACACCCCCACACACAAAAAAATTAGCCCTGTAACCTTGGGCAAGTTACTTAACCCCAATTGCCCTTCGAAAGGCTAAAAATAAAAAAATAAAGCTGTATGCTATAATATATAATGTGTTATAGTACTGTTCCTTGGAGAAGGTTAAAATATGAATTATATAAGTACCATAAAATAAATATGCATTTACTTTTTTATAGACTCAAAATAATACCCATCTTTAATGCACTGACCACTAGACCACAGTGCTGCTCTAGAAAAAGAAACAAGGCCATATCTAGAGCTTCCATTCATTTGTGGTCCTCTGTCCTCTTATCTTTGAACCTCAGAACTATGGGGTTAAGGCAGCCCCACCCTCCTTTGTCTGTATTTTAGTTTTAAATGACCTATGACTCTGCCCTATAATTCTGACTTTTATTAGCAGAAATATTCTTTGTTCCATTTTTAAAGTGTACCTGCCTCAAAAAGTCAAAGAAATAAAAGGCAAACACTAAAACATGCCATGCTTAAATCATTTAAGTAAAAACAAAAAAAAATTATCAGCTGGTAGAATTAGAATCAGCCATCTTAAAATTTCAACATTGACACCTTGAGCCTGTTTTTGGTTGCTGAATATTAGTAAACAAAATAGGAAAAATTTTGGTGAAATTTATTTGAAGAAAAATGAATGAAAATTGCCCTCCAAAATCTAGTATGGTAAAACAATAATTTAGATATTGTTCAGCAAAACTTGTATTTCAGATTGGCCTACTTTCTCTACCAACTATAAAAAACTGATTTCAAAATAAATTACTTTTCTTCAAATGTGATGAAAAATACCATGCTATATATAACCTGCTGAGGAATAAATATAATAGGTTTTATATAAATTATATTGTTATGTATGTGTATATTATACAAAATTAACCACGAATTATATTAACCTAATTGTCAAGTTTTTTTTTTTACCATCTCTTACATTTGTGGGGCATTTTTACCTTTTTCTCAAACATTAGATATATCACTAACTGGCACAATTAATAAATATTGTACACTAGTACTAGGCTCATGATCTTTGATCTATGATCATTAGAATCAATCATAGAAAAATGTTATTCATAATCAAATTCAGCTTACCTTGGATCCAATCTGGTTCCCACACTGGCCTATCTGAATATGTACAATTTCACGCATTTTTTTTTGCCTTGTACCGAAGTTATGAGATTCCAATGAAATCCACAAATTCCAGGAGAACCACTCTTCCCAAACTCAACAGTTAGAAGCAATGACAATCATTTCTAATGAGTGTTTCAGAATGACCAAACTGCCCTTCAAAAATGAACATCAAGGGTGTGACCAGTTTGGAATCCCCCTCTGCCCCCCTCCTTTTCTGCCTATCTTTCTTTGAAAAGGGGTTGTTTTTTCCTTTTTGGCTACTTACTGTTACACTTAATATTGTCCAGTCATTTCCCATTCTAAAGCAAAATGCTTAAATGTATACCATTACTTGGGTCAGTATTGGTGGTTGTGCAGAGACCATGGTTGTCTTGAAGCATTAGTGTTGGGTTTTATCTCCCAGACTATAATTTGAAGGATGGTATGAGATTGTTGTGATTCTCCTCTACTGTCTTTAGATGAACAAACTTTATCTTCAGATTTCATTTATCTTGCTGTTGAACCTGGATAGAAACCAATTTTGAAAGGGGTGGGGTGGGGTGGAGGATCTTTCCCTATTTTGTTTGGATAAAGTGATTTTTATTTAAAAAAAAAAAAGGTTCCTCTGTCCAACCTCTAATCTTAGTCTCTGTGTCTGCTGTCTCTACTAAATAAATTAATAAAAGGTCAGATCAATTACAAAACCAAGTTTCAATTCTTTGCATAAGGCATGATTTTTGTTGGAGCTTCTCACATTTTGTTTTATTGCCATTTAGTGAAGCTGGAGCCTGGGCTCACACATTTGTAGTCAGAAAAGTAACTTGTTATATAAGAAAACAGTGGGGGGAAGGCTTGGGTTGGGGCAAGGCAATGTTTTTGCCTGTGGGAAAACTGGTAATTCTAGGAAGAATCATAATTCACATGTATTATAACCCTGAAGGATAAAAGATGAGTGAACACAGAGGCATATTGCTGCTAAGATTCCCCTGTGTTCAGATGCATTGGAAAGAGCATAGGGTGTGAAGTCAGAGAACCTGCGTGCAAAGCCCAGGTGTTAGGTGCATAGGACTATGGGAAAGTGACCTTCTGGACTGTTTCTTCATATGAGGCATCATGGGATAATTCTATGATGCAACAGAACCGCTACCAGCATTTCCATTTCTTCATTAACTGTAAACAAATCGAATGTATTAGCAAACAGACTTTATTTACAGACTTTGTGACAAACTACAGCATATTTTCTGTTCCCTAGTCCTGAAATGATCCTTTGCCCCCATTCCCTAACTCAAAATCTTAACCTAATTTCAAGGTCTAGCCCAAAATACTAGCTCCTCCATGAAGCTTTCTCTGATCCCCCCCAGCCAGAAGTAATGGTTCCTTCCTATAAACTGATACTATACTTTATTCACACCTTTCCTCTAATACTGGCCACATTATATCTCTTTGTTTTATAGCTATTTGTGTATATACCTCATTTCTACTGCCACATTGTGAACTTCTTTTAAAAATTTTGTTACTATTTTTTATTTTTATATTTATTTTTAATATTTTATATATTACAGCAATATTAATATTTATTTCTGTATCCTAGAGGCAGCTAGATGGCACAGTGGATAGAGCACTGAGCCTAGAGTCAGCAAGACCTGAGTTCAAGTCCAGCCTCGGATACTTTATAGTTGTGAGACCCTAAGTCACAAACCTCTGTTTGCCTCAGTTTCCACAACTGTAAAATGAAGATAATAGTAGTACCCACCTCTCAGGTTTGTTGTAAGGATCAAATAAGAATATTTGTAAAGTACTTAGCAGATCAACTCCTGGTGTTTAAGAGAAGGACCTCCTGCTTTCTATTAATATTTATCTTAATCTGTTCTTAATGGAGGCTGTGAATCCTAGCTCTAATCTTTTCTGATGGGTGGGGAGGCAGTCACAAGGCCAGTGTTAAAACTGCTTGTCAGACAGTCAATAAACAGTTATCGCTATGCATTTATTACTACTATATATTTTAGTTGTTTGGTCCAACTTTTCATGACCCCATTTGGTTTTTCTTGGCAAAGATACTGCAGTATTTTCCATTTCCTTCTCCAGCTCATTTTATAGATGAGAGACTGAAGCAACCAGGGTTAAGTGCCTTGCCCAGAGTCACATAGCTAGAAGTGTCTGAGTTCAGATTTGATGAGTCTTCCTGACTCCAGGCCCAGCACTCTATTCATTGTGCCACCTAACCGCCTAAATCTAACTATATGTTAGGCACTATGCTAAGCCTTGGGGATACAATGAAAGGGTAAAGGACAGTCCCAGCCCTCAAAGAGCTTATAATTTAATGAGGGACACAATATGCAGAAAACTGCACAAACAAACTGTACACAGGATGAAAGGGAAATAATCAACCAAGGGAAGGCACTGGGATTAAGAGAGATTGAGAAAGACTTTTTTTTTTTTAAGCAATTGGGGTTAAGTAACTTGCTCAAGGTTACACGGCCAGTTATTTCTGGGTGTGGTGCTGAGTGTCTTAGCCCAGATTTGATCCCCAGGTCATCCCAACACTAGGGTAGGTGCTCTTACTTGATGAGCCACCTGGCCGCCCCTGAGAAAGGCTTCTTGCAGAAGGTGGGACTAAAGTCAGGAGAGCCAGAAGCCAGGAGACAAGAGATGATGAGGGAGAGGATTCTAGGCATGGGGAACAGGCAGTGAAAATGCCCAGAGTCAGGAGAAGCACATTTGGGAGGGTGTAAGGTGTAAGAAGACTGAGGGTCTGGGGGTGGGAAGGCTGGCCACAACAGGTGCCTCCACTTTTTCTCCTCTCATTTTCATGTTAGCCCCTTACAGTCTGGTTTATCATTCCACCACAACCACTGTCTCCAAAGTTACTCATGATTTCTTAGCTGCCAAATCCAATGACCTTTTCTCATTCCTCATCCTCCTTGACCTCTCTGCAGCCTTTGACATTGTTGCCACTCTCTCCTTGATATTCTCAGTCCCCTTTGCTGGATCCTCACCCAGATCAGGCTCTGTAACCATTAGTGTCCTTGCCCCAACCCAAGCCTTCCCCCTACTGTTTCCTTATATAACAAGCTACTTTTCTGACTACAAATATGTGGGCCCAGGCTCCAGCTTCGCTAAATGGAAATAAAACAAAATGTGAGACGCTCCAACAAAAATCACACCTTATGCAAAGAATTGAAACTTGGGTTTGTAATCTATCTGACCTAATCTGTGCTAATGATTCTCAAATCTGCCTGTCCTGCCACAGTCTTTCTGCTGACCTCAAATCTCTCATCTCCAACTGCCTTTCAGACATTTCCAATTGGATGTCCAATGGACATCTTAAACTCAATATGTCCAAAAAGAGCTTGTTGTCTTTCCCCCTAACCTTTTCCCCTTTCTACTTTAATACTGTAGAGGGCAACACCATCCTCCTAGTCCCTCAGACTCACCTAGGAGTCATTCTGGATTCCCCACTATCTCTCACTCCCACCCCCATGTCCAATTTGTTGCCAAGGCCTGTCAATTTCACTTTTTCAGCATCTCTCAGATATGGCCCCTTCTCTCCTCTGACACTGATACCACTCCAATGCAGGACCTCATCACCTCATGCCTGGACTATTGCAATAGGCTAGAGGGTCTGCCTGCCTCAAGCCTCTTCCCCACTCCAGTCCACTTTCCATTCAGTCACTAAAATGATTTTCCTAAAGTGCAGGTTCAATCAGCACAACACCCTCCCCCAATAAACTCCAGTGGCTCCCTATTGCCCTCCGAAGAAAATACCAAATGCTCTGTTTGGTATCCAAAGCCCTTCAAAACTTAGCCTCCTCCTGCCTTTTTGGTCTTCTTATGCCTTATTTCTTGGCATTCTTCAGTTCAGTGACCTCAGCCTTTGGGTTGTGCCATGAATAATACACTCCCTTTCTCAGCTTCAGGCATTCTTTCTGGCTATCCCACATATATGGAACACCATTCCTCCCCTGCTCCAACTATCGGTTTACCTTAAGTCCCAGCTAAAATCCCAACTTCGACTGGCAACCTTGCCCAACTCTTCTTGATTCTGGTGCCTTCTCTCTGTTAATTACTTCATAATTCTCCTATATCTAGCTTGCTTTGTATGTATTTGTTTGAATGTTGTCTTCCCATTAAATTATAGGACAGGCACTGGTTTTTGCCTCTTTTTGTATCCCTAACACTGAGTAGGCTCTTAATTAATGTTTATTGAATTGATTGATTGAACATGATCATGTCTTTGTCCAGTAGTCCTGTGGGGGGAAAAAAAAGATGACCATTTTTTGATGAAGCTATCTTGGTTCTTTGACCTCTTTCTTTTTTGAGAGGCAATTGAGGTTAAATGACTTGCCCAGGGTCACACAGTAAATATCTGAGGCCAAATTTGGACTCAGGTCCTCCTGACTCCAGGACCGGTGCTCTATCCACTGTACCACTGTAATGGTAAGGGAATTTTAAGATCTTCCTTGCCACTTAATGGGCCTCACTTGGGCCTCACTTGGAGCCCAACAAGAGAAACTTGCTTTGGGGGGTGGAGGGGGAGGAGGTGGCTTTTTTTTTTTTTTCAGGAAGATCCACACCTTTTGTTGCTTTGTAATTAGGGAGTGGGTCACATAGGCTGTGATGTCCTCTGACCCTGAAGAAGGGTGTGTGTGTATGTATATATATATATGCACACCCTTAGGTGAGGTTTTGCTTTGGGGCTCACTTATAGGAAGAGTTGTGTGATTTGGCCTGATGAGACTCTGGGTAGCCATTGAGCCCCCTGGCTTTGAAAATCCAGATGTTGGTGCTTCTCTCTCTGGTAACTAACTATGTATGTATGTAATGGTCAGACAGCTAGAGGCCCTGTCTGTTGGTCAGTTGAATTGTGTTATTTTCTCTGTTTGCATTTTTTGTCTGCTTGTAATTTCTGTTTGCATTTTCTGAAGTTCAGGGTGCTGACTTTTTCCCCTGAACTAAGTGAATGATATATATGTTTTATTAAAGTAAGATTGTTAACCCTTTTTGAGTTGCTTTCCTTTAGAAAAGCAGAAAAAAGAACCTGTCCTAGTAGCCATTCTGGGTATGCAAGGGTGCTTACTGCTACCTAGCTACCCTGACTTCTTTTTGATGAAACTATTCTGGCTCATCTTCCTGAATTCAAATGTGGCATCAAACATTTACGAGCTGTGTGACCCTGGACAAGTAACTTAACCCTGTTTGCCTCAGTTTCCTCATCTGTAAAATGAGTTGGAGAAGGAAATGGCAAACCACTCCAGTATCTTTACCAAGAGGGTCACCAAGAGTTGGATATAACTGAAAAGCTGAACTGAAAGTCCTATGCCACTTCTCCCATTTGCACAATCTTTCAAAGCTCAGGAATCATATCTATCTATTTTGTGCTCTGGAATGTGGTTCATCTGAGCTTGGTGACTTAAATTTATCAAAAGGTGCCCAGGTCTCTCTTTGGTTTTCTTTTCTTTTTTCTGTTTTACTTTTTTTGTTAGCCATCAATTTTATTCCATCAATTCTGTTTCAAAGATCATTCTCTTTAGAGAGAGTTATTTTGCTGGATCTACGAGCTCATTAATGTGAATACTCATTCTATCAATGCTGATTACAAACCATCCTTGCCTTTTGTGTGATTTTAAAACTTTATATTCCTCCACATATTCTGCGTAAAGGACTAACCAAATACTCTACGTGTACCTCCAGATCACATTTTATAGGAATCAGTGAATGCACTCGGTCTATTTTCCTCTTACTCTTAACACATAAATGGCCCACCTCCTTTTCTAATCTTATGTTTCCTTTCCAATCTCCACTGTGACACTTCTCAAATGCAGGTCATCATTGGAACTATGATGTCGAGAAAACAAGCAAAATAAGAATGAAAATGTCTTGTCTTTTCTCCATTTTCCATGATCATTGTCCCATTGACCCTGAGTACCAGTCCTATCCCTGCTTTGAACTTCCTCTTTTTCCAAATGGAGCTAAGAAAATACCAGTATTATTTTTTATTTTCCACCATTCCTTGCCAGTTTCATCTTATTCTGAGTTTTAAAACTCCTGACATTATTCTTACAGGACCATGCCATGCCTTTTTATTCATCCTTTATTTGTTTTCACCCTCTGCACATGTCTTTTAAATATCAAAGTTAATTCATGGCTTCACTGTGCATTCACATAAATCTTTTTAGGAAACTCTCTTTTCCACTTCCTCATAGTCATTTTCCTTTGTGCCTTCAGAATTTCATTCTTGAAAACTTCCTATCCCTCCTATGATGATTTCTTCCATAGGATTTTTGGCCATGGGATACCACCTATTATTTCTTTGAACCCTTGGAAATCAGCTCTCCCAAGATTTAATGTCCATTAAAAGTTGTGCTCAGTTTTCCTCTCCTTTGTCAATCTTAGAGCCATTTGTAATTCTTCCTTCCTCCCTGTACCCATGTACAATCAATGGCTAAGTATTGGCAATTCTATATCCACAATATCTCCCATATATCCCCTCCTCTCTAAATAGAAGCTGCCACCCAATTGCAGGTTTTCATCCCCTCTCACCTTAACTTTAGCAACAGCCCCCAAATGATTGCCAGTTGCTCCCCTCACCCAGTCATCCCCTTCACACTGCCAAAGTGATCTTCCAAAAGCAAAGGTCTAATCAACCATGTCACTCCCTTATTGCTTCTAGGATCACCTCTTCAGGTTGGCATTTAAAACATTTCATAATCTGGTCCAGCTTCCCTTTTCAGCTCTGTTTCATGTTACTTTCTTTCCTTCATGCACTCTGTATTCTGGCTCAAATAACTCACTTGCTCTTTTTATGACTTTCCATCTTCCATGCACCTTTGCACACATATGCCCTTTCTCCTTTCTACTGTCTCTTTAACTCTTTAGTTTCCTTCAAGACCTGGCTCATGCACCATCTCCTCTGGGACACCTTCCCTCATGTAGTTAGTGCTCTGTCTTTCCCTTCAATTATCACGTGCCTGCTCATCTGTTTACATGCTGTATCCTCCCAATAGAGAGTGAGTTCCCTGAGGACAGGGCTTGTTTTTCATTTTTGTCTTGTCTCCAGTGCCTACCTAGGATAGTACCTTGTGCATAGTAGGTCTTTAGTAAGTGCTCAGTGGTTTGAATTCTAAAATAAAGTAGTTACTTCCCTCCTAAGGTTCCTGTTATTTCTACTTCAGTGATCAGTTCTTTCTTGTTGATCAGAGTCAAGTCTAAAATGGTAATTCCTCTCATCATTTTCTCCACCTCTTTTCAAGTATGAAATTATTATTTAGGCAAGCCAGGAATGTATTAGTAAATTTTCTCTTGTCAGGGTAAAGAGTCCAGAAGATATCTGTATCATTGGAGCTTTCCTTTATTACTGCTTACCATCTATTTCTTGAGCTCTTCTTTCCTTCTCTTGATTTAGTATTATTAATCATTAATAATAATAAAGTAAGATTTTTCATTCCGTCTGATACAATTCGTCTTTATAACCTGATTAATGTCTAATGTAAAAGTATTTACAGATCCTATACTCGACTATATGCCAACATGGGGGGAGGAGGGGAGGGAGGGGGACAGAATGTGAAACTCAAGGAATTGTGGAATTGAATCAAGTAAAATAAAAGTAAACAAACAAATTAATTTAAAAAATAATAATAATAAAGTAAGGCTAACATTATATAGCACTTTGAGATTTGCAAAACACTTTACAAATATGATCTCTTTATGTCCTCACAGAAACTATGGAAGTAGATACTATTATTATCCCCATTTTACAGATGAGAAAACAGGCAGGCAGAGGTTAAGTGATTTGCCCATGGTCACATAACTAAATAAGTGTCTGGGGCTAAATTTACATTCAAAGTCTTCTGATTCCAGGTCCAGCATCCTATCTGCTATGCCACCTGGCTGCATTTAAGACCCAGCTCATGGACCCCCTCCTCCTTGAAACTTTCCTTCACTGTTCCCTCAGCTGAAGGGGAAGCCACTCTCCTCAAATATCCTCTGAGAACCCTTTGTCTGGATTTCTCCTTTTCCCCCATACCCGTTTTTGTAGGCACCATATCCCCCACGTTAGACTGTAATCTCACAGAGAGACTGTAATCTCATCCTTACCATCTAGAACCTTGTACAGGGTCTTGCCTATGATGGGCACTTGATAAATTTCTTTTGAATCTGAGATCCTGTTCTACACTCACTTAAACTCTCTGAGATGGCTCTGAGCTTGTATCCCCATGACGATAATGATGCTACCATACTTCCCTTGATCTCAGGGTTGGAATTTAGGGTGAAATGATATAAAAGTAGCTGAGAGCATTTTGTGAAATCCAAAGTACTGTATTGGGATGTTGGAGGGAGGGCAGTCCTAAGCTTTGCTACTGGAAGATAAGTCTTTTCCCATAATTTAATTATTGGACACTCTGTCTTTGACACTGTAGGGGGTGCTGCTGCTTCAGAGCTCTATGAAAGCCCTATCCTCAAGGTCACTTCTCCATTCCCTTAGAAATACAGCTGTGGGAACGGCTAGGTGTCGCAGAAAATAGAGCACTGGCCCTGGAGTCAGGAGGACCTGAGTTCAAATCTGGTTTCAGCCACTTAACTAGCTGTGTGACCTTGGGCAAGTCACTTAACTCCAATTGTCCTCCAAAAAACAAAAGCCAAAAAAAAAAAACTACAGCTATGGTCTCACCCTATCCCCACCTCCCTTCCCAGATCTTCCTGCCCAAGAACTTTAAAGGTTTTTTTTTATTATTATTAATAATGATGATAGTCCATCTACATCACCTTGTTTTAGAAGTCATTTTTCCTTCCAATACCAATATGAGGTCAATAGGGCAAATACTATTATGCCCATTTTACAGATGGGAAAACTGAGACTTGAAGAGGTGAGGTGACTTGCCCAGAGTTACACATGTAGTCACACATGTAGTCACACCAGAACTGAGGCTGAAAGCCATTCTGACTCCAACATTAACGTTCTCTGCCTCATTTCACTTCCCCAATTTTGTTCAAACTGTTCAGCTGAGCAAGTGAAACTGAAGTCAACTATGAAGGGACGTATGGGGGGAAAGCACAAACAAATACACTTTGTTACCCTCTGCAGAATTTATTTAGTTCTTCCTGCATACAGAGCCCTGGATGCTATATTTCCTATATGCCAAAAAGGAGGCTATAGGTTCATAGAATCAAAGAAAAAAAATATGAATACTGTGTTCTGCATTTTAGTCTCAAGTCTGCTGAAAATTTTTTTTAAATTTTCTCAACATTATTCCAAATCTAAGCATGTCTAATTTAGAGAGAGAAGAGTCCAAACTCACATAGTCCTTCCATGTCCTTGGATGTTTCTCTAACACAAGACATTTTAAGGTAACTTTTAAAGAGCTCTTAAACAAGGAAAAATTTATAATACATTAAATCATAGTTTGGAGTTGACATTTTGCTCCACCTAAGAGAGATCAAATCACTAAATCTCCTGAAACCATTCCCTATTTGACCATTTCCCTCAGGGATCCAATGGGACTTCCTCCCTTCAGAAAGGAGAAAGAAGGTTGGGTCATAACTCTCTTCACGTCAGGGAATGGGAAAGGCAATAATCTTAACTATCCAAGAGGTATTTCTTGTTCTAAATTTGGTTATTACACTTCATCTATTTTCCCAGGGCCTTAGCATTTCTCCTTCATTATTTGCATGCTTTACTAAAGGAAAGCTCTGGAAAGAAAGCTAGATTAGAGAAAGAGTTTTTTTACATTAAAAAACATTTTTTTCTGTTACACTTGAATTCCAAGTTGTTTCTCTCCCTCCCTCCCAGCCCCCAAACTAGAGAAGGCCAACATTTGACACAGACGTATATGTGAAACTATACCATACATAGTTCCATAGATCAGTCCTTTCTCTGGAGGAAGATAGCATTTTCTTTCATAGATCCTTGGTAGTTGATTTGAATATTCATGTAACTCAGAATAGCTTAGTCATTTACATCTACTCTTTGAACAATTTTGCTGTTACTGTATATAGTGTTCCCTTGGTTCTTCTGTTTCACTGTGAATTTTTTCATGCAAGTCTTTCCATGTTTTCCTAAAATCACCCTGCTCATCATTTCTTATAGCCCAGTAGTATTCCATCATAAACCTATACCACAACTTATTCAGTCATTCCCCAATTGATGGGCATCCCCTCAATTTCCAGTTCTTTGCCACCACAAGGAAAGCTGCTATAAATATTTTAGAACATATAGGTTCTTTTCCTTTTTCCCTGATCAACTTGGGAAATAGACCTAATAGTGGTATTATTGGGTCAGAGGGTATACACAGTTTTCTAACTCTTTGGGTGTAATCCCAGATTGTGTTCCAAAATGGTTGGACCAGTTTCAAGTTCCACCAATTGTATATTAGTGTTCCAATTTTTCCACATCCCCTCCACATTTGTCATTTCTCCCCTTCTATCATTTTAACCAATGTGATAAACGTGATATGGTACCTCAAAGTTGGTTTAAATTGCATTTCTCTAATAAATAATGATTTTGAGCAGTTTTTTCATGACCGCATACAGATTTGATTTCTTCCTCTTGTCATTTTTTCTTTAGTCATTTCTTCCTTTAGTCATTTTTCAATTGAGAAATGACTCAAGTTCTTATAAATTTAACACAGTTCTCTATATATTTGAGATATGAGGCCTTTGCCCAAGAAACTGTTTATAAATCCTCCCCTGCATTTTCTGTTTTCCTTCTAATCTTGGCTACATTGGTTTTATTTGTACAAAAAAAATTTAATGTAATGTAATCAAAATTATCTATTTTATATCTTGCAATGCTTGCTCTCTCTAGTTTATCCATAAATTCTCCTATCCATAAATCTAAAAGGTAATGTGTACCATGTTCTTTTAATTTACTTATGACCTCTCCCTTTATGTCTAGCTCATGTATCCATTTTGACTTTATCTTGGCAAATGGCATAAGATATTGGTCTATATAAATATTCATTTCTTAATATTTTCAGTTGAACTAAAAAGGAAATTTTTTAATGTTTCTGTAATAGCATATTCAAGGATATGAAACTGCATAATATCTGTTTAGAGCAGGGGTTCTTAACCTGGGGGCCTGTGAACTTACTTTTTAAATAGTTCCATAACTTTTTCAATATAATTCATTTCCTTTATTATTCCATTTTATTTTATGTATTTAGAAATATTATTTTAGGAAGAGATCCATAGGCTGCACTGGATTGCCAAAGAGGTCCATGACCAAAAGAAAAAGAAGTTAAAAGCACCTGGTGTAAGGAATAGTGGTAGGAATTAAGCAAATGTAAAAAACAAAGTCCATCTTTGATTAGGAGGAAGAGGGAGGAAAGGAAATAAAAATTTATCAAGTGCTACTATGTGCCAGTCTTTGTGCTAAGGCTTTTACAGACATTATGTCATTCATCTAGGCTCATAGATACACAGCTAGAACAGAAGGCAGAGACCACTCAGTTCAACCTTTGGGATTTGAACTTAGATCTTTGGACACCCAAATCAGTGCTATTTCTACTTTACCATGAGGCCCACTTGCATCCAAAAAAGAGTTGCATTCTTTCTCCTCCTGCCCCCTCTTCCCATATACATATGTGTGCCTTGCACATGTTTAACAAATAAATTTATTAAGTATTTATTGAACAAACAAAATATAGGTGTTTAATAAATATTTATTCAACAAAGAAATATAGTTTTTTTCTTAGACCAATAGAAAAGCTTTTTCACAAGAAAGTCTCTTCATCCAGAGAAATCAGCAATTACCCAAATCTCACTGCAGTCAGAGTGGTGAAGGTGACTCCATAGCACTGAACTGTAGCAAGTGATTAAAAAAGGGCCCCATGGAATGAATGATGTCACCCAGCTACAAGCAGAGGGGCAGTTTAAGTGCTGACCAGTCATGGGTGCAGAGCTTTGTCAAACATTGTGCAAGAGAGTACTTCAAAGAGCCTTTCCTGTTCAACTCCTCCGTTTCAAGAGGGTCACTCATCATCTACCTCCTCTCAGTTCACAAGCAAACCCCATATTCACAAGCAGAATAATCCAGTCCTATAGTCTAATGCAATATTCAATCTCCTCCTGGCTGACACTTTTCAGAAATGGGGATTTAAAAATGGAAAACCCCAACCAACTCATCATAGACGCTCCCTTAGCATCCTTCCAGAGCCATCACACCTGAATCCTTGTCTAAGTGAAAAAGAGATTGGAAGGGAACCCTGCTCAGGAAAGTCATTGATTTTATTTGCTCCTAGTCTGCTTTTGACAGCATTAAAGTTGCTGGCCAACTCTGGGAAGATTATTGCTTGTGGCTTCGAGGCTGAAGTCCCTGAATGCCTCAGCAAAGACTGAGCTCTGAAGGAACTGTGCAACCTGAGTCAGCTGGGTGGTGTCAGCTGAGCTGGGGCCCATTATTAGCTCAGATGGTTTCTACCTTATTCCATTGTATCAGTTAGGCTATGTAATCACAAAATCATAGAGTTGGAAGGGACCAACCCTTTCATTTTACAGATGAAGCAGCCTCCCAGTCCCTCCTAACTCTAGTGCCTTCCCTCTATTAATTTTTTTTTTCTTATTTGCCCCGTACATAGCTTGTTTACACATATTTGTTTGTTGTCTCCCTCCTTAGATTGTTCATGTCAGGGATTGTCTTTTGTCATTTTTAGGATTTAGTACAGGATTTAGCACAATGCCTGACACATAAGGGTTGTTTTGTAGTAGATCTTGTCCAACCCTTCCTGACCCCATTTGGGATTTTCTTGGCAAAAATACTGAGTGAAGTGGTTTGCCATTTCCTCCTCCAGCTCATTTTACAGACAAGAAAATTGTTTCAAACAGGGTTAGGCCCAGAGTCGAAATAGTGCTGAGGTCAAATTTGAACTCAGGTCCTCTGACTCTAGAACTGGCACTCTATCCACTGAGCCATATATCGACCCCTGGCACACAGTAGGCACTAAATAAGTACTTGTTGACTGCCTAGAGAAATTAAGTAACTTGTCAAAGGTCACATAACAATTTAGTAACAGAACCAGAATTAGAAGATCTGAAAGAAATCTTAGAGATCATCTAGGCTTCATTTTAATGATTAGAAAACTGAAGTCCAGTGAAGTTGTGTGGGTGGTCCACAGTCACCCAGGTAATTAGTGTGAAAGCCAGGATTCAAACCAAATTCCCTAAATCAAATCTAGGGTTCTTTCCATTGTACTACCCTGCAGTTTCCTGACTCCCAGTCTAGTATCCTTGGCTGGAAGGAGTTATCTTAAAGTATGGTCTAGCTTATTTATTTTGGAAGGATAAATAACTACAAGGTGAAAGATATGCTCAATCAGTAAACATTTATTGAGCATCTACTACCTGCCAACTACAGCGCTAAGCCCTGGGGATACAAAAAAAGGCAAAAAATAGTCCCCACCTTCAAGGAGGTTACCATCTAATGGCAGCGATAATATGCAAATATATGCAAAGCAAGCTATATGCAGGATAATAGGAAATAATTAACAGAGGGTAGGCACTAGAGTTAAGAGGGGAATAGCTTCCTGTAGAAGAACGGATCTTATGTTGAGACTTAAAAAAAAGTCAGGAAAACCGTTGGCAGAGATGATGAGGAACAACCTTCCTGGCATGGGGGCCAGCCAGAGAGAAGGGCCAGAGCTGGGAGATCAAGGGTCCTGTTGGTGGAACAGCCAGGAGGTCAGTGTCATTGGATTGAAGAGTTCATGGTGGGTAGAGGGAGGGGTAAGGTATAAGAAGACTGGGAAGGTAGGAAGAGGTTAAGTTATGAAGGGTTTTTAATGCCAAACAGAGGATTTTGTATTTGATTCTGGAGGCAATTGGGAGCCAGTGGAGTTTACTGAGCAGGGGAGTGACAAGATTGGACCTGCACTTTAGGACAATCACTTTAGTGGAGCATGGATTGGAGTGAGGAAAGACTTGAGGAAGGCAGACCCATCAATAAACTATTGTAATAACCCAAACATGAGGTGATGACGGTCTGCACTAGAGTGGTGGTAGCAGTGTCATTGGAGAGAAGGAAATTATTCAGGAGATGTTTCATAGAAGAAAACAATAACAGACCAATGGAGCTCTGGGAGCCCCCTCAAGAGCTCTCCTTGAGTCCTTGAGGTACAGGCTCTGGGAACCCCCTTGAACTCTGATTAAATCGTCTCATTTGATGAGGCATTTGCATGAGGTAATTGTTGAGCCCAAAGGATGGAGACAAAAGATCCCTGAGAGTAAAATTTGGAAGTGGACTTTATTACCTCGGGACTGCTGGGGTCACATACTCAGATCAGAAAGTGAGTTGGAGGGACAGCCAGGTAGCACATCGAGTAAGAGCACCGGCTCCAGTGTTGAGAAGACCTGGAGATCGAATCCGAATCGGGAGCTCAGATACTTAGCACCCACCCAGAAACACCTGGCCGTGTAACCTTGAGCAAATTACTTAACCCCAATTGCTTAGGGGCGGCCAGGTGGCTCAGCGAATAAGAGCACCGGCTCCAGTGTCGGGATGACCTGGATCAAATCCGGGCTCAGATACTCAGCACCACACCCAGAAATAACCTTGAGCAAGTTACTTAACCCCGATTACTTAAAAAAAAAAAAAAGAAAGTGAGTTGGCATGGACAATGTGCTGGTTTTTAAAGCAATTCCAATAGTGAGAAACTACAATCAGTGTTTTGACAGTGTATATTTGAATTTCCCTAGGACATGAAGTTTACCCTAGGCTGAGGGACAGGGAACCTAGAATGGGTGGAGATGGGGAAGATCCAGTGGAGGACAGGGGGTAAGGGATGGGGAATATCCCATTCGGGGCAGGGGAGGAGGGAGAATGGGGAAACACTCAACCGGGATTTTACCCTAGGCTGAAATTCCCAATCACAGATCAGTTGGGGGAGGGAAGAGTGGAGTCATGCTCAACAGTAATAAGCCTTACATAGTGGCCAAGCCCAGACCTCTAGCCTAGTTGCTAACTACTAACTCTAGCCTACTTACTAGCCTAGCCCTCCATTGTTCATCTACTTCCCATCCTGGAGCCTATCAAAATATCAATCCACCCTTGAACTGGCCTAGCCCACCATTGTCTGTAGCCTCTAGCAACCTCCCACCCTTAATCACTCATTGACCTCATTAACCTCCCAAAGACCCTCCCCTAGACCTCCTCTAGATTCTTCCCACAACCTTCTGTATATAAGACCCCATCCTGTCTTCATGTTTGTGAGAGCACGATAGAATGACCTAGCACAGACTTATTCTGTGTCTAATGCAAGCGAACTTTTAATAAACTTTACTTTTCTTTGGCTGAGAAGACTTCAGTCGAATTCATTTGGTAGGACCCAGAGCGTTGGTATTTTGGGGTCTCCAGAAGGACCTTAACCTTCTTAGTGGGTAACCTCTTCAGGAACCTCCTTGAATCTTCCCACTTGATCTGGCATAGCCTAAATCCATAAATCTTCCATCATGTCCAAATCTCTGTTACCCTTAACCTAGCCTAGCCCTCAGGTAGCTTTCAGCTACTTCCCACCCTTAATCCCACTTTCTTGGTTCCTGGTGTCTGACCTCTAGTTACCTCAGGTAGTGGCCACTCCCATCAAGACCCTCCCTAAACCCCTCCTCCAGTCACCCCAAAGTACTTGGCCACTCCTAGATCCCCCCCATAGTCTTTCTGTATATAAGATCCATCTTGCCTCCATGAAGGTACTCAGATTCAATCTAGTTCAGATTCTGTGTGGCTAGCTTATCAATACAAGCCTCATAAATGCTAAGATTCCTTCAGAGTGTAGCCAATGGTGAGATTTCTTAAGAATCTACCCAATATGGGGAATCTTTAATAAACTGTTTTACTTTGGCTAAAAAAAAAAAGGCTTGGTAGGGGTGTCTAGGTGGTATGTGCAGTGAATAGAGCACAGGCCCTAAAGTCAAGAGGACCTGACTTCAAATATGGCCTCAGATACTTAACACCTACTAGTCCTGTGACCTTGAGCAAGTCACTTAACCCCAACTGCCCTGACTTCCCCCCTCCAAAAAGCAAAAAAAAAAAAAAAAAGTTTGGCTCCAATTATTTTGGGCAGGATCCAGTATTTTGGTATTTGGGGGTCCCAAGAACTCCTCAACCTCAACAAGGCAACAGATTGGATATGGGGGTGAGAGACAGTAAGGAAGCAAGGGTGACTCCAAGGTTATGAACCTGAGGACTGGAAGGATGCTGCTGCCCTATACGATAATAAGTAGAAAGGGGGGGAAGAGTTTTGGAGGAGTGATAGTGAGTTTGCTTTTGTACTAACTGGTGTCATCTTTTGAAGAATACAATTACCAAAAAAAAAAATACTAATGGAAAGCATGATCCAAAAGCTTTTTGCATTTGGATTGGGAATTGCATTGTATTACTGTTGGCAAGATATTTACCATCCTAATCATATTTTGTGCAGGCTGCTTTTGAAATAAATTTGCCTTCTGGCAATACACACTGCTTGAATTAGGTGAAGAGAAGACTCTCCGGAGTACCCTCCCCTCCAACTCCTATGATAAATACAGAGCAAATGCTCTCTGTTTGGATAATGGAGAGGCTTAAGGGAACCTGAAGGGAAAGACTCCAGACGACATAAAGCTTTTGTTTCTACTTTTTGACCACTATGTGCCTTCTTTCTCCTTTCCCTTCTTCAGGAAGGCCACATTGTCACCCTGGGAAACCTCCAACCTGGGGTCCTCCTCTTTCCTTTGGTGACTTCCTTGTCTGGAAAAAGCATTTTGAGTACTCCAGCCATGCTTCATCTACCTCTCTGGGAACTCTCTCCAGGCTCCATCTCCTTCTCCTAGATCCCTCCTCCTTTCCAGAACCTCTTTAGACCTTGTCATCTTCCATTAGAAAGTTAACCCCTTGGGGCAGCTACTTGGCTCAGTAAGAACACTGGCCCAGAGTGGGACCCGGGATTGGTTCGGCCTCAGATACTCAACACCCACACAAAATAATTGGCACATAACTTTGGGCAAGTTACTTAACCCCAATTGCTTAAAAAAAAAAGAAGAAAGTTAACCCCTTGTGGGCAGAGACTGTCTTGTTGACTTATCTTTGTGTCCCTAGCACTTAGCACTGGGTCTGTCACATACTATGTATGCACTCAATAAATGCTTTATCTTTTTGTCTGACATATGTCTATTCCATGTGATGGAGTTTGGGCCCTGGGCTCCCCAACCCCCACCCTTCTTCAACTTTCCTTGAACTTCCCCCTTGTAGTCAAGTCTCATTCATCCCAGCAATTCTTTCAACTGGCCCCACTGCCCAAACCTCCAATTCTGTTACCTCTAATCTAGCCCAGCCTTTCATTATCAGTCACCTGTGGATAGCTCCCCTGCCCAGTTCCGTCCCACCCTTGATTCCTTCTTGATCTACGCCTTGACCACTGTATATGTGTCCATCTTGCCCCCATTAAGTCGCTCAAATTCAATCTGGCACACTGGTCAATACAAGTACAAATACAATGCTCAGATTCTTAAAATCTGGCCAATAGTGAAGATTCTTAAAATCTTGCCCACCCCAACCTGTGTTTTAGGATCCACGTCATTTTGAAGAGGTTACCCATAAAGAGGGTTAGGGTTGCTCTGGAGACCCCAAAATACCAACATGCTGGGTCCTGCCAAATGAATTCGACTCAAGTCTTCTCTCAAAGAAAAGTAAAGTTTATTAAGAGGAGGCTTGTATCAGACAGAGTGCTGCGTCATTCTGTGGCCTTCTCACTATTCTATGGAGCTCTCACTAACACAAGATGGGGTCTTATATACAGAAGGTTGTGGGAGGAATCTAGGGGTGGTCTAGAGGAGGAGTTAATGCGGTAAATGAATGATTCAGGGTGGGAAGTTGCTGGAGGCCACCTTGAGGCCACAAACAAAGGTGGGCTAGGCCAGTTCAAGGGTGGTTCTATAGGCTGGGAAGTCTAGCAACAGACTTGCCTCATGCAAATGCCTCATCAAATGAGATGATTTAATCTGAGTTCAAGGGCCTGTACCTCAAGGACTCAAGGAGAGCTTGAGGGAGCTCCCAGAGTCCATACTTCATTAATGGGACTTTTTCTTATCTTAATTTTTTTAGACATATACTACGTTATGAATGTTAATGTCATAATTTCAATGGACATTTTGTCAACTCTCTTACTTTATTGTATTTACCATCTATTCAATTAAGAAAATTCCTTTCTCATACAATGATTAAACATATGGAAATCATAAATTTGACTGACAGTCACTCTGAATTGGGATGGTTCTAGAATGTATTTAAGCTTTCTCATTCTTTTGTTCAGGCAGTCAGAACTTAGCTTCTGGCTCCTTGTGCGTACAAGTCCTCTAGCTCCGTCTAGCTTCAAGGGAATAATAAATACAAAAATGTCTATCACCTAGACTGTCTCCTTTCCCCAAACTTTTCAGGTTAACATTATGTACCAGGCACTATTTCCTACAAAATCTATTCCTCCACTGAATTTGACGGTTTCTGTCTATGGGATCACCATGGAACCAGTCTCCCTTGTTGATATTACTCCTAGCTCCACTCTCCTCTCTCTCCTCTAATTTGCCCTTCATTCCACATCTAGAAAAATACTCCGTGTGCATAGATCTGACTATATTCTTCTTCTGTTCAGAGATCTCTTGTAGGTTTCTTCTGTATAGGGACTAAAACCCAAATTTTCCTGCCTAGCATTCAAGGTCTTCCACAGTTTACCAGCTTTTCTGGCCTTCTTTTATACTACTTCCCTCTACACATTCTATGCTCTAGTAGATTGGTCTACTTATGCACCCAGAGCATAGACTACCCTTTCTTGACTCTCTCACATTGTTTGGTAAACCTGGAACGTCCTTCTCCCACACCTTCCATTAAATTCCTATATATTCTTGAAAGCCAAGCTCGAATGCCACCTTTCCCACCTCTTCTCTCACTCTCCACCTCACATAACACATCATTTTGTTGTTTTTTATAAGATGTTATTGTGTGTTATAGTCATTTGTAGTGGGGCCTTTTCTCCTAGTAAGTCTTCAGAGGACAGGAAGTGGTACCTTCCTATCATCCCCTCTCAGTGCCTAAGATAGTGACCCACACTGTAGGAGGGGCTTAATAAATATCCATTCCATGAATGAATGATTGAATGAATCTTGGAGTCAGAAAGATCTGAATTTGAATTCAAACCCATATACTTACTAGCTGCCTGATCCTGGGCCAGTCATTTACCCTCTCTGGAGACAGTTTCTTCCTCAATAAAATGGGGTTGAGAATAGCCCCTTCCTCACTGGGTTGCTGTGAGGATTAAATGAGATAGTGCTTTACAAACCTTAAGCTATATAAATATTAGCTATTAGCATTTTAGATCACATGACTTTCCCATTGAGTAACACAGAGGTAAATAAAACCAATTTGGTAGCATAATGATTCTAGATTGACAAGTTTATGCAGGCTCCATAAAGGTCAAAACACTGTAACTAGCCATTTCCTTTTCTGAAGAAAAACAGCCCTAGGTTCAGATTACAGTTCCCTCTGGAGACTCAGGCCAGAGTTCTAAATGAAGCATTTTGCTTTGTTACCCTTCATCAGTCACAAGGACACTACAATGAGTCACTCTGGGCTCTCTCTTCCTCTTTCTATGTTTTTGCTTGTTTTCCTTATACCTCAGGATCAGGGTAATTTGATGCTTCCTTCAGTGTAAACAGATATGATTCTAACTATTTTGTAGTCTTGGCTCTGTTCACCTTAGCCCTTTTTCTAAACTAGCCATACCCAAGTGTGCTCTCTCTGGTTAAGTTTGTAGGATTGGGGACTCCTGAGGCCTAGAATTAATCCAGATAAGGCAACCCTTGCCCAAAACAAAAGTGATCTCTTCTCTGGTTATTGTTTTGTTGTTTGTTCTTCCTTCTCAAAGAAGAACCATGACGTCAGGAAGGTGATGCCAAGACTTGAAAGTGAATTGGACTTAAGTGAGCAAGGGCTGTGCAAAGTCACCAGCCTCACTGTGTCCTCTAGAGCCATCTGGGTCCAGGGGCCAGATATAGATCAGAGTGGCTGGAGGTGGCCCCTGACCTCTTCTCTAGCTTCTGGGGAATGGTTAAGATTCTCCCAAACTGCTCCTTTGATGTATCATCAGTAGCTGATTTATGCAATCGCTTACACTTTTAACCTTCTACAACTCTATGGAAAACTTAGAAACTTGTTCCCTGAATGACATCAAGTTAACTCCAGATCAGATCAGGGGAATTTTTCTTACTTAACTACTCCAGGTGTGTGTGTGTGGGGGGGTGGGGGGGATAACCCTAGGCTCTGCTAGGAGGCTGTGCTGGCAGAATATGCCAGGGGCGAACGCTCTGGCAAGTTGTAATCAGGTAGGAAGAGTAATAATAAACTGTGTGTTTTGTCTCTCAATTAGCCCAAGGCCACGGGATAATGGATTTTTTAACCTGAGCAACTCTTAGTTGGGTGAGTACCCACAATATCAAAATTAAAGTTCTTTGAAATATCGAAATAAAGGAAATAAGCAGGTTGTTCCTATGACTCTCCTCTGGGTGTAAGCCTTGCTTACAAAATCTGTTATTTAGACTAACCTTGGTGAGAGACAGAGTAGAGGAAGGAAGATGGGTAATTAAACAGACAGATATTCAATTACCATTCAATCCTATAGCTAAACAATTCAGGTATATACTATCCTACCCTTAAAGTCCTTGATTTTTTTTTCTTTTTTGGAGCGGGGAAGGCAGGGCAATTGGGGTTAAGTGACTTGCCCAGGTCACCCGGCTAGTAAGTGTTAAGTGTCTGAGGCTGGATTTGAACTCAGGTCCTCCTGATTCCAGGGCTGGTGCTGCCAGCCTGCACCACCTATCTGTCCCCTTGCTTACCCCAATCCTAGGGTATGGTGTGGTATGCCAGACTTCAAGTAAGAAGATATGGGTTCAAATTCTGATTCTGCCTGTGTGACCTTGGGTAAGTTACTTGATTTCTGAAGCCCTCTTTTCTTATCTGTGAAATGAGGCAGTTGGATTTGATGGCCCCTAAGGTCCTCTATCCCTATCTTTACTATTTATGCTTCTTTGGGAGTGCCAGGAATGTTGGGTTTGCTTTATCTAGCAAATGGATCCTTAACCTTTTTGGGGTCATGGGAGCCTCAGGCAACCTGGTAAAGCCTACTTATAGACTCGTTGGAATAATGTTTTTAATTACATAAAAGAAAACATATGAGATTCCAAAGGAAACCAATAATATTGAAACATAGTTATCAAAATGCTTGTTAAGGATGACATGGTAATTAACCTAGCAATGGGTATAATAAGTACAGTAATTTCAAAGTAATTTAAAATAGTTGCAACAACTCTGATATGAAAATATCCATAATTTCTATTAGTGACAAGGTCATCAGGACTGCCAATATAACTATGGTTTATTGTCTATATTCATAATTGAAGGAAAAGCTAATATTCAGTTAAAGGTTACTGAAAAGAGATGCAATTTTTTTTTCCTGTCCAGATTCATGGAACCCCAGAAATCTATCCGTAGACTCCAGGTTAAGATACCCTGATATAATTGTAATTGTGTAATTGCAACTAGACCCTTCCTGCTGCTACCAATTCTTTTATTTTTTTCCTGACTGATTCTCTATCATGAGTCCCTCTATTTCTTCCTTATGCCTTCTCAGCTAAATGCCTCCTTCCTCACTGAGACCACTGAGGCCATCTGCCTGAGCAGCCCTCTTTTCCCTTCTTTCACACCTTCTTCTTTGCTGAAGTCTCTGAGGAAGAAGACATAGCTCTTCTGCTGGCCAAGACCAAGACTTGTGCCCTTGATCCAGCCTCTCCCTTCTCCTTGGGAAGCTTGCCTTTGACTCATCCTCTTCCCATCTTGCCTTCCTCCCCAATATTTCCTTATGCTTCCATCCACTCCTTTTGCTTTTTCTGTGTTGCCTACAAGTATGCCCAGATCTCCCCTACCCTTATAAAAACCCTTTACTTGAACCTGGGCTATATCCCAGATACCATCTCGTACCTCTCTTTCCCAAACTTCTAAAAAAAAGTCACCCACACTTTTTACCACCAGTTCCTCGCCATCCACTCACTTCATAACTCCTTAACCTTCTGACCCCACCTTCCACTGAAATTGTTCTTTCCAGGGCTACCAAAGGTCTCTTATCTGGTAATTCTTGGGGCCTTCTCTCAATTCTCATCTCCCTTGACCTCTTGGCAACTTTCCATACTGTTGATTACTCCTCCTTTGGGATTCTCCCTTCTCCCTGGTGTTCAGTGACACTCCTCTTCTGGGTCTCCTCCTACCTATCTGACCTCCCCTTAATTTTCTTTGTTGGATCATTATCTATTTCCAATGCTCTGAGTCTAGGTGGTCTCCAAGGCTCTGTCTGGGCCCTCTTCTCCCACTCTCTTGTCGACTTCATATGCTCCCATGGGTTCATGTCCAAAGCTGAGCATTAATACTTCTCCTTAACTCTAGGCTCTTATTATCCTCTATTTCCAGATGGATTCCTACCAGCTCCTCAAACTTAACTAGTTCGAGACAAAATTCATTCTCTTCCTCTCCACCTCCTGAGTGGGAAAAAGATCTCCCCTCTAAACTTACCCATTTCTCTTGAGGGCACTATTTTCCTTCCTGTCACCCAAGTTTGAATCCTCCAAGTCATCCCTGAATCTTTCCTCCCCACCCCCAAATCCATTGAGCTGCTGATTGCTGTTCATTCTGCTTCCACAACTGTCCACTTTCTCCTCTATCTTTCACACATCGATATTGCCCTGGGTTTAGTCCCTCACCTCTTCTGTGGGTTTTTGACAGAACCTCTATTGAGAAGTTCTCTTGAACTTCTTGGGAGAGTCATATATATCAGCAAGTGTCTGGTGACTGTGGGTCAAGGATAGGAGACCATGCTGAAAGTAAAGAGATTTATTGCCATGCTAAGGAATCTGCTTTTACTAATAGCAAATTCTGATTCCTGGGGTACAATTTGATTTTCATACTCTTTCATGTCTTCTGACAATATACCACCAATCAGCTGTATTTTGTGTCAACTTGGGATAAAAAAAAGCATTTCATAAGAGAGGGAGGCGTACAGAAAGAAGGGAAGCAGTCAGGGGAGAAATGGGGAGTATTTGGAATGCAAATGGAAGGATTTATTATCAGAATAAGAAAACATTCCCTGTTCAAGGGACAGGAGACAGAGGGAAGAGACCAAATGCTTAAAAGACAAAATTATAGGGTCTCTTGTCCAAGGGTAGGAAGTAGTTATTGCAATAGTGGATGAGACCATCTGCTTTCCTAGGTCCTTGCATAGGGTTTAAGAACTTTTTACTATTAGACTACCAAGTGGTTGGGGGATTTCTATACTATTAGTCTATCAAGTAATCACAAAATATTTTGGTGTCTATTATTCTACTATATTATCCATTTTTAAAAATTCAATTTTATTTTATATTTAGGTTACCATTCTCTCCCTCTCACCTCCTTCTCCCCTAACCTCCCCAGTACATTGAGAAAGCAAGAAAAACAAATTTGTTACAAACATGTATAGTCAAGCAAAACAAATTCTTGCATTGCCCCCCCTCCAGATAGATAGATATATAGACAGATATGTATACACACATATCTATCTATATGTGTGTGTATGTGTGGCAGCATATTTTTATCTTGAGTTCTCTGAAATTGTGGTTCATTGTTGTATTGATTAGAGTTCTTAATTTTTCAGTCTTTACAGTGTTGTTGTTATTGTATAAATTGTTCTCAGTCTCGCTCCCCATCAATTCATATAAATCTTCCCAGGCTTCTCAGAAACTATCCCCTGATTGATGGGTACCCTGTCAATTTCCAGTTCTTTACCACCACAAAAATTGCTACAGATATTTTTGTACAAATGGTTCATTTTCCTCTTTCTTTGATCTCTTTGAGATATAGGGAATAAGCATTTAATCACATGCCAGACATTGTGATTAACTACTTGACAAATATCTCATTTATTTCTCAGATAGCTCTAAAAAGCAGGTGCTGTAATTACTCCCATTTTATAGTCAAGGAAACTGAGGCAAACAGAAGTTTAGTGACTTGCCCAGGGTCACATGGTTAGGAAGGGTCTGAGGCTGGATTAGAAACTTGAGTCTTCCTGACTACAGCCCCAGCATTCTCTCTAAAGTGCTTCACAGTGTCTGGTGTGAAGTAGATACTACATACTTGCCTATTTCCTTGTTCTTTCCCCCACAGCCTCTCTAGCATTTATCATTTTCCTTTTCTGGCCAACTTTACCAATCTAATGGGTGCGAAGTGGTACCTCAGAACTGTTTTCATCTTCATTTCTCTGTTTATTAGTGGTTTGGAGCATTTTCTTCACATGGCTACTGGTAGTTTGGATTTCTTCCTCTGAAAACTGCCTCTTCATATCTTTTGACCATCTCTGTCAGTTGGGGCATGTCTGACTGCCTCTAAATTGATCTTCCCTGTGTCCTCTTCCCCAGTCCATCCTATTCAATCTGGGAATATACTCCTTCCAAGCTACAGAGCAAATCACACCACTCTCTTGCTCCAACTTCTCTGTGGCCCCCAAATGCTTCAGACTGCCATCTAAGCCCCTCTGATCTCACTTCCTTCTGCCTTTACAGTTCCATACACCCAGCTTCGGGCCCACTTTCTGCAAGAAGCCTTTCCCAGGGACCTTTTTGATCTTAGTCTCTTCCCTCTGCGTAGTCTATCCCCAGTTTAGCCTGCATATTTTTTGCCTGTGTATAATTGTATGCTGTCTTCCAATTAAACTGACAGAGACAACAGGGACTGTCTGTCCTTGCCTTTCTATGTATCCTCAGAGCATATAGCACAGTGCCTGGAATATACACAGTAGGCACTTAATACATACCTATTAATTGACTGACCCCTTCACAAATTCTAGTTATTTCCAAGTTGGCTATTATTTGTGGTTTGGTCATTTTTCAGTCCTGTCTGGCTCTTTGTAACCCCATTTGGGGTTTCCTTGGCAAAGACACTGGAGTGCCATTTCCTTCTCCAGCTCATTTTACAGATGAGGAAACTGAGGCAAACAGGGTTAAGTGACTTGCCCAGGGTCACACAGCCAAAAAGTGTCTGAGACCTGATCTGAACTCACAAAGACGATCTTCCTGAATCTTGGCAAGCACTCTACCTACTCATTGTAGCACCTAACTGCTCTTGCTATTACTACCTCCATGTTTTTCTGCAAACTGTCTCTGTCTGGAATGTTTTCTCCCATCCAGAACTTGCCAAATCCTTCGCTTCCTTCAAGGCTCACCTGAGGTGCAGCCTTCTCCCTGAAGCCTCTTGCAATCTCCTCAGCAAAGGGATCCCTCTTTGTATTATTCTTGTTTGTGTACTTGTTATATACTCTCTAGCAGAATATATACTCCTTGAGAGCCCTAGGTACAATTTTTTTTTATCTAACACTGTGTGTAATAGTTGTTTAATAAGTATTTGTTGAATTAAATTAGTACTTTGTATTCACAATAATCTTCTCCACCATTTTCTGCCAGGTGGGGAAGAGCAGGCCCAATGGCTCACATTGACCCATCTTCAGTTTAGCTCAGTCTTTGGCAGATACTTCCTGCTTAAAAGGTTCTTCCTTTCTCTCTCTCTCTCTCTCTCTCTCTCTCTCTCTC
>NW_027187360.1:15292488-15310528 GCF_028583685.1 Petaurus breviceps papuanus | reverse complement strand
TCTCTCTCTCTCTCTCTCTCTCTCTCTTTCTCTCTCTCTCTCTCTCTTTCTCTCTCTCCTCCTCTCCATTCCCCCCCCTCCAAAAAAAAGACAGTTAGGTCACCCATTGAAACTTACATCATCTTAAAGCTGGACAGGGTTTGTCTTAATACCTAGTCCAAATTCCTCATTTAACAGATGACACAGAGGACAGTTTGTCTTAGGACCCAGTTGCCTGAGTCAAGTGACCTTTCTGCTCTTTGGCCTAACAGAGAGATTGCTCCAACAGTGGTCCACTTAACATTCTTTGTGGACCTCAAGAGAAACTCACTTTGTGAAAAAGCCCCTTCCTCCACTAGTCAAAAAGGTGATGCAACACTTAGATCCAAACCTACTTCAGTCCCAGGGGGCCCGACTCTCATATTATCATCACTGGACTTGGCAGGACTAGGCCCATGCATTTCTGGAGCCACTAATGTGTGTCCATAATATCCTGGCCTTTTTTGCCCTCCTTAAAGGCCTGTCCTGTGCTACCTTTATTTTTATTTTATTTTGGGTTTTTGTGGGGAGGGGAGAAGGCAAGGCAATTGGGGTGAAGTGACTTGCCCAGGGTCACACAGCTAGCAAGTGTGTCTAGTGTCTGAGGCTAAATTTGAACTCAGGTCCTCCTGACTCTAGGGCAGGTGCTCTGCCACTGCACCATCTAACTGCCATGCTACCTTTATTTTTAAATTTTAATTTCTGTTGATACATTATGTTATTACATCACCTTCACTTCTGAATGTATCTTTCCCACTCTCCTCTCCTCTTGTTTCCTCCTCACCCCAGTGAACCATCCTTTGTTTAAAAAAACAAGAGGGAGAGGAAAAGCAGTTTAGTGAAACCAGCCTAGCCCCTTAAGATGTCTACACACATACTCCAAGTTCCCCTTCCTTCCTTGGCCTCTCCCTATGTTTGCATTAGTGAAACTTGTTACTTCTCCAAATTGATAGAAGTACTTATTATTAGGTTCTTAATTAGATTTTCAGAAGAAAGAGAGTCGGGATAGTTGGGGGCAGGGGGACACAAATGCAATGGAGGGATCTGGGAAGATCCCTACTTTTTACCTAAATTGTTGGAGTCATTAAGTCAGAAAACAAGGGTCTAGTTCTGGTAGTTGGGGGGGGAAGGGAGGAGACAGAGGAACAGAGTGATACAGAGCTTTCACGTAGTTGTAGAGACATCTTATCTCTAAGGGCTAATTGTGCAAAGACAGTAGGGAAGCTCAATTATGACAAGCTCCAAGACCACCCTGGTTCTAACTTCCCTTTTCTAGGTTCCTCATTTACTATAATCAGATAATATTATCTCATTTCCTAATGATTAACTTACTTTGATACTAAAACTAGCTGACTACTAGGGAAGATTAAACAAAAGAGGAATTTAAACTTAGAAAACATTCCTAAGACCTTTTCCCCCCCTGACTATAAGTTCCCTGGGGGGTAGGGCAACTTATAAGCTAAGGAAACAATGTACCCCAGCCCAGTTGGGGTTGCCTTGAAACTGCTTCTGTAGGATTTTCAAGTTACCTCTCTAGAATAAGTGGTTGGTCATTGCATTAATCGGAATTCTGAAGTCTTTCAAAGTTGTTTTCCTTTGAAATTAACATTTGAGTTCTTAGTATGGGAAGTTGTAGTATGTTAGGCATAGGTAGTGGGGGTGGGGATGGGGGTCATCAGGCAAATCTATCAAATTAACCCCTCTCACTTAAAGTAACTCACAAGATGCTGTACCAAGATATATTTATAAGGTAAAGACACATCTCAATTGTATGCTGGTTGTAAACCACACCTGGACAGCTCCCTAGTGTTAAGTCTAGTTTGACTGAGAGACTTGGTTTTCAAACTAGTTAGAATCAAAGATTCAAGTGCCTGGTAATAATAATCTATTAAATGCCTACTATGTGCCAGGGACTATGCTAATGATGGGTCACAGGCTCTGGGAACCTCCTTGAACTCTCCTTGAATCTTCCCCACTAGATCAGGCACTCCAGGGAGGCAATAAGCTTTTCTTATGCTCAAATCTCTTTCTCCTCTGGATTGCCTCTAGCTACTTCTCAGCCTTGATCCTATCAAAATCCTATCCTCTTGGTTCCTAGAGTCTGACCTCTAGTCACTCTGGACTACTGGCCACTCCCTTCAAGACCCTCCCTGGACACTTCCTCCAGTCACCCCAGACTACTTGGCCACCCCTAGATCCCTCCCACAGTCTTTCTGTATGTAAGACATCTTTTTTTTTTAAGCAATTGGGGTTAAGTAACTTGCCCAAGGTTATAGGGCAAGTTATCTTGTGTGGGTGTTAAGTATCTGAGGCTGATGCAGGTCCTCTGACTCCGGGGCTGGCCCCTGTAAGACCCATCTTGTCTCCATGAAGGTGCTCAGTTTCAATCTGGCCCTTATCATGAGGGCTCAGATTCTATATGGCTCTCTTGTCAATACAAGTGTCACAAATGTTCATGATGAGGGATGGCTCACAATAGGTTCAGCAGGAACTCTGATCTTATCTAAGACCAGAAAACCTTCAATTCAGTCTGGAAAGAATTCAGTAGGCCCAAGCAGACTTGGAGTCAGAGTTGTAAAAGTTTATTGTACGCTTTACATGGGCAAGGGTCCTTAGGGAAACTGCAAGTTTATTGTTAGGCTGTACAGCAGGCAAGAGTCCTTTAGGGGACCTGAAACCTTTAAAGGGGTAGAATTAAGGTTTTTATAGAATAATCCATAGTAGAACCTGTGCCAATTATGCTAACTAGGTGATTAAGGGTGGGATTAGGGAGGAGTTAAGGTGGGGCCAGTGTTTAAAGGAACATGAATTTTTAATATAACTTCAAAGGCATATTGTCCATAATTCACTGGGAAAAAGCCCAAGGGGGGGGGGGGGCTACCTGGAGGTGTGGTTTTAGGATTGAGAGTCACTAAGTCAGCTATCAGTCAAGGGCTGACTGAGAAGTGCCCAGTCTGCCACCCATCAGTGTCATGTTTGTCAAGATTGATGTCTGGGAACCAAAGCTACTGGAGACTCAGTGTGTGAATAATAAGCTAAGGAGTTAACCCAGAGATAGGGTCCTGAAGGATTCATTGAGGCAGCCAAGGAGTCAACCTAGAGACAGGGTACCTAAGGATTCATGGGGACAGTGGGACACTATACAAGGGGGAGATAATAGTTGCCTAAGCTGGAATATTTATAGATACTTTTGTGAAGATTCATAAGAATAGCTTGTTATTGTTCCAAGCTGAGATAAACAATTCATGAGTTGTTGCTGGGCAGAGTTAATGCTCTGAGGCTGGGGGGTGGGGAACGAGTGTGATTTTACAAACTGGTTTTACAAATTGATGTTACAAATTGGTGTTACAAATTGATGTTACAAATATAGATCCCAAGCACCCCATCATTCAAATTCCTTGAGTCTACCAATATGGTGGATCTTTAATAAACTTTTTTTTTTTTGGCTGAAAGAAGACTTAGGTCAAATTCATTTGGGCAGAATCTGGTGTATAGCTATTTTGGGATCCAGAGTACCTCTAAACCTTAACACTAAGGCTTTTGCAAATACTATCTCACTTGATCCCCAGAACAGCCCTCAGTGTTAGGTACTATTATTATCCCCATTTTACAGCTGAGGAAACTGAGGCAAACAGAAATGATTTGCTCAAGGTTACACAGTAAGTGTCTGAGGCCAGATTTGAATCTTCCTGATTCTGGGTCCAGAGCTCTGTCAGCTTTGCTACCTAGCTTCACCTAAAGGTGTAGAGGAGCTAAGCCCCTATTTGGGGTGGGGAGGGGGAGAAGGGTGTGCCTTGGTCATCTTACTCCCCCATGGACCAAGATGAACATGGAGAACTTTGGATGATAGGAAGATTTTGATCTTCCATATTCTCATGGGCATCCTAGCAGAGTCTCCAGAATAACTAGTTGATGGCTGGTACCTAAGAATAGACCGAATGAGTTGAGGAAAACACATTCAGGGCTCTCTGAAAAGCTCAGAATAAAAGCTACACAATACCTAAGGGGACTGTCTTAAGGATTTCCAGGAGCTGTGAATTGCATCTTTCACCCTTATGCTCTCCAAGCTTGGGTCCATTTCCCCCTAATCTCTATATGGCTTTGAGGGATCAAAATTTAGCTCAGGTCCTACATAGTACTAGTCTCATCAAGTTCATGTTTAGATGTGACTGCTGGAGAAGTCATCATGGTTACCCAGGGTTAGGGTGTTGGGCATAAAAGGAGAGAGACAGAAGATCTCCGAGATTAAAATTGGAAGTGGATTTTATTGCTTCGGGACTGCCGGGGTCACATACCCAAATCAGACAGTAAATTGGCATGAACAATATGCCAGTTTTTAAAGAGATTGCAATAGTCAGGTTATGTAAGCTGAAACTACAATGAGTGATTGGTCAGTATATATTTGAATTTTCCTGAGCTTTTCCTATGCCGAGGTACAGGGAACCCAGAATGGGTGGAGATGGGGGGGGCAGGGAAGAATGGAGCAGGGATTTTACCCTAGGCTGAAACCCCCACTCAGATAAATTAGGAGAGGGAAGGGTAAAAGTTATGCTAAAATGCCTGCTTACAGATCAATTAAGGGAAGGGAAGGTGGGGTTGTGCTCAACAAGAGGATCTCTAAGGTCACTCAAGAAGCTCTTCTGGGCACCACTACTGTACTGGTGTAGCAGCAAGCACCCCAAGCATCCCCAGGGTTTGCTGCCAGCACAGGTTCTTGGATCTGCTTTGATAAAGGAAAGCAACTCAAAATGAGTTAACAGGCTTACTTTAATCAGTCAGACATATATCGTTTACCTTGTTCAGGGGAAAAAGGTCAGCACTCTGAACTTCAGAATACACAGACAGAATCATCAAGACAGAAACAGATCAAGTAGACAGATTTCCAAACTGTCCAACCATTACATCCATACCAAATCAACATCTGGGTTTCAATATCTGGGTTTTTCAAAGCCGGGGGGCTCTAGACAATGGCTAGCCCAGAGTTTCATCAAATCACAGAACACTTCTCAAAGTGAGCCCCCAAAACAAAGCTACACATCAGGGCTTATACAGCCTTCTCCTGGCTCAGAGAATGTAACAACCTTATTGACTCACTAGCCAATCAAGAAGTATCTATTGAAAAACAAGCCTCCCACCCCAGGCTCCAGGTGCACTTTAGCCTAGGGGGAGGGAAGATCTTCAAATTCCCATTACAACTGGTTACAAAACCCAGATTCTAGAATGCTCAGATATGGGAACACTCCTGATTTTTTTTAATTTATGGAATAAAACAAGCATTTCCCTAACAGTACAATAAAAGATGATTGCACTTGAAACTGCTAATCTACTATGCCCAACTTGCTATTCCTTTCAAATATACAACAAAATTATCACACAAATTTCTTTTTTTCCCCTCCCCTCCTCTTCTCTCTACCCCCAAAGATGGCTACCATTAGACACAAATATGTAAAATTATTCTTTAAGTATTTCTATTTGTCAGTTCTTTCTCCAGATGCAGATAGCATCTTTTTTCATAAGTCCATTATTTCCCATGTCCAGTTAATTTGGATATTTATAATAGTCAAAATAAGTTATTCACTCAAAGTCATTCTTAAAACAATATTGCTGTTACTGTATACAGTGTTCTCTTGGTTCTGCTCATTTCACTCATCATTTCATGCAAATCTTTCCATGTTTTTCTAAGACCATTGAGTTCATCATTTCTTATAGCACACAACTTGTTCAGCCATTCCCAATTGACTCACAAGACCCTTCCTTCACTTAAAATGGAAAAGGACAAAATCAGAGACCAAGGATCCAGACCCTTTCACAAAAGGCCCAGAGGGGAGAAAGCCCCAAGGCTTTTCTCCTCTTCTGGTATTGCTGTGAGCAATGAGCAAGGAGATACCCAGGAGTAGTACCGAGGCACAAAGAGTAGGCTAAAGGTGAGTCATGCCTTTTGAAAGATATGCCCACATCTGGCTACACAGCTAATCAAGTGGTTAGCAGACTGGAACTAGTAACAACACTTCTACACATTCCACAATCTCTCCAGGAAGCAGGTTCCTCAGTCCTCCTCTTGGGAATGTTGCTTCAAAGTAAGTATGTTGATGCCTTCTGGCATATACCAGATCCCCATTATAAAAGAATGGAAAATGACTTTCCTGGGAATAGGTAATAAGATTCCCATCACTGGAGGGCTTCCAGCCAAGGCTGGATAATTACTTGTTAGTGATGTTGTAGATAAGATTCCCCCTCAGGTATGGAATGGATTAAGTGATTGCTGAGGTCCAATTCTAGTTTAAAACATGAAATTACTGTTCCTTCCAATATTATTCAATATCCTCCATCAATGAAGGTTAATCCTGAGCATTAAATGACTTACCCGGGGTCTCCTAACTAGTGAGTAGCAGAAGTCTAGGTCTTCAGTCCACATCCAATAGTCTTTTTAACTTCCTCTCCACCCCGCTCTTGTCTTCATTTATGTGTTGTTTCACCCTTTCGATTGTAAGCTTCTTGAAGGCAGGGGTTATCTTCCTTTTTATTGGGTCCCCCGTGTTTAGCCCAGGGCCTGACTCATAGTAGGTTCTTCACAAATGTTTATTGGATTGCATTGACTCTGTTGCCCCTATGTCTAGTCTAAGAAGCATCTAATTTAAAAACATAATCTAGAAATAAGAGCAGCAAAATTCCACATAATAAAACGCTACAATAAATTGTCTCTCGGTGACCCATTACAAGATCCATGACAGTGACTTGGATCTAGTAGGTGCTTTACAAAATATCTGTTGAGTTGAATTAGTACATGGATTTAGCTATATCCTGGATCAAATCATAGGTCCCCAAACACAACAGGAAAAACTTAATGTGACATAGTCTTGTTTTCCCCCTTCCCCATACCTTTGTTAAAAAGTTTCTTTTGGGTACTTAGAAATTCATTGGTTGTTGTCCTTCATTCTCAGAGAGGACCAAAATGATATCACTATGCTAGAGTCAAGTTATGATGTGTCTGAGGTGGGTGATGGAATGGTAATGTAATTTGGAATTTGAAGATCCCTTTGTGTTGGCAAAAGTAGCAAATACTTAACACTTAGTAACTGATCAAGCCTCTGATTGGGGAAACAGAAGGTATGAACTCCTGTCCCTTGTAACTGACTTAACAGGAAGTTGGCTGAAGGAAGTGACATAGGTAACACTGTATATATAATAAAAGCCCCAGAGAGGCACAGTCAGAGTTTCCTTGAGACCGAGATCTGGTGGCAGAGCAGCTGCAGAAGAGAAAATGGAGAACTGAGTCCTGAAAACTTGTGGTAGTGGTGGAGCTCCTTCTGAACAGGATCCCAGGAACCCAGGAACCCAGAGCTAGGAGCCCCAGAGCCCAGGAGCCAGGAGCCCAGGTGACTGAAGCATAGCCAGGATGCTGAGACTTAGTTTGTGGCTTGGTTGAGCTTTGAATTCCTTGGAGCAGAAATGGTGAAGGAGCTGACATGGACCAGACCCTGTGAACTTCAGTGTGGAGCAGGACCTCCCCAGAGATCTGGTCAAGGAACTGGGAGCTGTCTGCATTGAACTCAAGTAGAATCGGGGACCATGGAAGGGGATCCAGGGAATCTGAGAACAGGCCCCAAGTCAAGATGAAGAAAAGACCTCTCTTTGGGTACTGAGTAATTATAGAATTATAGTTTACTAGTGACCTAAGGGGTGGAGGATTTTGTGTATGATACTTAGTAAGACTTTACTGAATAAGTGACTGATTGTACTTTGAGTACTTTGACTATTGTTACTGATTAGTGACTGAGTGAGTTAATCAAGACTTTGTCTCAAGAGTTGAAGACTTTGACTATGTACTTTGATACTACTGATAAGTGACTGATTGAATTAACTTAAGAGTGACTATTTTGTGACTGAATTAACTTAAGAGTGACTATTTTACTTTGAGGCTATGTTGTGAATATTATATTGTGATTTTCTGTGATAAGTTGAAATATGGTGAATGCTGTATTTTGAATTATGCTGTACCTTTATTTTCCATGGATGTTTTGCTTTTGTTATAGAATATATAGAGTGATCACTATATTGAGTAATCAGAATCTTTAAAAAGCTGTTCACAGTAGCAGTTCTTCTGGAAAGCTTCTGTGCATGGCATTACAGGTGATCAGACTGATACAAGCTCAGAATGTTCTACCACAGGTCAGACCCAAATAGTCTACGTAAACATTTGGGGTAGATTCTCTAAATTTTTTTTTTTGTCTAACAATACAGAAAGTTTCTTTTATTTCTTATGAGGAATGTATATCTTCAACCACATTTGCACATCTCATGTCTCTTTTGAGCTACTTCAGTTCTGCTTTGCTCATAGAGCACAGTCCATTCTCTGATGTGGGCACAGCATGCTGAGAACTCCTGTGCCAGTGTCTGCCGTGTTGATTTTGAAGTTCTTAAGAGAGGCCTTGCCAGTGCCCTTGTAGTTCTTCTTTTGACCACCACGTGAACGCTTTCCCTGTGTGAGTTCTCCATAAAATAGTTTTTTTGGCAACCCTATGTTTTGCATTTGAACAACCAGCCCATCTGAGTTGCACTTTCTGAAACAGTTTGAATGATTGGCAGTTTAGTTAGAAAAAAAACCTCAGTGTCTGGTACTTTTTCCTGCCAGGTGATCTTCAGAATCTTTCTAAGACAATTCAGATGGAAGCGATTCAGTTTTCTGGTATGGTGTAATGTAATGCCAAGGAAAGGCAACTTCCCAAGGTTCAGAATACCAGCATAGGTGCTCTCCATTTTATTCAGTGACAAATTAATAACAGAGAAGATCAAAATATGACATCATTCAAAATACAGCATTGACTAAGTGTGATTAAATAATCTCCAAGTACTACCCCACCCCTGGACATTACATATTTAATCAGTCACTAAGTCCCTCTTCTAAATACTACTCCACCCCTAGGCTGTACATTCATTTAGTCCTTCACAAAGCCCCTCTTCTCAAATGGAGATTAGTTTCCAATCATAAGTAAAGTACATTCATTTGTTCAATCATAGAACACAAAAATGTCAAAAGTTCCCCACCCCTGGATCACAATTGAATCTACCCCAGAGTTACAACAAGTTTAAGCACAGCACTTAATACCCAAATGGAGGTCTTTTCTTCATCTTGACATGAGGCAAGTTCTCAGCAATCTTTGTTCCTGGGGAGACAAACCTTAGCAAGGCCACAAGATACATTGCCAGTCTCTTCCTTAATTCATCCTCTGTCTGCAGAACAGTCCCAGGACCCCTGAAAACATTAGCAAAACCCTCTCCCAGGATTTCTGTAAACATACAACAAGAAAATCCTTCTTCAGGGCTTCTGAACCAACAGAAAGGTTCCCAGACCCCTGCAACAACAGCACTGTCCTTCACCAGTGGACAGTATTCACTCTCTGTCTGCAGGACAGTCTCAGTAGCTCTTAACCAACAGCCAGGTTCCAGGACTTCTGCAACAAAGGACTGTCTTTCACCAGTGGACAAATCTGGCAAAACAACATCAAAACAGACAAAGTACCAGCAAAACAGCCATGTCTCCTCAGTCCTTGGCAGTTCTGGGGGCAGATCTCAAAAGTCCAGGGCAATTCAAAGTGGCCCTCAGCAATCCTCTCAGTCTTTCTCTGCCTCCACGAGGGTGCTGCTTCCAAAAAGTTCTTCTGCCTCTCTCTTGTGTCTCTCCAAATCTACATCACCAGCTCCTCCCAGTTCAGGACTCTCTTTTCCTGTCAACAAGTCCATCCCACAGGTGGGATTAACAAACTCTGGGTTTTAACACAATCAATTTGAAAACCAAGCCAATACAGGGGGATACATTCCATTACTATCACATATGGTGCAGGTAGACTGTCCAGGTTTCACAGGCATACAATTGAAGAGGTTACCCATAAAGAGGGTTAGGGTTGCTCTGGAGACCCCAAAGTACCAACACGCCAGTTCCTGCCAAATGAATTCGACTCAAGTCTTCTCATGCAAAGAAAAGTAAAGTTTATTAAAAGTCTGCTTGTATTGGACACAGAGTTAAGTCTGTGCTAGGTCATTCTATGGCACTCTCACACATGGAGGGAAGATGGGATCTTATATGTAGAAAGGCTGTGGGAGGAATCTAGGGGTGGTCTAGAGGAGGAATTTGGGGAGGGTCTTCAGGAGAAGTCAGATGAGGTCAGTGGATGATTAAGGGTGGGAAGTTGCTGGAGCTGACAGACTATGGTGGGCTAGGCCAGTTCAAGGGTGGATTGATATTTTGATAGGCTCAAGGGTGGGAAGTCCAGTAACAGAGGTTTGGGCCCAGCCACCATGTAAGGCTTATGGCCTCATGCAAATGCCTCATCAAATGGGATGCTTTAATCAGAGTTCAAGGTAGGGGGGAGGTTCCCAGACCCTGTACCTCAAAGACTCAAGGAGAGCTCCTGGGGGCTCTCTCCTGTTTCCTTTGAAGCCTCCCAAACACTGAGCTACTTCTGGCAATTCTATGTGTCAACCTCAGTATCAATGTGTACATCCCTGGAAAGAACACTACCAAGGTGAGTGAATTTACACACATCATTCACAACTTCTCCATTTGCTGTAACCAATGATTCCACGTATGCATGGTGTGAGCACCTGTGTTTTCTTGGTGTTAATTATTAGGCCAAAATTAGCACAAGCAGTAGAGAATCTTTGTTGTATCTCAGCTTCAGAGGCTGCACTGAGTGCACGATCATCGGCAAACAGAAAATCATGCACCAATACTCCCTCCTCTTTGGTCTTGGCTTGTATAGCTTTTTCAAGTTGAAGAATTTACCATCAGGGTAGTAGCTGATCCTGATTCTGTGTTCATACTCAATACATTTTATTATTGAAAATAGCTAAAATATTTGAGCCTGCCATTTTTTTCCATAGAAAATAAGATATGTCTTGAATCCATCTGTCTAAAAGTATTATTGATATTCACCATAAGTGAACTGAGAACAGGCAGCATGAAGATCATTGCTCAAGGGGAGAGTAATGAAATCAACCACTTTCATTTTAACTTCTGTTTTCAATTTCTCACTTCACTTTGAGGATTGCTTTTTTCTTTTCTTTTCTTTTTTTCTTTTTGGAGGGGGAAAAGTAGGGCAGTTGGGGTTAAGTGACTTGCCCAAGGTCACACAGCTAGTAAGTGTAAGCGTTAAGTGTTTGAGGCTGGATTTGAACTCAGGTCCTCCTGACTCCAGGGTTGGTGCTCTATTCACTGTGCCACCTAGCCTCCCCTTCTTTTCATTTTTGAAAACATTTTTCACATGTAAGACAAATTATTTTTTTTAGGGCATTATTTCGCAGCACTTTGGTTCAAATCTGGTTTTTACCTCTTATTTCCAGGTCCTTGGACAGGTGGCTCCCCCTCTTTGGGCCTCAGTTTCCTCATATATAAAATGAGAGGACTGGACTTGTTGACCTCTGAGTTCCATTCTACCTCTACATCTATCATCCGATGAACTCCTTCATTTTCTGTAAAGCCATTATAACCAATCCTTGGAGAGAAACTTGAACTTCTATGACAATGTTTCTTAAACTATTCCTTAGAACCATTTTATGAAGCAGTCCAAGAGAGTCCTGGAAACTAAGTCTTAGTAGTGGATAAATGGATCCTGCAAACCTATCTGCTCTGGTTCATACCAAGAGGGAAATAGTGGGAGATAGTCTGAAGCCTAACAGCCTGAAGCCTAACCTAGGAATTTTTGGCCATCACTTATAAAAATAATGAAAGTGCATAGGGTGGTTTAAAGATATTGCTTCAACATATTAATATGAGTCAACTATCAGGTATAACCCAGAATGTGTTGAGTTTTAACTTATATGTAAAGGATAAATGAAATGTTAACTGTTAGGGAAACATAAATATATTCAAGCTCTAAATTGTGGTTAGTGAAATTTTGCTATTTGAGGTAAAAAATTCTTGGGACTATATTACTGTTTTGAGTTTTGATTACAGGGATGGATGTTTGAATTGTCATGGTCAATAGTAGAAAATAGCATGTGCTGCAATCTGGGAACTGCCTGGGAAAAGTTTTAGAGAACATTTGGGATGGCTTAAGGTCCCACCTTCTTGACTCTATTTCCCCATTGTGCTATTTTCTTTCTGAACAGGAAATTTCCCCACCTAGTTAATCCTCTGCAATTTTGAATGCTGGGCTTTGCTCACCTAAAAGGGAGGTGGAGATGTAGTTTGAGGGGTCAGAAGGGAGGCTGATGTTGGAGAGTAAATTTGGGGATCTTGCTCAAAGATGCCAAATGCATTGATGAGATGAGGCATCTATCTGGGCATCTTTCTAGTTCTTGAGCTTCATTAAGTTAAGAACGGTTGTGTTAGGGGCAGGCTGCTTTCAATAGACAGGATTTTGTGAAAAGCACCCGTGGGTTGATTTACCTCCATGACAAGTTGAAAATCAAGATCAAGGTTAAGATCTGGATCAAATTCAAGGGGGCACATCCCAGAAGTCATCTGCCGGGTCTACTCCAGGAGCCACCTTGGAATGTTGGGGCTTCACAGACCTAGGGCCGGAGGTGAAGGGGAATGTAGCCTGCCTTCTCATCTGGGCTGATAGTGGAACTCAGCACCTCGGGCCCAGTCGGCTGCGGGGCCTCCCTGGGGCCCTCAGCTTCACAGACTTGTGGGCGGAGCGGGGCTAGATCCTCTGGCTCGGCGGGCTTGGGGAGAGGGAGGAGGGGAAAGGAAGGGAGGACCGCCCCGGGGGTGGGTCCGAGCGGACGCCGCTATAAGGAGGCCCCGCGGGCGCTGCCGAACTCCTTCGCTAGGAGCCTGGGAAAGGAAGAGGGACGACTTTCGGGAGCCCAGAGGAAAGGCGGGATGGCTCTGCTCCGGGGGTTGCAGCTACCGCTGCTTCTGCTGGTGCTCTGGGACAGCTGGAGCCCGGGCTCCGCGGGCATCTACTACCGGGAGGGCCAGAGCTGCTACCGGCCGCTGCTGGGGGACCCGCACCAGGAGCGCAGGTGGGGAGGGGAGCCCTGGCTCCCCACCCTAGGAGCGCGGCTCCTGGAGCTCACGCTTGCTCCTCTGCTCCAGCCCCGGGCGGCACGGAGGGTAGAGCCCTAGCTGAGAGCAGGGGCCCCGAGTATCCTGGGAAGTTTTAGGGTGACCCTTCCCCCTTCTGCAAAGGAGGGAACGGTCCGGTCGGGATGAGGCTGAGGAGGTGGCTCCCGCCTCTACCCTCCAGGCTCCCCTGTGGGCGCAGAGTCTGGGACTTAGCACGCCTGTCCCTGGGTGGGGGTGGGGAGAAGATGCGTGTGCATGTACGTGTGTATGTGCGCGCGCGCGTGCATGCATGCATGTGTGAGTTTGTGTATGGGACAGAAAGAGATGAGTGTGAGTTAAGGAAACCAAAGGCACGGGTCTCCGAGGTGACCCCTGCTCCCTCCACATTAGGACCTACCCCAGGCCCCACGAATACTTGTCTCCCTTTGAGCTGCCCAAAGCCTGGGACTGGCGCAACGTGAACGGGGTCAACTATGTCAGCATCACCCGGAACCAGCACATCCCCCAGTACTGCGGCTCCTGCTGGGCCCACGGCAGCACCAGCGCCCTGGCAGGTGGGTCAGAGGGCAGGGCACGGGTCGGGTTTGGGCTAAATTGGAAGGAAACACGCCTCTCATATTCGTGTCAATGTTATGGGGAGTTTAGGGGTTCTCTGCAGTTGATCCTAAGACTTTCCCAAGGCAGAGAAAAGCAGCTAATGTAGAAGAACAAAAAATCCCCCCTTGATGACTGGGCATTCTGAGCATCTGCGTGTCCGAGATTCTGAAAATTCACAAAATTTCAAAATTGGTTTATTGGGTGATTCAGATCCACCCGACCTCCTGTGTTCCTTTCTGTTCTCCCTTCCTGATTCTGATAAGAGAAATATAATTTTACTAACATTCTTACCCCTTCCCCTCCAAAAACAAAGGTTCGAGGCACTTTCAAAAAGTTGACCGGGAAAAAGACAAGTAACAAACAAAACAGTCTTGGCACTTTTAAAAGTTTAGAAAGTCATTGTTCTCGAAGTAAATCATTCACTATTAGTTGATGCTTGAAACTCCCTTGCTACTAGATTAATGCCCATTTCTGGGCTTGAGAGTTTTTGACCCTTACTAAGACCTTGTGGGTATTTGGGGGAAGAGGAAGAGGGCTGTGGCCTGGAGAAGGCTAGTCATTGGCATGATGATTGAGAAAATACTTTGGACCCAGAACCTCGGAAGCTTTGTATACAAAGGACAGACAAGTTGCGGGCATCCTCCTTTGCTAGAGGAATTTTGACTAGTTGTTAAAATGCAGAATTCCCGTAAGATGTTTTCCCTCCCGGCCTTTATCCCTTAGCTCTTTCTGGCTGTTACATAGCTAACGTATCAATAGAATACTTCTGAAGTAGGAGTTGGGGAGTGAGAAGGTCGAAAGGGGAAGGCGACCAAGTGAAGTCAGCTGGACGAGGTTTTGGTTTCAGTGAGAACTAAGGTCACATGTGCACGCCTTCCTTTTCCTCCCTGTTTCTCTAGTTATACAGGGAAGAAGCAGGATGAAAGTTCCATTAATGTTAGTCTCTCTAAGAAAAAGTATCGGGGAGGAAGCTTCAGAGTTTCAGCTTTTATTTTTTTGTCTTTGAGGGAAAAGACAAAGTCAGCAGGAATTACATCCCCAGACTGAAACCCCCTAGAAAAACTGGCGTAATCATATGAATACTGCCCAATAGACTTTTGTTGAAGTCTTTTGCTTGACAAAGAGAGACTGTATGTTATAATTAATAGAAAGCTGAATTCTGAACTTGGAAGACCAAGGGTCAAATCCTGTCTCTGACTCTGGCAAATGCTGTATGTGCTTTAAGCAACTCTTAAGACTATATTGTTACAAACAGGTGCCAGTCTGCACTGGTAAAGGGGTCATCCTGGAGTTCTCAAAAAGGGACTCACTGGTTCAGTTACTATCCCTATTAATTTCTAAATAAATTTCTTCCTTCCACTATCCAGGAGACCACTACCCACAAAGATTTTAAAATATGAGGGGAAAATAGTTTATCAAAATAAATTTAAAAATCAAGGCTTGACAGTATGTGTAATATCTTTTTCATTCCCATAATCCCCCTATTTCTGCAGTGGAAAAAAGTACATTATTTTTTTCTCCACTCTTCTCTGGGATCAAACTTAGTCATTATAATTTCACAAAGTTCAAATTCATTGTATTTGTTCTTCTTCAATTACATTGTTCTAGTTTAACATATCAGATTTAACCATAGTTCATTTAAGAGTTTCTGGGACTTTTCCCCACCATTGATGGTGGTTGTGTTAAGTCAAACACGACATTTGCTTTTTGAAGACAAATAGAAATGATCTTTGAATTTTTTTCATAATGGTTCCCCTTCAAAGTGGCATAGATGACTCAGTTTTGACTGTGCTTTAAAAATCATTGAGCAGCCCCATTTCCCTATTTAACAATTAAAAGGCTACCTCTGACAAGCAATGGCCTTAGAGATTCCTGCTAGCTCCTTGCACTAGCACTGTCCCTCCTGTTAGAGGTGGGGAAGAGGGACAAAAGTACCCGCACACAGTTACATTATATGTTGGAATCTTGCTGTCATGGAATCTTCATTCGAAATCACCTCCCCTAAGGAGGTCCATTTGTCTTAATTAAATCATTTGGTGTAAGCCCAAGGTATCATTCTGATACTAGATTCTACTCTACAGTGAAGATAGTCATATTTATAACCACTGTTTGTAATTTGGGCTTCCTTTTATGTTATTAATTTTCATTTTTTTTTCTATCTAGGGGAAAAGACAATTTTTTTTTTATAATTTTTTATTTTTAAATTTTCTTTTCTTAGTTTACATCACTCATTTCCACAAGATTTTGAATTACAAATTTCCTCCCCATTTTCCCCTACCCACCACCCCAAAACATCCCACTGACTATCCCCTCCTCCAATCTTCTCTCTCCTATGTCTTCCCCCATCCCTCCTCTGACTTTCCAGTAGGGCATGGTGGATCTCTATGCCCCAATGCCTGTATATCTTATTTCCCAGTTACATGTAAAATAATAATAACAATAATATATTTTTTAAACATTTTATTTTATAGCTTTGAATTCCAGATTCCTTCCCTACCTCCCTTGTCACCCATCCTTACTGGGAAGACAAGCAATTCAGTAGAGGCTACACATGTGTAGCCATGCAAAATATTTCCATAGTGGACATATTATGAAAGACTAACTATATTTCCCTCCATCCCATCCCACCCCCCACTTGTCCTATTTTCTACTTTGATCCTGTCCCTTTTTTAAAAGTGGTTGCTTCCAACTTCCCCAGCCTGCCCTCCCTTCCATCATACCCTTTTCATCCCCTTCCCCCCTACTCTCCTGTAGGGTGAGATACCCTATTTAGTGTGTATGTGATTCTCTCCCTAAGCCAAATTCATTGAGAATAGGATTGACTCATTCTGGGGGAAAGACAACTGAAAAAAAATATTAAAAGCTACCATTAAACATCAGTGCAAAAAACTAAATTTGCTTGGTAATTAAAAAAGAAACTTTTTGCACCCCAACTGCCCTCCAAAAAGCAACAAAAAAAAAAAAAAGAAAAGGAAAAGGAAAAAAAAAACTTTTTGGAAAGAAACCGCAGGTCTGTAGGTGCAGCTAGGTGGCTCCGTGAATAGAGCACCAGCCCAGGAGTCAGGAGGACCTGCGGATCAAATCTGGCCTCAGACACTTAACACTTAACTAGCCATGTAACCTTGGGCAACTCTTAACCCCAATTGCCCTACTTTCCCCACTCCAAAAATAAAAAAAGACAAAACAAACAAAAAACACAGTGTAGCATGGTTAATAGTGCCTGACTTGGGCTTGAATTCTGACACTTACTGGCTGTGTGACCCTCATCTGTCAGATGGGAATATTAATAGTACCCCCACACAGGGATGTCCTCTAACTAGCTCTACACTGCTTGGGTGGACTGTTAAATTTTCAGTGTGTGAATATATACCTCAGAAATAATCAGCTACAAATCAGGGCTTGATTTATTATAATAATAGCTAACATTTACATAGCATTTCCTGTGTACCAGGTACTGTTCTAAACAGTTTACAATTATTACCTCATTTGACCCTCACAACCATCTTGGGAGGTAGGGGCTATTATTACCCCCATTTTACAGGTAAGGAAACTGAGGCAAACAGGGCCCAATGATTTGCCCAAGGTCACATAGCTTACACATGTCTGAAACTGGATTTGAACTAGTCTTCCTGACTTTAGACCTAGCATTGTACCCACTTCATCACCTAGCTTTCTATTGTTGATTATGTAAATGTGAGGAAAATTAAACTTATAATGTTATATACATCTCCCCTTCCCTTAGCCCAGTTATTAAGCATATTAGCATACCTCTCTGTTGCTTCATAAACATAGCTTTAGCTCGAGGTGTGCAGAGATTGAAATAATAAGTTAATTAAAAGCAATAAATAATAACTGGCATTTATATGGTGTTTCAAGGTGTGCAAAGTGCTTGCTTTACTTCCATTATCTTATTTGAGCCTTAAAATCTGTCTGACCCTACCTCACAGCACCAGGATTAATTGAGATAATGTATGTAAAACATTTTACTGTGCTACATAATGAAGTTAGCTACTGTGACCTAATAAATTTTTGTTTAAAAAAGAAAACTCTCAATAAACTAAAATTTGGGGGGAAAAAGTTATGAACATTTAGTATGATTTGGAAATAACTGAGTCAGAAGCAGTTGATTTCCTGACAATGTGGTTAGATTTTTAAACACGTAGGAGGTGCTTTTCCTTGTCCCTCATGCTGATTAAAAAAAAAAAATACAAGGGAACTTAAAAAAAAAGAAACTGTTAGTGGAAAAAAAAAAATGGTCCTGAGAGAACTAGATCCATATTGCGCATTTCTCCATGTGACCAAACAGTTTGGTCTGAGGCTGTTGAATGCAAGTCCAAGTGACCTGGGTTGTGTGAGAGAGAAAGTGTGTGTGTGTGTGTGTGTGTGTGTGTGTGTGTGTGTGTGTGTGTG
>NW_027187360.1:15210117-15292478 GCF_028583685.1 Petaurus breviceps papuanus | reverse complement strand
TGTGTGTGTGTGTGTGTGTGTGTGTGTGTGTGTGTGTGTGTGTGTGTTATTGAGGGTTTAAGTTTCTGAAAGGTAGAATGCTGCAATTTTCATTACAGATCGAATCAACATTAAGAGGAAGGGAGCCTGGCCATCTACTCTCCTGTCTGTGCAACATGTGATTGACTGTGGCAATGCTGGATCCTGTGAAGGGGGGAATGATCTGTTTGTGTGGGAATATGCTAACAAACATGGCATTCCTGATGAGACCTGCAACAACTACCAGGCCAAAGACCAGGGTAGGCAAGCAGCTTTGAAAGTCATCACAAATGTATAATTAGCATGAGCAGGCTGCCTTATAACAATCCACTTCAAAAACCTAATGATTATTTATTGGCATTCTAATCTATTAAACATGAGGCATTTCTGTGTGAGGGACACAGGAAGTGCCCTTTACTTTCTATTCAGATTATCTCATTTTGTCTCATACTTTTTCTTTCTTACCACCTTCCTCCTAGCTATTTTTTCCGTCTGTGCCCTACTTGGAGCAAGACACTAGTCAGTCTAGGAAGTAGGGGCTTTGATTACTTTCATATCATGTGGAAGGTGGCTACTTTTCACTGACTGCCAGGAACATGAAAAAGCCCATAAAATTTTAAGATTATGTCATAGCTAGGGCGGCCAGGTGGCTCAGTGAGTAAGAGCGCCAGCCAGCCCCGGGAGTTGGTAGATACTTAACACCCACACAAAATAACTGGCAGTGTAACCTTGAGTAAGTTACTTAACCCCAATTGCTTTAAAAAGAAAAAAAAAGATTATGTCATAGCATTCTAAGGAACTTGCCCTTAGAGATCCCATTAAAAAATTAGATGTTCAGACTAGGTTATTTCTCTTCTTTATCACCCTTCAATTGACTATTTTCTTTTGTAAGTGGGAAGGCAGTTAAATTTTTGCTTTATTCAAAACTCCTTAGAAGTTGATTCTTATCTCAAGGTTTATCTAACTTTGCCTGCAGAATGTGACAAGTTTAATGAATGTGGCACATGCAATGAATTCCATCACTGCTATTTCATCAAGAACTATACCCTCTGGAAAGTTGGGGACTATGGTACCCTTTCTGGGAGAGAAAAGATGATGGCAGAAATATATGCAAATGGTCCTATCAGGTAAAAAAAGGAGTCTGCCTTTCCTGCTTTTTTGTTTCTGAGGCTGGTGGTAGGAGTTGGAAAAGCCCAGGGTTTGGGGACCTGAGCCATTGTTGCCTATAGTGTAAAAAACAGTTTCAGTTTAGCAGGGGATACTACCTTTAAACTGAATGACTCAGATGATGGGATGTTTCTTTTCACTTGAATTTAGCTGATACTTAGGAGAAAAAAAATTGGCCTAAGTAATATACTTTCTTATTTCTCTTCCTTTTCAGTTGTGGCATAATGGCAACAGAAAGCATGGATAACTATACTGGTGGGATCTATTTTGAATACAATCCTAGACCTATGATAAATCATGTCATTTCTGTGGCTGGGTGGGGTGTTGGTGATGATGGAACAGAATATTGGATTGTCCGGAATTCATGGGGTGAACCCTGGGTAAGTTTATTTCCCTTGCCAAGTATTTACCAAGTGAAACACATCATAAAGGTATTTGATGTTTTAGATTGCTGAGGCTTTATTTTAGTGTAATAATGTAGATAATAGACCTGACTAGATTGATCAGGCTACAAATGACGCTGGGTCCTGTGGAGTATATGTCATGGAGTGAGAGACCCACTGCAATCCCCTTCCTTGTAATTCTGCTTTTAAAGGCAACATTTGGTAGGATTTATGTTGCAGGTTAATACTGAAGTTGTATTTGCTTCCTTTCTAAGTTGAAGTTAATCAACACTGTAATGAGATAACTAGGAAATACAGGATAGTTTATTAAAAAAAGGTCAGATGAGGGCAACTGAATAGTAATTCAGTAAAAAAAACAAAACACTGGGCTGACTGGGAGTTAGTTCACTTATGGTAGGGGAATTCCGCTTAATTCTATCCTGACCTTAAGTAAGTCACCTAAGTTTGCTGGGGCTCAGGTTTCTCATCCATGTGAAACTTCCTAGTTGAAATACAATTTCTCCTTCTGAGGGGTGGATACTTGTAGCATAGAAGAACTGGAACATAATGCACACATATACAAAGGGGCCTTAAAAGGGAAAGAAATAGTGAATAACTTAGGGGTAATAATATTTTTTCTTCCCTCACAGGGTGAAAAAGGCTGGATGAGGATAGTGACCAGCACATTTAAAGATGGACAAGGCAGCAAATACAATCTTGCTGTTGAAGAGGCCTGTTCATTTGGGGATCCCATAGTTTAAGTTTTATTAAATATGACTAGCTGCTTCTAATTGTCTGACCTCACATGTCCCCATGGATCCTTAAGTATTTAGTGAAACAGACTTACAAAAATGGAAGTATACAAATCACTGTTTGTCTTGTCCTCAGAAAACTGATCTGTAACAGAATGGTTTACCAAAATTTATACAGGGTTATTTGTTATAATAAACTACTTTAGAAAATGGAAAGTTGTTCTTTTTAAATTCAAATTTTGTCACCAGTCTGTTTAATGGTAAAGGGGTCAATATGGTATGGGGTGAAAAAGAAACATTTATTGATGTGTGAATTGATCTGTTGATTTGATACTACCTCACCTTGTGTGGGTTGGGGGTCTTTCTAAATTTTTAACAAAATGTGAACTAGAAAGTAACTATTGTAGTAACAGAAAAGTAAAAATTGTAGTAATCCAATATCCTTCCAAACTTTTATTTGATAACTTTTAAGATGGATATTCCACATGTTTAAAATAACCCATAGGGTCAGTAAAAAGTCTTTTTACACCACCATGGTCATGGTCCTTCTGAGACTGTTTTCACAACTTCAAGGGATGATTCCATCTGGAAATGCCTTCCTGAAACCTCAGCAGCATTCAGTTTACCATAATGAAGTTAGACTTGCAGTGGGCTTAAATAAAGATAAATTAGATGGGTTAAAAATAAGACTAGTTGTTTTTCAAAAAGGTCACAAACCAGAATAGTTATTTTACCCTTACCTATGAACTCTGTCACAGGGTCATGTTCTCCTTCTGTTTTAATGGTACCTGCAATGCTGTCATTCTCTAGAATGGGAAGAAAGAGCTGCACAAAGTCGGAAGTATAAGGAGGAGCAATCACATCCAAGACCTGTAAAGAGAGAGGAGTCTGAACCACCCACATTGAGCCTCCACGTCCTGAACACAGGTAGAATTCAGCTCCAAAGTAAGCAGATGACTGCTGTGCCAATGTTACCAAAAGGGAGTAGTTCTGACCTCAGTAACAAAATAGCGAATGAGGGAGATGTCAGTGTCCAACTTTTCCAAACACTTTCGGATGTAACTGACAACAGGCAGTACATAACCCCGACTCAGCAGATGGACCATCCTGTCTAGTAGTGTTTTCTTCAGTTCAAGCTTGGGAGAAAAAAGGGGGAGGTTAAAGAAAAACAAGCTATTTTAAAACAATTTCTATTCCTTTTCAACTTTTTGAAAGACCTCTTACCTGTTCCATTACATCCAGTTGGGAATGTTCTGTCTCAAACAGTTTAACCAACAATTGCAAGACTTGGGGATGGAGGAGCTGGTGGCAGGTGCTAATCTATGGCCAAGAGACACAATTGTGCTTACTTTAAAACATTTAATTGTAAGAAAGTAACTGTTAACAGCAGACCAACGATAGTGTTTTTTAAGTGTCACTGAACTTCTTCACCGTACCTCATCCAGTAAAGCCAAATGTACTGGTGTATGATCAGTTTGGAGCTGGAAATAGCGTGGTTCTGACACTGTCCAATCTACCCACTTGAGTACACCCATTGCCACCACTGGAAACCTGCAAAATAAATAAATGACCTTCAAAGACTAAGTTAACATTCCTAAGGCTGGGGAGAATTGGTGGCAAAGTGAATAGAGCACTAGCCCTGAAGTCAGGAGGACCTGAGTTATTCGACCTCAGACACTTAACACACTAGCCATGTGACTTTGGGCAAGTCACTTAACCCCAATTACCCTCCAAAAAAAAAAAAGGAAAAATCCTAAGGCTTACGAGGATTTAGAAAAATAAGATGCCAATATGAAATGGTATAACTGACTCCTGGATGACTGATCTTTGAAAGTGCCATAAGTTTTTAGAAGTAAAACTCCCAAGTTCTTCCTTTATGGATGCATGGTCCACTTAGATGGCAATAAATGGCCTCCCTGTTAACGTGAATTCATGCAATTTATATACAAATAAAAGACTAAGATTCACTTGAAGATTCTGTCTTTTTTTTAGCTTTTTAAATAAAAGACCATCTAAAGTGCCAACCATAAACATTAAAAATGGGAAAACTTGGCTTTTGCTTACCTGATGCACTGATAAAGTGTACTCAATTCAGCCACTAATTCAGAGGCACCTTTGTTCTCATTGCAACATAAATTGTGAACAGTTTCAACAGCTTTAGATGTTGACTTCAACTCATCTTTATTGATGCTCACTCTCTTGTTCTGAAAATGTAACAACATTTGAATGATTGATTTTTTTGAATATGGCATAATAGTTTTCAGAAACTATTTACACCAAGTGAACAAGTATTTGTGGGCCAGGCACTGAGTTAAGTGCTGAGAATGCAAACAACACATCTGTCCCTCAAGAAGCTCACATTTTAATGGAGGGGACAAGATACATAATAAGGGAATCTCAGAGGGAAGGCAGTGAAGTGAGTGGGAGGAAGATGGTGCTCAGAAAAAACCTCTTAATGAAAATAGGATTTGAGTGGAGGCTTGAAGGAAGCCAAGAGGCAGAGGAGTAAGAATATTCCAAACATGGGGGACACCCAATAAAAAGGCAGGGAGATGGTGTGTCAAGTGGGAGGTACAGTAAACAGACCAGTGTCTGGATGGTAGAGTATCTGAAGGGTAGTCAAGTATAAGAAGTAGGGAAGGGCCAGGTTTTAAAGAGGATTTTACTAAGTTATTAATCACCCACTCTGTTAATCAATCTACTCTGTGCATATTTCAGAATTTTAAGAGATCCTGGGTTCACAGTGGTCTGAAGGCAATGAGGGCACATATTGTCCCTGTGCTCAGTCATGAGAGAACACTAAAAGCTCCTAACAATTAGTCATTTATTGACAGTATGATGGGCAAGTTCACAGTTTCTGCTCATTTTAGTTATGATCAATGCTATCCTCGTGTGTGGCTAAGATAGAATGAAGGTGGAGGTCATGAAGTTGAAAAAACTGATGGATTGTGAAGGCCAGGATGTTTGAAGGAGGCATCAGCACATTACTGAAGTCCCTAAGGATGACATGGATCACATGTTTGGGACAGAAAGTAATTGTAAATCACCCTTTGAGAAGGGAGGATGACCAGTTAATGACTGTGGTAAGGATTTGGACTGGGTGACAAAAATGGATGGAATGAATCTTGAAAAGAGAAGCTGCTGAATAGTGACAGCAAAAGGAAAGTTTGGAGGTGGGAATGGGGAGTAAGGTATGTCTACCTTAAAAAAAAAGAGCAGCCAATACAAGACATGATGCCCAGCTTCTGGGGAAAGCCAGGTTTCTTTGGATGTGAAATAATCTAGGATAAAATTAGTTCATTAATGATAAGAGTAGGGATTGCTGCCCCTTAGTGGAACACACAGAGTAAAGGAGGACATGTATGTAGTCTGGAGAGACAGAGCTGAGATAGCTAGAGATGACAGGGTCATGAGAATTCATAGGGGAGGAATAATTTTGCCTCAGCAGTTATTGCCTCTGAATTATAGGGATAAAATGTGCAACAGGTTCAAACAATTGTGTTAGAGTCTCAAAATCCCAAGATTACCTTTTTCCAGGTCTCTACTACACTAGCTGCATAGGCCAATATGTGGATGTACTTGTGTTTATGGTCTTGATTGATTTTGGCACCTGGTTTAAAAAGCGACTGCATAAATAGGTCCAAGAAAGCTGGTACCCGTATCTAAAAGGACAAACATTAAACGACGCTATTAATATCCAAGGCTTGCCACTGTGCCCTGCAGAGAAGAGCCCATTAGGTTAGATAGTGACGACAAAATAAATGACACTTCGGTTCATTTTCACAACAATGAGTAATTACTGAATATTTTGCTTTCATAAAGCTCAAGAAATTGTTTTTACTTAATTCACTCACCACATAAGCAAATGGGGAAAGTTTATGGTGGTATTCTTCATAATGCAAAAGTGAAACAAACTCACCAATTCAACGGGAGGTGGGTCCATGCTTGTAAACATCTTAAATAGGACTGTGATATCAGCAGGATTCAGAGCTCCTTTCGATAACATGGCACCAAGGGCCTGACAAGCCCTGGGGTACGAAGCAGCTGTGCCTAATGCAAGTGTGATCTGACTTGCATCATGGCCTCTTGATTTAGAAAAAGAAAGAAAATCCCCCAAGTCCACTGTTAAGAATAATCTTTTTTTAGGGGCGGCCAGGTGGCTCAGCAAATAAGAGCACCGGCTCCAGTGTCGGGATGACCTGGATCAAATCTGGGCTCAGATACTCAGCACCACACCCAGAAATAACTGGCCGTGTAACCTTGAGCAAGTTACTTAACCCCTATTGCTTATAAAAAGAAAAAAAAATAATCTTTTTTCTACTTAATGTATCTGCAAGTGAGTTGCACTAACTCACTAATCACAAACATTGCACTTTTGATGTTGGAAGGTTAGTTTGATAAGAGTATTTGATTTAGAGGCAGAAGGGTGGAGGAGACAGAGGGGCAGTCATGGTAGCTAACTGCAATTGGGCCTTCACAGCACTGACAGGGCAATCCTTTCATTACTCCCTTGTATTCCCTATCTCACTCCCCACAGAAGCTTCTCCAAACTTTTCTCCTCACACCTCCTACACTCCTTTCCCCATATTCTCTCAGCTGAGCTCTCACCATTTTAGTAGACATTTAAAGCCATTAGCCATGAGCTTGCCCCTCCTTTTCCTGACATTTCCCACTCACTCCTCTTTTACTCCAGCACCTGATGAGATGGTCCTCCTCCTCAAGGCCAATCCTCTAGCATCTTCTTCAGCAGTCTGCCCCTTCAATCATCCTCACTCCTTTCAATTTCCAGTCTCTCCTTATCTTCTAGTTCCTTTCCTACTGTGCTATCAAACATGGCAAGTCTCCTACATCCTTAAAAAAACTTCATTAAACCCAACCATTCCCCCAAGCTACCATCCTATATCATTCTGCCCTTTCTAATTGAAATTCCTAGAAAAAGTTAACAATTTCTTTCACATCCTCTTACTTGTTTCTTAACAGCACTTTGCAATATGGTTTCCAAACTCTACTGAAAGTGCTCTCTGCAAAGCTGCCAAAGCTGATGGTTTCTGCTCAGTCCTCACCCTGATCTCACCACAGCATTTAACATTATTGCCCACTCTCTCTTCATTTGGTTTTCATGACAATACCCTCCTGGTTTAGTACTGCACCATTTCTCAGATTCTTCTGTTGATTAATCCATATCCTGATCCCCAACAGTGGATGAATATTTCCCAAGGCCCATCGTCTTCCTCTACACTCTCAATAACTTAATTATCTCCTATGAGTTTATTATCTTTATACAGATGACCCTAACCCAAAACATCTTAAACTCATGTGTCCCAAACTGAACTCATCTTTCTTCCCAACCTCTCCCCCACTCTTCCCTATTTCTTTTTTTTTAATTAAAAAAATTTTTTTTAAGCAATTGGGGTTAAGTAACTTGCCCAAGGTTACACGGCCAGTATTTTTTGTGTGGGTGTTAAGTATCTGAGGCCGGAACTGATCCCGGGTCTCCCGACTCCAGGGCCAGCGCTCTTATTCACTTCGCCAGCTAGCCTCCCCGTAAACTTCCCTATTTCTGTTGAAGACAAAACCAGGCTTCTAAATGTCCAGTCAGTCAATTGCCAAATCTATCTGTTCCTACCTTCACAACATATCTTGCATCTAAGCCTCTTTCTCTACTCATGCAGTTACTATTGGGAATTTTTAGAGGTAGGATCTGAACTGAGGATTGCTCTTTAGAAAGAGAACTCTAGGGGAACTTAGGGATTTAGTTAAAGAAATAAAAGGTTTTGTTTGCTAATTCAAAATCATGAAAAGATCTTATAAGAGAGAAATTTGGTAATGGGACAGGATCAGTAAACATGAAAGATATATTTAATCTTACTTCTCATGAGCAAATCGTTGAACTTCTTGAGCAATTCTACGCACAGCAGACCCTCCTTGTTCTTCCTGGGCCAATATAGACATCATTGATTGGGCAAAGAGATAAGTATGCTCTCCATGGCATAGCATTTTCTGAAATATTCCAAATGGAAAGGTTAAAAAAAAAGAGTTCCCATTCTATAAGGATGACTTAATAATAGCTGTTAGGTAATTAAATTAAGTAAAATGACCATACCCTTTGAACCATATATTCCACTACTAAACAAAAAGGTCATATATGCACCAAAATATTCATAGCAGCATTTTGTGTAATAGCAAAAATTAGAAACAAAGTTTGTGTCCACTGATTGGGAAATGGCTAAATAAACTCTGGTACATAAATACAGAGGGAAATCATAATGCTATAAGTGACAAATAAGAATTCAAAGAAATATGGGTAGATTTATATGAACCAATGCAGAATGAAGCAAGCTGTACTAGGAAAAAAAAATTTATATATATACATTTGTACTAGAAAAAATATATTTATATATGTATACATATATGTACATATATCATTACAACAATGTAAACATTAAGAAAATACAGAAACTGAATGATGTGTCATTGTCATGACCAAGCTAAGTCCTAGAGACGAATTAAGAAAATGTACCTCTCCTCCTCAATCTACAAATATGGAATGCTGCATACACTAGTAGATCTGCTCCGTGTGTTGATTGATTTTGCTGAATTTAACAAAACAACTCAGATACAGGGGAAGACTTTCTGTGCAGGGAAGACAGTCAGGGGAAGGATATATTGAGAAATGAAGATGATATAAGAACAACACACCAGAATGAGACATTTTGATCTTAAGTCAGTCAGCCAATAAACATCTATTCAGTGCCAGGCACTGTGCTAAGCACTTGGGGATACAAAAAAAGTTTTCCTGCCCTCAATTAGCTCATAGTCTAATGGACAGTGTGTGAATTTGTTTTGCTTAATTATATTTATTCATTACAAAGTAGGGCTTTTATTTTGGGGGGTGAGAAGGATGGAGAACTGGGAGAATAGATCAGGGGAGGTAAAGTAGGGAAGTAGTGATAATGATACAAAAAAAATAAGAAGTATCAATGAAACACTGAAAAAAATACATTGAAAAGAGTAGAAGAGGACACAGACAAGCAGGCTACATTGACACTATCAGGAAAAATTTAATACATACTTCAAAATAACAAACTACTTAATATTTGAGAGTTCATATTCTTTTTTCTTCTTTGTATGAAGAATGTTCATAATAAAAACAATTTTTAAGGTGCCAATAATAGAAACAGAAAAGGTGAGATAGGAAATTAAAGTATCCAGAATCTACTCTGGCTATTGCTAATAGCATTATCTGCCACAATTTTTTAAATCTATAGTTATGTAATGGATTATTTTGAAAGTTTTAACATATCTGGGCCATAATATTTCAATTCTTCCCCCCTCCTTGAGCCAGAACTTACAGCAAACTCAGGGAGATTTTTTTCAAGGTTTTCTTCTCCTCCATCTAAAATTGTAGCCAGTGAAGTACGGAGCACTCGAGAAAAGACTTCTAATTGCTGGCAAGCAGTGGATACACTAGTTATCTCTCCTTGATATCCTGCATCAGAGATAAGCTACAATGCAAAAATGAATAAAGGTCACAATTTTCACCACATTTCAGTCATTTCATAGAAAACTGGCTCTTGGGAAATGTGGTACAACAGAAAGAGTACCCCAGAGTGAGAAAACCTAGGTTCTAATCCTGGTCCTTGGCACTGTGGCCCCAGTCAAGTGAGACTATCGCTCTAGACCTCAGCTTCCTCATCTATAAAATGTCCAACTCTGACTAGATGACCTCGAAGTTTACATCCACTTCTACAATTCTGAGTCATTCAATAAATAGGACTGAAAAAGTGATCATAAGATTAAAGGAGATGTTAAAAAATGTGATACTGTTCCTGTCCTCAAGGAGCTCAGTCTAGCCTAAGTAGGACATAAACACACAAAAAATTAAATAGTTCAATAAAACAACAAAAGGAATACTATAAGGTGAGAAGATTATAGAATTTTCAAGCTAAGACAGGTTCTTTTTTTTTTTTTTATAATTTTTATTTTTTTGCTTTTTGGAGGGGGTAGGCAGGGCAATCAGGGTTAAGTGACTTGCCCAAGGTCACATGGCTAGTAAGTGTGATCAAGTGTCTGAGGCCGGATTTGAACTCAGGTCCTTCTGACTCCAAGGCTGGTGCTCTATTCACTGCGCCACCTAACCACCCCAAGACTGGTTCTTAGAAATGAGGGGACCCTTGGTCAATATGATTAATTTTCTAATGGATTAAAAAAAATAGATAAACAAAACCCCAAACACATCCTTAATAAGATACCTATGGAATTTTACAATCTTCAAAGTCCTTTCACTTATCTCATTTTATAATTATAGCAACCCTAGTGGGCTGGCAGGGTGGGTAGTATTTTCACAGTTGAGGGAAATAGGGATATCCCTGAAAACATGGATTAAAAAACAAAACAAAACCCAAAGAACAAAAAAACCTTATGAATATAATAACCATGCTTCATCCTTCCCATTTCAGAGTTTAGTCTGTGTAAGAAATCAAGTATGAATATTGACTGAAAATTTAATATAAATAAAAATATTTCTAAGTAGGGAAAATATTCACATTCTCTCATCTTTTTATTCCAGGGTTTCTTTAGAATAGTAGAGGCAGGTAGTAGAGTAGTGGATAAAGCAATGAGCCTAGAGTTAGGAAGACCTGAATTCAAATATGGCTTTGGACACATATCTGTATGACCCAGACAAGTCACTTAAATTCTATTTGCCTCAGTTTCCTTAACTGTAAAATAGAGATAATATTATCACTTAACTTGAAGTGCTGTTGTAAGGATCAAATGATTTATAAGAATCACTTAGCATAGTGCCTAACATATAGTAGGTACTATAAAAATGCTTATTCTCCCTGCCCCCCACTCATGCACCCACAAATTTAACTCCCCCTCAACTTACCTTAACAGTAAAATTAAGCATAAGACAATCTGGATGTGCTTCAGCTAATTTGTAAAACAGATCCCTCCAGGTAGTATGTGCAATCATTTGTTCTAGCCATGCTGGGGTCTGCCAAAAAACAAAAAAACCCCCCCCCCCCCCCCAGCAAAAGAAGGATGTCAATCACATATCATATATTGAGGTTTCTTCCAAAGTCCAACAAAAATCCCTCATTTTGTAGGTGAAAAACTAAGGCCCACAGACTAATATTTAAGATGAGAGCTGGGACCTCACCCTTTTTATTCTACCACATTGTGGAAGGTTGAATTCAACAGAATCAGAACATACAAGTTTTACAGGAAGGGATGTAGGAATTATATATGTGATCAGAGCTTGTGTGTGCATGCATACAAGAGAAAAAACATCAGGCAAAATAATGTGAGAACTTCCAGGGGACAAGAGATCTTCCTTACCTCACCTTCTTCAGTAAAGATTGAATCTGCTTTTCTAGGGTCAAAGTGTTTGATCAATAAACTCTTCAAATGATTTTCCACAGTTTCCTGAACCTGAACTGGCTCAACACCTTAAAAGAATTAGACAGAAAATAGCAACCTCATGACATGGGTTTTGAGGATGGTTTTAATACTTGACTCCTTTTCTTGTTATTTACACTGTTTCATATCTTGTTTTTTTAAATTTTAAATAAAATATGCTTTATAAAGCCTCCATAATTCTACCACATGGTAAAATTCAATGATAATCTGTTTTACAGGCTATCAGAAAACCCCCGCTATTAAATCAAAGATAAATACCAAGCTGAAAGAGATAAAAAATTCACTTCTTATAAACCTTAAAACCCCCAATGTTAAAAGGAGTAATTATCAGCAATTTATCAACCCATAATTCTGTTTTCTAAAGAAAAACCAACAAACAAGCTTAGTCAGTTTAGACCCACCCTTCCATTCTCCTAGGTACCTGTCTGAATGAGCCACTCAGCCAAAAGGTTTACAGTCTGGGCCACAGCAGTATAGTTCTCTGATAAAAGCTGGATTACATTCTCTGGAGATCCTCCTGCCTGAAAATACCTGGAAGGGTTGAAAAATGGTCAATTACATCATAGGTTAGCAGAAAAGATAACAGGTTAGGAAGAAGATTCAGTAAGGCAGCTAGACTATCTCAATGACCTTGGACAACTCCTTTTACCTCTTTGGGCCTCAGTTTCTTCATCTATGGGCAGCTAGGTGGTGCCATTGTGCATAGAGTGACAGACCTGGAGTCTGGAAGACATCATCATCTTCTTGAGTTCAAATCTGGCTTCAGACATGTACTAGCTATCTGACCATGGGTAAATCATTTAACCGTATTTGCTTCAATTTCCTCACTTATAAAATGAGATGGAAAAGACAAACCATTATAGTATCTTTGCCGAAAAAATCCCAAATGAGGTCAACAAGAGTCAGACATGACTGAAAAATGTCAACAATTCCTCATCTATGTGACAAAGGGATTGGGGTAGATAACCCACTAGAGTCCTGTTTGGCTCTAAATCCTTCGATCCCATGATTCAAAATGATTGCATCTCTAAGATATCTCCCTCTCTGCTTGCCAACACAAATCATAATTTTTTCCTTTTACCTTTTGAGTGTGTTGAATATGGAAGGTTCCATTATATAATCCCGGGTGGAAAATTTGTGCAAACATTCTTGTTGGACTTCTGCATCATCTTCTCCTTCTCCATAATCATCATCCTGCTATTATTAAATCCAAAGTCAAACATAATTTAACCTTTTTAGATTTTAAATATCTTTTTCTACTACTGAAAAACATTTAATAGATCAGACCTGTCATTTAGCTTTTTCCAAAAAGAGGGACATATAAAGCCTTAAAAAGTGAAAAGAAATTTTAGAAACTTTAAAGTCCAATCAAACAAAAATTCTTCACTGATTACCTGAAATGTACCCAGAACTCTTCTGGGTGTTGTCTTCGGTTTAAGGATAAACCATTGACAGGCTTGCAATTTAGTTGGAGAGACAAACTTGTTCATGTTTGAGAATCTTATTATATGCCATTTTCTATTTTTACCTCAACATTGCAAAAGTCACGTTTCTGACTGAAAAATTCTGAGAAGTGTGATATTAATAAGAAATGTAACAGGGGAGGCTTCAAGGGTAGACCTTAAAATAAGATGGGTTGAATAATTAATTATTCAATAAATATTTATTAAGTATCTGCTACATATATAAGGTACTATGCAAGACTCTAAAAATACAGATATAATAAATAACAATCCCAGTTCTCCAGAAGCTAATAATCTAGTAGGCAAATTAGCAAGACAAATACAGAAATGACTGTTTTTAATTGTGAAAATGATTAATTGCATAGAAGAGGTGCAGGGTTAGGGTAGAAAAATTTAAGAAGAAAGCAATCACTATGAGGTAGGAATAGGAAGTCTAAGCAGAAGTCATGAATGATGTGGCATATGAACTGGTATTTGAAGGAAAAGTTATTTCAACAGATAGAAAAAAAATGATTAGGGCTCTTATAATAAGTTCAAGCCTCACCTCATTCCAGGATTTCTCCACCAAAATATCTACCCTTATGTTTGAGGGACTTCAATATATAAGCTGATATCCCTACAAACACCCTTGGCCTAGTAATTCTTAAACCTCCTAAGCTCTATGAACTATATACCTTCTCTCCCTCAGTTACAAACAGGGATGGTTATACTTTTAATCTCACTATTATATGTAACATATAAAAAGTTCAATAGACATAGTTTCTGGGTAATTAATCATTTTATTAATTATGCTAGCATATAATTAACAAAAGAGGTGAGTAGCATTCTTGAATCCCCAAAACCCTTCATGGAACCTACTCAATGCTTATATGCCCTTCAAAGAATGGGTATTCCTGAAGGTGGCAATCAACTCTGACTGGGTTAACAATTAATGAGAAGAATGAATATTATAATGAGAGGCAGACCTAGCCTAATGAGGAGCTGGGTGATGTGTCTCTGATCATTCTTGTTTCCCAGTCTCAGACAATCTAAACAAAAGATCTCCCTCCACAAAAGACTGAGTAGAACACCATTTGGGTGGTATCTGAACAAGATTCCACCCAAAGAGAAGAGAAATCCAAAGAGGAGAAAATTAATCCAATCTCATTATTAATGTCCTTCAGATGCTGACTAGACCCAATAGAGACTGAAGAGATAGGAAGGGAGAAAATCCTAGATCTCCCCAATAATTGGTTATTTAATAATAATTTCTCTCATATCTATAAATGTTCTATTTCTATGACCAAGAATTCTTAAATTATTTGATTGAAACCTCTTATACCTTCTAACTCTTTCTGTGCTTAACTCCTTTAAAACTGATTATTCATCTTTAAAGTGACCTCCAGTCCCTCCATCTCTTGGAACTTTCTCAGGGCATCATACCCGTTCTGGCTTTACTCCCCTTGTTTCCCAATCACAACCCTATAGTTAATGGATTCAACAATACAGTGTCTTCTTCCTGGAACCTCTTTACCTTCATGTCCTTTCAGCACTCATACACTAATCTGCCAAACCCCAGACCTGGATTCTGGATTATCCTTACTATTCAATTTCTCTGATCCTATTTATTGCTAAATGGTGTTGAAGGAAGTCATACAACTATGCTGACCATATCTGTTATTTAAACTTAGTTGGGTCCTCACTGTAGCAAAGTAATCCATTTATTCTTCCCTAAGTGAATCTTTATCTTTCCACAGTTGATGTCAAATATTTTTTCTCTGAAAACTTCACAAAAACTATTTTATCGAGAGAATGCAGCTCATCTGCCATGAGCTTTCTCTTCTACATGTCAAAATCTCTTGAAGTGCCTCAACCTTTCCTGTAGTATCTGATAAAGAGGTGGCAGGTGACAGTTCTCCTTGCCAAGGGAGAATATACTATCCTATTCCTCTGGCAGTCTACCACAGTAATCATGTTCCATTTAATTTCCAATATCTCTATCTATTGGCTCCTTTTTTACTCCCTACAAGCATGCTTACTCATGTCTTTGTCATCTTTTTTTTTTACTTTAAAATTTTTTATTATTCTGAACTTTAACAAACAAGCAATGAGTATTTTCACATATTGAACAGAAAAATAGGACTTCATGGAAATAATGAATCTCCATTAGGTACAGCTTTTTAAAAAACTATATAACAAATCTGGCACATCAGTTCCAAAGCTGCTTTGTCTGTTTTTTTTTTTTCTGAACTGCCTTTTGTTTTATTCTGCACGTTAAAAAATATTTCATCAATGCCCTTTTCTTTTCTGTGCCACTGCTTTCACTACTGCCTGTTCCCCAACACTGAACAAATAAGTGTAGTTAAGCAATACAAACACCCACATCAGCCATGTTCAAAAATGTCTCTCATTTTGTGACTGGAGATTAAAATCTTTCTGTCAAGAGGTGGGAAGCATGCCTGGCTCTCTGCAGGTCCTCCTGTGTGGTCACTACACTGATCAAAGTTAAGTCTAAGTTTTTTTTTTTTTTCAATGCTGTAGTCATTGAATAAAATATTTTCATGCTCTCCCACCCCCCTTCTTTTTGGAGGGCAATTGGGGTTAAGTGACTTGCCCAATGTCACATGTCTAGTTTTGTGTTAAGTGTGTGAGGCCTGATTTGAACTCAGGTCCTCTTGACTCCAGGGCTGGTGCTCTATTCAAGATAGAGCCCCTCCCACCCCCTTTCTTAAGAGGACAGGACCATTTTGTTTTTGTCTCTGTATCTTTAAACTGTGCTTTAATTAATAAATGCTTGTTGAATGAATTAAAACGCTGAAAGAAGGCCTTAAGTGCAAGCAATTAATAAATGTTCTATATCTAATCTATTGTTGGTGATGCTGTGAAATGATTCAGCTACTCTGGAAAGCCATTTGGAACTATTACAAAAAAAATTACTAACCTGTTCAATACTTTTTGACACAGCTATACCCACTACTATGCCTACACCCCAAAGAAATTAAAAAAGGATAAAAAAATTTTTTTTTAGCAGCTTTGTTCATTATAGTCAAAAACTGGAAGGTGAGGGGAGGAGATGGTGCCCACTTATTTGGGAACTGTTAAATTATGATTTACGATTATACTGGAATATTATTGTGTTATAAAAAAAAGACAAAATGGATAGCTTTAGGAATACCTCTAATAAAAGATACAGAATGAAGTGAGCAGAACTAGAAAAATTAATACAATGACAATACAATAAAGAAAGTGAATGTAGAAAGACTTTAGAACTCTGATGAATGCAATGATAAACTTGAGGACAAAAGAAACATGTCACTCACCTCTTTCTAGAGAAGTGTTTCTTTCTTTTTTTTTTTTTTTGCTTTTTGGAGGGCAACTGGGGTTGTGAGTTGTCCAAGGTCACATGGCTAGTGTTTGTGTTAAGTGTCCAAGGCCTGATTTGAACTCAGGACCTCTTGACTCCAGGGCTGGTGCTCTATTCACTGCGCTACCTAGCCACCCCTAGAGCAGTGTTTCTTAAATTGTGAGTCAAGCAGACACACAGTTTAATTTAAGAAGTGCTAAAGGTGTTTTCAGTGGAAAAAGTTTAAGAAGCCCTGTCCTAGAAAGGTGATGCTCTTAAAATGAAGAATGCAACATCCATTTTTGGATGTGGTCAATTTGGGAATCTGTTTGCTGAACTATACAGATTTGTTATGGGGGTTAAAAAAATTGTTTGGGGAGGAAGATGGGACATAAACCCTTGTATATGTATATATACATATATACACACACACATGTAAATATGCATACACACGTACTACAAAATAAAGCTTTAAACTAAAGAGACTTGGGGAGAGAGACACTGTCTAAACTCACAGGAAATAAAATCCAACAAAAGAAGCTTAAGTTTAACTAACAAGCAAGATGAACTAGAAGGTTTGATACAAAAACACAATTTTAATTCCATAGACCATCACTAAAACTTGGGAGGATAAGGCTCTGGAATGGAATATCTTATTTAAAAAAAAAAACAAAAATGTAAAAGGTAGGAAGTGGATAGTAATATACTTGGGAGTCAGGAAGACTTGAGTTCAAATATTGCCTCAGATACTTGTTGTTTTTTTTTTTTTTACTATGGGCAAACCCTCTCTCAGTCTTAGAGTCCCCCATATATAAAATGGGAAAAGTTGCAACTACCTCACAGGGTTATTGTAATGATTAAAGGAGGATATATATCCCATTGCAAATCTTAAACCAATAGCAATAATAGCATCATCATCATCATCCAATGAAATTAAAAATCAAATAGTGGAGAGCATTTAAGGTTAAGGCAAAGGGAGAAGCAATTTTTTAATTGGCGTATACTACACATCACCTAAATAGAAGGGTTAGGAAAATGTAATCAAAATAGTTAACAGGGAGCTAATACTCAAAATAATAAAAGGAAAAAGAGAGTAAGAGAGTACTTAGCTGCCTTTGATGAATTTAAGTCATTTGGCCCAAATGAACTACCCCTTCAGGTAATGAAAGAAATGACAGATATGAGTGCTAAAACATGGTCAGAGATATATAAAAAATCATAACAATAGGGAAGGTACTATGAAACTGAGAAAGGGTATATGTCTCTCTCTTTTTTTAAACTAAGAGAATGTAATCTGCAAAATATTGATCAGACCAATTTCAATTTCTGTCAAAATTCTAGAGTGAATTATTAATGAGATGAGGATTTAGACAGAAAACCAGCATGGTTTCATCAAGAACAATCACATGAGACAAATCTTATTTCCTTTTTTGAAATGGTTACTAAGATAATAGGTCAAGGAAGGTGGTAGATACAATTTGCCTAGATTTTAGTTAAGTACTAGAAAAAGTATCTCCTACAGTTATAGAGTAACTAAATGGATTTGGAACTAGCTCAAACATCACATTCAAAGAACAGAATCCTAATGATTCCATGGCAAAATGGATGTGGCTCCCCGGTAGAGTACTTCAGGGGCTGTGCACGGTCCTATACTACTGAAATGACTTGGATAGAGACAAAGAAGATAAATTTATCAGATCTGAGGATGATATAAAACTAAGAGGACAGTTTTATACTGATGACAGTCAGGAAACAGAAGAATTTAGAAAGGGTACAAAACTGAGTCAATTCTAACATGATGAAATATAATAGGAATATATGTAAAGTCTTACCCAGGATGGGGGAAAAAACAGTTGGACCATACTTCATCTGAAAAAGATCTATAGGTTTTAGAGAATTCCAAACTCAAAATAAGTCAACGCTATGATAAAGCAGGGCAAGAAAAATAATATTGGAATGGGAAGGAGGGAGTAAATGTTAAAGATTTTTAGAAGAGGAATCTGTAGCAGTTGGAAACCACTGGTTATGGGGAGAATAGCTGCACTATTTTTTTTTTTAAAGCAATTGGGGTTGAATAACTTGCTCAAGGTTTTACACAGCCAGTTATTTCTGGGTGTGGTACTGAGTATGAGCCCGGATTCGATCCCAGGTCATCCCAACACTGGGGCCGGTGCTCTTACTCGCTGTCCTACCTGGCCTACCCAAATAGCTGCACTGTTAACAGAAGTTGGGAACTTAAGAGGAAGGGCATGTTTTAGAGAAATGCTTCTCAAATTGTGGTCCACGGCTTTTTAGAGGTCTCCAAGAACTTTTCTGGGGGATTCATGAGGTAAAAACTATTTTCATAATAATGCTAAGATATTTTAATTTCTAATACAGTAAATTCAAGAAATATAACCCAGATAAGCAAAAGCTATATGGAGTTCCTCAATTTTTTTCAGCGTAAAGGGGTCCTGGGACCAAAAATTTTGAGAACTACTGTTTTAGAGCAGGGCTTCTTAAACCTTTTCCACTCTTGACTCCTTTTCGCAGGAGAAATTTTTACACGACCTTAGGTTTATAGGTATATAAAATAGATACACAAATCAAACATTTACTGATAATAAATCATAAAAAAATTTATTTTAAAACAATTCTTTGGTATACAGATAATTTTACCATTTCTTGGTATGTAAATTTACATAATAATGTGATAGACGTTCTTGCTTATTTTTGCATAAAGAGTTAAATCTTGTCAGAATATCTGATGTAGAGCATCTTCAATGTTTTTTTCAGAGTTTATCAATATTTTGACTTTTATAATCAACAATGCTGAGAATACTGCTTCACATAAATATGTAGTACAAAATGGCAGAAATATATTATGGGTTATTTCAGAAATTGTTGGAAATTCCATCCTAATCCCGAGCCAAAATTCATTTAACTATTTTGTATATAGAGTAAAAATGCTCCAATTGATAACATAAAATAGTCTCAAATATGAGCCGATGTGTTTCTGGCAGTGTTTATTATAATCTTTTTGTGGCATGACTGCACATGCAATGTGCAAAGAGCTCATGTTGGGTGTTCAGAACCAAGGCTACAATGAAGCTGTAAAATGCAACAAAGAGGTGGGGCATTGGGGGGTGGAAGAACAGCTAGAAACACCTTGAATTTATTATGCTGTTTGATTTTGAATTGATTTTTGGTCATTGTGTGTTCAGAAACCTTTTACTGTTGTCAAATTTTTCATGACTCCCCCACATTCAGTTATGAAACCTCATATTGGAGCCAAGACCCATAGTTTAAGAAGCAGTGTTTTCTAGGAAAGATGCTAGAGATCTCTCAAGTTCCTTGGGTAGGCAGGTAGAAATTAGAAAATACATTTTGAATAAACAAAGAAAAATCAAAGTTTAAAGCAATCTAGAGTGAGTGGCAATCTAAAAAAGCACATCTAAAGTTACTTGAATACAAGTTTTAATCACTGGTCTTAAAGTTAGTTAGCCCTTAGTATAAGTAAGTGATTAACTTCCTTTCTAAAATCTTTTCTTAAAGTTACATTTTTTTAAAAAAGGAACATTCTCAGGATACGGAAGAGTTGCACACTAACTAACACCTTTGACAAGAACATGTTTATGTTTATCTTGGTGCTGTGGAAAAAGGATTTACTGACAAAGGTCTGGGGGAAATATTTTCCCACCATACTTCCTATAAGTAAGTGTACTTCAAAAGATCTGTGATTTTTAATCAGTGTAAGTATTTCCTCCTCAGCAGCATCTCTATGGTCTTCAGGAATTGGTGTGGTTAAGACATTCATCAACCCACGGCTAACCTTCTAGTGTGGAATCTCTCTAAATTTACAAACTATCCATCACCTGCCAGAAAATGGCATTGTGAGAAGAACTTTAGTGAAAGATAGGATACAACTGGTGTGCTAATTATGAACCAGTCCAAGGTTTAATAATGGTTGTCTGAATGAGTAAGTCAATAAAAGGCCAGACAATTAGATCTCCCCCTCCCCTTTATTGTTTTCAAATCAAACACTGTTTACTACATGTAAGACCCTATGACTGGTCTGAGGAATATAACTACCTCCTTCCTTAGAACATATCAAGTAAAAGACCTGACCTAAACTCGAAGAGGCGTTTCAACAAATTCAACAAACAGAATGTAATATACTCCTTGTATGCAAGGGCTGTTTCATTTTTGTGCCCATGTCCCCAGAGCCTAACATAACGCCTGACAATAAAGGTGCTTAATAAATATTTGTTGAATTGAACTGAAACATTAAGCACCCATTATGAAGAGCACTGAGGGGGTGAAAGTTTTAGAAGAAACAATTCCTGTCCTTATGGGCTTACAGTTTGGCAAGGAGTTAAATCACATACACAATACTGCATAAGTGAATGAGTTGTTGTTCAGTCCTGTCTTGACTCTTTGTGACCCCTGGACCATACTGTCCAGGAAAAGATACTGGAGTGATTTGCCATTTCCTTCTCTAGTGGATTAAGGCACAAACACAAGTTAAGTGACTTGCCTAGGGTTACACATCTAATAAGTGTCCAAGACTGGATTCGTACTGGGGCTTTCCTGACCCCAGTCCCAGGACTCTATTGACTGGAGCTGTCCAGATGCCTCCTACGTGCATTACAAAGGTAAACAAAGTGCTACTCGATGAAGAGAAAGGCCACTATATGGGATGAGGGAAGGATTCATGAAGAAAGTAGCATTTGGATTGGGCTTTAAGGGTTGGCCAGCAATTCCACCAAAGTGAAAAGAGAACCTTCCAATCCCGTGACATACCATCTAGCAAAGAGGCAGAACAATGGCAGGCAATGTGGCTGAGGAAAACAGTGCTGGGGAGAGAGAAAAGCTTGGAACGGTAGGAGGACCTAGCCAGACTGTTGTAGGCTTTGTCAAGCGAAGGATTTTAGATTTTAATCACTTGAGTTGAAGCCAAGACAGTTGAAGCCAAGAGGAAGACAGTGAAGATTTTTAAAAAGTAGGACAGTTATTGCCATGAGAAGACTGCAGTGAAGTGGGGTGTGTAGACACACAAACAATGGGGCACAGAGGGATTGGAGACTACACATAAAACCCACTGGACTCTTCCTCTCCTGCCCCGCTCCCCACAAAGACCGCAGGGTGTCTCTAGGCCCCAGTCCCGAGCCCGGGGCCGCCTCCAGGCGCCTCGGCCGCGCCCCTGGGCTCCCAGGTGCCCCGGCCCGAGAACCTGAGGAGAAAGGAGACACGACAATGGGGAGCTATCAATGGCCGCGCCTTAGCGTCCTCTTACCTGGGCGCCGTCGGCATCTTCTCCCCACTCAGCAGCGCTGCCGAAGTAGTCTTCGTCCATGACTTGAGGCGACACCAGCTTGAGACACCGGCACCGCCAGCCCAACCGCCACTACCAGCGCGATGGTACCCAAGCAAACCAGGCGGAGCGGCCGATTCAGCTTCCCTACTTACTCCGTTTGCGTCTGCGTCTGCGCCTGCGCCTGCGCCTGCGCGCTGCTGCCTAGATTGAGGAGTTTCTCAGCACAGGTACGCCCCCTGTGGGACTGCAACCGCTCACTAAAGCTGCATTGAATGATGGATGGGGTGGGTGCGATCACTGAAACTGTCTCCAGCAAGCTTCCGTCCTTTTAGTGTCCTTGTCTTATTTAAATAGCTACGGCCCGCCACCAAAATCTTACGTGTCAGTAGCTTGAGGGTTCCGATATCTTTTGTTTCCAGGCCTTGTGTTTTCTGAAGCCTACAGTGGAACGAGGTACGGAGGCCATTGCCTCCTAGGTGCCCCACACAACCCCTCCCCCGCACTCGCGTATTCACCTATCCTGCCCTCCCCCCCGCCCCGGCCGGGAAAGTGTGCCTACGTGTTTTTCAAATTTATTGGTAAAGCGGGCATTTGTACTACATATTACAATTAATCTTTCAAATAGGTCTCCTTGCCTAGATAAACCTTCACATAATAGTTCCATGATTACACGCCAATGGATCAGAGAATTTTCCCTAACCAGGAAGATCCCATTCCAGAGCCCCTACTGTGCAGCCCATTCACTCCCCACCATATCACAACGAAACAAAATATGTTTAGCTCTTCAGATTGAACCCTGTGACGGAAAAGATATTTTAAAAATCCAATACAGAAATCTTGTCAAGAAACCCATACGATACCTTGTCCTAGTAGGGCCCTCCCTCCAGACACCCTTAGGCAGTGATGTTTACTTCTGATTTCTTCAGGAACGTTATTGGTTTTTCCATCACTGAAAAGTTGTTTTAATAATTTTTAAAAATAATTTTCAATAATTTTGTCCATTTACGCCATTGTGGTCTTGTATTCTTGGTTCTACTTATTCTGCTCTACACCATGAAAATTTCATGTTCCTGTTAACTTTTTTTGCATTTTGATGCACAATATTCAACATTTATCTACCATAGGCTCTCTCCCTCCCTCCCCTCAGATCAATGGTCACCTTCTATTTTTAGGTTTTTGCTACCACAGAGAATGGGGCTATGAACATTTTAATAATACAAAATGTCCCCAAAATCTTAGTCATTGGATAGTTTAAATAAACTACCCTAAAACTTTGGTATACACTATATATTGGGTCTTTGTTTCTATCTTTGACTTCTTTGGAGAATATGTACAACAGTGGAATTGTTAGGTTGGAGCATGTGCCTGCTTTATTTACATGTTACAGGGCAATCTCCAGATTTTTCCTTACTACATATGCCTCTTGTGAATAAATGTCCATTTGGTGGTTCGTTTCACTTGTCTATCTCCTGCCTTCTCTTTTGACTATTGTGAACAGTGCTTACAACTAAATCCATGACTATGGATATGCTAGGTATAATCTAGTTATATTTGCTAAGGAATGGTTTGACTTAAACATTTTGCAATGAATAACAAATTCCTAGTCTTTTAAAACTGAATTTCAGGGGCTTAGCAAGTTTAGATTTCATTCAATACAATTCAACCAATAAAAATTTGTCAGGTAACTCTTTTTGCTAGGTGTTAAGGATACAGTTACAAATGAAAACTAGTGCTTGTCCTTAAGGAGCTTATATTTTGCTGGAAGGATGCAACATGTAAACAGATAAGTAAAAACAAGATAATTTGGGAGAGGATGAGAGCACTAACATTTAGAGAGATGAGGAAAGATTTCCCATATAAAGTATGATGTGAGCTAAGCCTTGAATGAAGGAAGCGACTAGGCCGAGTGGGGTGGAGAATGCCTTGTAGGAAGGGGAACAACCTCTGCAAACAAAAGCAGGTGGGAGACAATTCCAAGTTTGGGAACTTGATAAAATGTACATTTGGTGAATAGTACTTTGAAACAAGCCTGGAAAGATAAACTGGAATCAGACTGTTTAAACCTTTAAAAAAAATGTATTGCTATCTTTTTTAACTCTGATCTACACCATAAAAATTCTCCCCATGTCTTACACACAATGAAAACCTTTTCATTCCAAGGTGAGGATTTTGCATTTTATACTAGATGCAACAGGTAACCATTGAAAATTCTTGAGCAGAGGAGTGGTCAGATAGGTCCTTTTTCAATATTATTTGGCAGCTATGTGGATGGTAGATTGGATAGAAGAGAGATTGGGAGCTGTAGATTCATTTAGGTGGCTGCTAAATAGATCAGGGGAGAGATGATGAGGGTCTGAACTAGGGTAGTGACCACATGTGTAGAGAAAAGAGGATATATGAAGGATATGAGTTGGATATAGAAATAGCAGACTTGACAACACTGTGATCTTTTTGGCAAGATTTCTATACTGGATTTTTAAAATGCCTTTTCCATCACGGGGTTCAATCTGAAGAGGAGGGAAAGGGAAGGGTAGAAGATGACTGAATTTGTGAACTTAGTTGGCTGGAAGAATGCTTCCAACAGAAATATAAACTTTTTGAGGAGGGTAAGGGGAAGAATATGAGTTCTAATGTGGACATTTTGATTTTGAGATTCATATAGGATATCCAGGTAGATTTTTAGTAGGCATTTGGTGATGCAGGTATGGAGTTCAGGAGAGAGACTGGGTAGGGTTAGGAGTCACATTAATAAAGGTGATTATTTTGAACTCCTGGGAACAGATGAGATCATTAAGAGAGGTTGCAGAGCAGGGAGGGCCCAGGACAAAGCCTTGGAGATAGCCATGCCATGCATGGGGATAGATAGAACGCTGGTGGAAAGCCTGCAAAGGAAACTGAAGTGTGGTCACACAAGAAGCAAATCAAGAGATGAGTGTTGAGAGCCGAAGAAAGTATCCAGAGTAATCAATGTTAAGAAAGATGGGCAATAAGAAAGACCTTTGATTTAGTAACTAAGAGGATCTCCTATTAGTTTTTTTTTTTGTTTTGGATGGGGGAAGGCAGGGCAATTGGGGTTAAATGAGTTGCCCAAGGTCAAAAAGCTAGTATTAAGTGTCTGAGGCTGGATTTGAACTCAGGTCCTCCTGACTCTAGGGCCAGTGTTCTATTCACTGCACCACCTAGCTGCCCCAATCCTATTAGTTCTTAATAGAAAAGAAATTCAGTGGAGTAATAAGGAAGGAAGCCAAGTTTGCAAGAGGCTGAGAAGCAAGAGGGAGAAGAAGCAAAAACAGTAGATAACTTTTTTTTCTAGGAATTTTGGCTGTGAAAGGAAGGTGAGATATAGAATGATTGCTTGAGGAGATCGGGTTAAATGAAGCATTTTTAAGGGTTGGGGGGGGAAGAAGACTTGGGTAAGTTTGTAGGCACTGGGATGGAACCAGTAGATAGAAAAGATTTAAAATCATATGAAGGGGATAATTGAAGGGACAGTCTCCTGGAAAATGAGTGGGATGAGATCAGAAGAACAAGGGCAAGGGTGGACTTGACAAAGGCCACCTCTTTATTAGAGACAAGAGTAAATGAGAATAGAGGTGATATTGAAGGGTATTGTAGTTTAGGGGGAAATCCAGGTGGGTGAAGGATGGTCTTGATTTTCTCTAAAGTAGAAGGTGAGGTTCTTTGAGAAAACTGTTAGGAGGTGTGATAGGAGGCTTAAAGGGAGGGTTTGGAACAGTTGCTGTGGATATTGTGATAGAAAATTATACACATCTTGAGATCTGTAAATTTGTATTGAGAACTACATAGTGTAACTAAATTAACTTGTATAATTTGTAATGCATAAAATAAATTCTAAAATGTTTCTTCTCTAAGAAAAATCTTAGCTGATCTGGAATTTTCATCAAAATAAATTTTCAGAATTATTACTCCAAAACTTCAAATATTGTAGTCTTTTTTTTTTTATCAATATACTCCTTCCAATGATGCAGATTACAAAAAACAAAAAAGCCCTAAAAACATAGAATACTCATATTTATGCTGATCACACTTGTATATAATTTCTCCAAAGTAATCAGTGCTACTGACAGAATAAACCTTTTTTAGACTTACCAGATACATAATTCAATCTTTCAACAGATACCAAGAGCTTTGTTGAAATTGTTATCTAAAGATGTGATGACAGAACATCAGCAGATCTATCTTGCAGTACTTTATAAGAGCTGAAATTCTGCTGGTACTTTAAGGGATTTGGGGGTATAAATTGGTAGCCAAAATAAGACATACATCATTTTAAAATGAAACACGAAATTCAAACTCTTCTGGTTGGTTGCCTAAAGACTACTTTCATTCTTTTTTTTAAAGGGGAAAATATTTAATAAAAGCAATTTAAGGTCACAAAATCTAACTAGACCTGCCTCGTTATGCAAATGATTTGTCTCAGCATAGTATTTTGTACACTGTAAATAATAAATGGTGACTGGGAGCTTTCTATGGGAAAACTCTTTTAAAAAGAGATCTTTTGGGACAATTACTTTGATAAATCTAGAAGTGTTAAGAATCTTTTGAAATGAAAGCTGTTTTAACTGGCACTTTGTGTGACCGAACTAAGAATACTGGATAAAAGTTGCAGTCAAATTTAGGTTTGATGTAAAGAAAAACTTCCTAACAATTAAAACCAACCAAAAGAGGAATAAGCTGCCCTAGAAGGTAGTGCTTCTCCATTCTCCTCCCCAACCTCCTTCCCCCAACTTATTCTAAGTTTCCAAGCAAACATTGAATGACCAACAAGCCTTTGGATTTGTTGATTTGTTATATCCAAATATTTCCAAAAATAAGTTGAATTAGGTAGAATGAGGCACCTTCTCCTAGATTTTTGTGACACTCAAGAATATTTGATAACCTGTTTGCAAACCAGATTTTGGGATGCTAACTCATGCCCTGTATCTGACTCAGACCTCTGATTTTAAGGATTATATTTTGTGTATGATTAATATCTTTTAAGGTTATGACAGCAAAGAACTTGATGTCTATAGCAGACTATAGTCATGTTACTTATTTAGCACTGACAATACAGGTAAAGAAGCTATTAGCATATAGCAATGAAAGAGAAGGCAGTATCCCAAACACAATTTCACAGACACCATGCACAGTGGTATTCAGGTTAAGAAAAGAACCAATATCTAAAGAGCCCCTCCCCCCCCACCCCAGAGGATCCTATTTTTTGTCAATGGTTCAGACTAATTCACAGTAATGTCAAAATCCTACTTAACAATTCTGATTTTTACAACTCTTTAATCTCCAAATTCATTCAAGTAAATCTAATGTATTTGATAAATCCTTACATAATGACACATACAAATACAGAAAGCCTGTTTATATTATTTCTCCATTCTACTGTTTTGTTTTAGCAGCTCAGGAATATATTAAAAATAACATAACTTCTAAATATGTGTTAATTTAATTCTGCTCAATATCTAAACCAAACTTTTAAGACATTAGGAGAGGTATGAGATCTGGCTCTGAAATATGTAAAATATGACTATTTTCATATTTTTCTCTTTAACCAAGGATACTAACAAACATAAAATTAACCGACGTGAAATGCTATTTTGAAATATGTCTCTTATCTATCAAAGTGAAAAACCATTCATAGTTTTACATAAACTAAAGGATAAACTAAACATGTGAGAAAGCCAAGTCTAGCATGATACATATAATTTTACCAAGAAGCTGTACCAAACAAAACAAAATCCATCAATGAAAGGTAAACATAAATTCATTTAAATGTCTTAATTTAAGAAGTACAGACATTTTAAAAATATCGTAGCTCAGATTAATGAGAAATCATCTGAGTAATTTTTTTCTCACCTCCTCTGCCCAAACCAATTAATCTGTGTATCGGGAAAATTCTCAAGTTTGATTTAGCCTTGTATGTAAGAGTTAACAAAAGAACTCTAAACTTGAGACTATTCCAAATTCAGAAACTATTAACTTGTAATTTTGCACATATTTGTTTCTTTATTCCAATTGTTTTGTCATCATAAAATACTTTTGCTTTCTTATAGATGAAATAAAACAATGCTAAAAGCCTTTATTTCATAAATGATTTCCTGGAAGAAAGCTGGGAAAAGAGGTTTCAAGACACAGTCTAACCTAAAATGAATGAATCTTCATCTTTATACCAAAAAGACAGTTCATAAGGTTTTCTAGACATCAATATTTTTTTAAAAAATGTTTTAAGGCAAAGGTTAAAATAACAATGCAGCTTTACTTTATTGCTCAAACTGGTATAAAAGTATGTGAACCCATCATTAAAAGGTAATTTCTAATGAAAATGCTTACTCCTTCAAATTGTAGAATGTAGAAATATAAAGAGCATAATTTTCCAGTAAGATTCTTTTGTGATCCATCATTTTATGGTCCAAAGGTTTAATACTTTCTTGTTAGAATGAAAGTATTAATGCTGCTTTTCCGAATTTAAGCTATATTATCTGATATTTAAGCTTCTAACAATAAAGTATTCTCCTTTTTTCTGGGGGGGGGGAGGATTCAATAGTTTTTGCATATGACATATATTGCATATGACAAGTAGGAATTTCTAAATGTTCCTTGAATTGAAAACAATTTTCTCATTTGAAAAGGAAAGGCTATTCTTCAAAATTTACTTTTCCTTTTGGTCCAATTTTCCATTTTTACCTCATCAGTTTTATTTAGATGAACACTATTTTTTTGATCACTTAGAAGCAACCTGATCCTAAGAAATGTAATCTGCAGTAAAGAAAAAAATAGCCATTATGTAGTAGAATGAGATCTGGTTGTAGAATCCCAAAGCTTTAGAACACAACTTTTTGACCTTGATAGTTGTGACAAAAACAGAATTTTATGATTTGGACTCTGCAGCACAGATACTACTAATTAGGAAGTAAAGACAAAATAAAGGGAAAGGCTTGCTATTGATTACAAAACTTAATATTTTTTTAATGGCTCTTCAAAATGTTTGCTAAACACTTAAATTATACTTATAAACAGCAGAACACAACTTACAATGCTTCCACTGATAGGTTACTCTAATTTCCAGTAGCATCATTAGGGGAAACTCCTTTCCCCTAATGATATGCAAAACATTATGGTATCAAATGATCAGAAAATAAGTGAAAGGGGAAATAACACAAAAGGATACTTAGCCGTTACTTCAGTGTTTTTTAACTTCAACACAGTGTACAATTTTTGTAGTAACATTATAGAAATTCAACTTTTAAGTATTGTCCCTATTTTTTCTTTGGGTATTTTCCTTAGAGATATTAAATAGGGTCAACTAACCTTGGGGGGAATCTCCCCCCTTTTCTCACATCTTCATTAATTATTTCCTCTTATTCAGGAAAAGAGTACAATCATTTTACATTCAATTTTCCTTTGTTCTTCCACAGATCTTGTCCTGAACACTTGGTCTATTGTTTCTTTACTACAGATTATTTGACAAAAATAGGAAAGGAAGCAAGGAACATAAGATTACCTCCATCAATTCTCTAATAAAATTGGAACATGATGGCAATTTACATGTTGGCAAATGTAGTACTAATCAAGCTAGAAAAACTGGTTCCTGAAACAAATCCCCAATTTCTCAAAGACCGTTACTAGGTAGGTAAAACCAAGAATTCTAGACTTGCATCCTGAGTTTCCTGGAAGACTATACATAGATTTGTCAAGGATATCATTATAGCCTCCCCTTTAAATCGCATTTCTGTGGACACCTAGAATGGGAACAATTTGTATTTTCATAACATCCTGAAAATCCCATACTAAAATGTTTGTTGACAAATTTTCATTCACACCAATTATTACCCCCTTAAAAGAAAACCAAAAGCACCTTTATCAGGATGTCTCCTATGAATGCTTAATGACTTTTGACCTTAAATCAAGGATTCTTAAAACTGGCATCTCTAAATCCATTTAAAAAATATTTTCATACCTGTATTTCAATGTAATTGATTTTTTTAATCTATGCATTTTATTTTAGGCATTTAAAAACATTATTGTAAGGAGTCCACAGGTTTCACCAGACTGCCAAAGGGGTTCATGATGCAAAAAAAAGTTAAGAACCATTGTATTAGATTTTTTACAAAACCCATTATAGAAATCTAGACATTTCAAATAAAATAATCCAGGGAAAATGGAGGTGATGAAATGACCTTAAGAATTAGTTTAGATAAATTTGGCTCTTCAGTGTCTATAGCATAAGCCCCACAGATCCCCAACATGGCATATTTATTTATAACACTTAAATTAATCAGCAAATATGGAGGCAGTTCTCAAGTGGAAAAACTTTTTAAAAATTGAGGTTAGAATTCCCACAGAAACTATGTAGGATATGCCATATAAATGATCTTAAGGCTGTATCATAGATCCATAACATTAAAAAAAAATCAAAGCCCAAATGTCCTGTAAAATGACTCATATCTTTCTTGCTTTTTCCTCCATTCCTCAAATAATTACAATATGCTACTTTTCAAATGAAGGAAAATGGAGTGCATTCTAGAATTCACTAAGCTATATAAGTGGAATTCCAGTCTACTGTTTCTCTTAATAGTGTACCAATCCCATAATACACACATAATGATTAACAGTCATAAAAAGCTTTCCTTAATGTTTTCCAGAAAGTTTTTCAAAGTATAACATCTTATAGTATGTTTTTCTGACCTTATAACCACTGAGTTATTTTATAAAGAATGTATTGTATTTGATGACACCATCAAGGTGGAAAGTCTAGTACCAAAATTTTTAAACCAATATTTAATGGGCTGTGTATCATGTTTAGTTTTTTTTTTATACATAATATGTCAAAAGAGCCAATATTTTCTCTGAAATATTGTCTGACATTTACAGTTTAATAGTCTCACTCAAAATACTGACACTGGTCTATGAATCTGTGACTATACAACTTGAGAATTTGCTTTGTTATTTGAGTAAAATAAAGTCGAATTTAACATCATAAAGCTCAAATTATTTTGAAATTATTTTTGTGAATTTCAAAGTCCTACAGAAACATGAACTATTTTGATGATTGAATTGAGTAAAACTGAATGTGCAAGATCTTATATCTTCAAACTGTATACTCACATAAGCATTTTCATTTTTCAGCCAACCATTGTGAAATTATAAAATGCAAATGCTATGTATTTAGTCCAAAACTCATTTTCTAGTGATTTTACTACATGGGTCTATATTTTCTAAGTGTGAACATAAAAGGTGGTCAACTAAGTCACTCAAAAAGTTTTTTTTTATCTATTATTATCATTCCACTATGATGAAAAGAGGGGCACATAGCTGAGTAATCCACTTTGGCTTAGTGAACAAACTTAAGGTTTCTAATTTTTTATTCTGGGCAGAACACATCAGCTGTAAGTTTCTTACCAATATATTTCTGAAAATATATTTTAAATTTTAATTGCTTAAATAACATTAGCAAAATTCCTGTTTTGTCAAGTTGAGAGAGAGCCAATGACTACATTTTGGCAAGTTGAGTTTGAGCTCCCTGGGTCAACAATGGAAGTGCTTCTTTTTAGGTCATGAATTCTTTCTCTCTCTTAATGAAAGTATGAAGAGACAAGCATTTGTCTGACATAGAACTATGATTTCTAACCAACATCTAAAATCATGTTATAAAAGACCCTTAGAAATTTTGGCTGAAATAAGTTACTGCAAATGACAGTAGCTGATTTTGAAACCACAACATCTCTACCATTTATTATTATTTCACAAAAAATACCCAAAAGTGATCAGATCATATTTATAGGTAATTGTTTGCCAAGTGTCATTTTCTCCCCTAAAAACAAAACCGTTTTTGAGTTATACAAGTGTCAAAAAGCAACTTGGAACCAGTAATTATTATTATTATTATGGTTATTATTTTTTAAACCAACCCCTAAACAAAACAGTTGTATAACTTAAAACCGAACCAACAGTTTTGGTTGAAAATTGGTATTCATTCCCTATCCCAAAATACAAAACAAAAACAAATGACTCCTGAGCCAAGGTTTTGTATTAACTAAATTTTGGTTTGGGAAAAAATATTAAGTGCCAAGATATAGACAGACCACCTAAGGATTTATCATGGAAATGCTGACAACCTTAAACTATAGCAATGCAAATGTGTCCCTATAAACACTGTATTTTTTATTATTATTAAAAGTGGTAGTGTTTACATTTGCAGGTATCTTACACTTCAGCATCATGAACACTGAATCGAATGAGTAAACTCTTGTCTGTAAGGTCAAAGATTCCCAAATGGGTGACTGAGACAGAAAGGTAAAAGTCCTTGATTATGAAAATAAGAAATTAAAAATAAATAAATAGAAAAGAAAACAAGGCTAGAACTAAGAAAATATGGGGAAGTGTTAGATTGGAATGGTTCAAATGTGGTATTAGCAAATCAATGGTCACAAAATTTGTGACAGAAACCCCCTACCAACTTGTTAAAGAAATAAACTATAAAGATTCACTTTTTTTGGGAGGGTAATAAAAAAGAAAGAAGAGTTACTTTTAAAAGGCTTGTGTTACTAGGCCAACAAACTGCATGACTGATTAAAAAAAAACTAACAGTATACAATCATACAATCCATACCTTTTGTTTGGAAAAGATGCCTTTCTTCACACAAAAATGAGGGGGTTGGGGAAAATATTTTTATAAATAAACATTATTTAGCATTAAGATTTGCCTACAAAGGTTTCTTTCTTTTTTTTTCAATCTCAAATGTTGTGGGTATTTCTTTATGGTAGGTACCATTTGGGAAATAATGATTTATAAAGTCTTTCAGTTTGTCTTTCCTCATATTTCATGATTAGCCATAGACATGATTAACTTTGTTGCCTTTTCAAAAATTTGAATATACCCTTAACACTTTGTATACCCTTAACACTTAAATAAAGTTTTAAAAAGTTTGGCACTATGATTCAAAGTTTTTGGCTGTGGTAACAAAAATTAAGGCTTATTTAAAAAATTTTCCTCTAAGGTCCCACTTCTGCCTATTAAGTTTCCCTAATTCTTAAAAACTACAGGCACTGGATACATTCTTTAGTGCACAGCAATAGTGTACATCAAGATCTTCTGTCACTTTAGAGGTTCATGCAGCAGCTTTTCCTTGAACTTATAAACTACACAAACAACTTTTCAAAGCACATCAGCTATCACAACGAATAGAATGGGGCAATTTTCCAAAAGTATTTATCTTTGCCCTGAAGATTTCCAAGACTCATTACTTGGGTAAAAGGAGTCAAGACAAACACTATCAAATCCAGAATCTCCACAATCATGGAACTGGACTGGGACAAAAGTTTAGAAACAAAAGCAACAAAAAAACCATACCACTTTAAATGGTGACAATTCTTAAACAACAGGCTTCTGAAAAACCAGTATTTGGCACCTGTTGCAAATCTATTCATATAAACATTGATTGCAACCAAATTTTCATGTAACCTGAATTTCCTCCCCAAAGCAACTATTGGTGAAAAAGCTACTCTCACTAAAGAGGCAAGTTTTAAATTAACTTCATTAAAATCCAGATTGGTTTGGGTTTGTTGGGGTTTTTTTTTAAGTAATATAGGCTAACACTGTTCTAAATCTGATATTACAACTGTAATTCTTGACTGTACAGATTGTACACGAAGGTTTAGACACATGAAAAAGTAACACTCACAGAGACATAAAACACCTAGGTATAAAATATAAAGCAGTGTAGTAGTTACTAAAATTACATGCTTTCTTATTGCTACAGTGATTTTTGCTCTTTTTTCTTTTTACTGTACCACATGTTGTTCTAAGCATATAATTTGCATAAATTATTCAAGTTTAAGAAAAAGTCCACACATCTTTTCACTTTTAAGCTACTTATATAGTTAATATAAAAACAAACGTTTCTAAGATATCTCTTTATTAAAAGAGAAATAAAAATGTCATTTGCAACTGGAATTCAGTGGCCAAATACAAGGGCTGTGTACACCTTGTCATTTTTTATAGTATTTTGCCCACTCGGTCTAGTGGAGGTTGGTGGGGATTCTGCCCAGTCTACAGAGGGTCACCATACCTGCACAATGCCTATGTGTTTTTTTCTTTTTTTCTGTTTTTGCAAAAAGGACTATGAATGACCAAAGACTAACATTTATAATTTGTAGCAAAATTTGGTTTATGTAGAAACAAGCCATGTTTTGCATTTGGATAGAGATTTAAATGAGTTAAAGCTAAAATTAAAAAGCATGATGCTGCGACATCTGGTCACTTGTTGAAGACCTCACTTTTAAAGTGGTTAAGTTTGCACAATTTGTACTTTTTTTAAACTAAACAGTATTTTTCCTTCTTTTATAAACCAGAAAAACTAAACTACAGATAAATTTCCCTACCATGAGCTAATGCTGCAGATAGGGTTGACAAAGCTGTACAGCGCAATCAAACATACTTACATCTTAGCTCATTTTACAGGTACAGCCATAATCAAGGCACAAAGATCTTCTACAAGTTATTTTTTTTTCAGTAAAGTTGTACAAAATAATACATTTTACAGTCTGTACAAGAATAATAATCCAGCAGTAAAATAAAAAAAATGAGGGGAGGGGAGGAAAGGAGGAAAAAGAAGAAGGGGAGAAAGAAAACCTGTGAGGACACAACTGTCCAGTTAATGATTTTTATATGTAGCAGACAGGATCATCAGTGGACAAACCAAAAACAGTGTGTGGTGAGCTCTCTGCAATCACAGGCTGTATGCAGTTCAAATAATAATGTCCGAGGTTGTCCTAAGACCACCAAAGCTGGATTTAAAAATACCCTTTTGAAAGGTAGCAGTAAGTTTTTGCACTAGGTCTGCTGTAGAATTGTCAGTATTTCCGTTCAAAGCCATGTTACAGTCAAAGAGAACCAAACTTGTGTGTCTTTCTTCAAACTTGGTCTGTAACTTGGCACCTTCTCTCATCTGATGCAGTGAATGGATAAAAAGTTGAAATCATGGGTAATATGAGTTTGCCCATAATGGTGTTACATTACCAAATATTTCTCTCTCCATATGTGTGTGCACATATGTATGTATGTATGTGTGTTTTAACTTTTATTATTCCCCAATTCTTTATGGTGTTTCACACATTCAGGGCTTTATTTGTTATTTGATTCTGTTGCCGGTAATAATGTTAGGGAACCCAGGTGGAAATAGCCTATTTGGCTGGCCATTTAAAAACTGTCCAAGGGAGACAGAAGCAAGCTAAAAGTCTGCTATTGTCCAGCAAGGATAAAAGGCAAGGGTGCAAATTGGAGGGTGACTGCATCAATTCTCTTCTACCCTATGTGGGCAAATATTTGTTTTGTGTTTTTGTTTTAACATGAGCATTAAGGAGTCCAAAACACAGGGAAAAGTGCTCTCCATCACAATAACTCATATTGACGAAGGTGCATCCGTTGAATAATGTCCCGACAGTCATTGAAAACCCTTCTGATGTTTTCTGTATCCACTGCACATGTGAAGTGGGGGTAGCAGTAGTGCCTTCCATCTCCACTTGCTGTGCTGATTCTCTGAAGGAGTAAACAAGATTATATCAGGATAAGCAAATACATTAAACTCCCATGACTTTATACAGCAATGAAAATGGTTGAGCAATAAAAACTTTGATATTTCTGAAAGCTTCCATTGGGGATAACACAGAAAACAGATAGTGAATTCTAACCTCTAAGAATAAATCAAGAGACAAATCAATGTATGATATTACATGATAATGTAGAATATATACAGTTAATTTTCACCCTTCCTTCATCCCCCCCCCCCCCTTCCCAATAGCTTCTTATCTAGCCTATCAGTTAACATGCCTTTGGGCTGTTTGCTCCTAAGTTCAGTCAGTACCCAAACAGGAAATACAAACTAACTTTAATAATGGCCTATAAAAAAATTGAATTAAGTAGGCAAATCTGCTGGAGGTTGAAGGGAGTAGAAATCACATGATATATTTATGGAAGAGCACAGACGAGAACTGTACAGGATGAGAAGTCATGACCAAGCTGTGATTTGCATTAGTGGAGGAAGAGTCCAAATAAATGAGATCACCAATTCTTTGAAGTATAGAAATAAGTTTAGCATATTCTTAAAGTAAGCAGATGTAAGTTCCAGGGTAGTCCCTGTTTTCAAGTACCTTTGGCAATTTCTTCCCTTGGTGATTATTGATAATTGAGAATGGGTTTTACTTTTTATGTTCCATTGCTCCCTTAAGATGGTGACCTCCATCTAAGGGCCTTAATAAAACTTTTTACCTTGGATACTATATCTAGAAATGTAAATCATGCCATTCAAAAAATTTGTTATGGCAATTCCCACTGTAAAAACCATGAAAATACTTGAAAAAAATTTCACTAGAAATTTGCATTGCATTCTTTGTAAACAAAAAACCTCAACCCCAAACAAACCATAATCATAATCAATAGCAGTTTATTAGATACATAATTGCCCTAAGAAACAAAAGTCTAATAAAATAATCTATAGGGCAAATATTTTCTTTACTAGAAGTACTAATAATTATTAATTATCATGACCACTTAGCTATATATAATTTATTTAGCTGTTAATAAAACAAACCACTAAGATCATATTATATATTAATAAAATGAAGCTAAAGATTAGGGGGTAGAGATTTCCCAAAGTAAAAATCTGGTTATGAAATTTAAATTATGTAAATGAAAATGATACCATACTTACAAGAAATTCATCCCTAATAAAATACTTGGCCCTTGTAACTCTGGGATCCTCACCAGGCTCAGGTGTTGCTAATTGAAGGGAGAAAAAAATCTTGTCAAATCATATAATAGTAAGACAACAGTTTTGATGCATTTATGGTCTTAAAGTTCATAAATCTACCACAGACCACAAATAATATACATCATTTCTTCTAAAATGAAGAAAAAAATTTGTAGAAAACAAAATGTTAGGGGCAGCTAGGTGGAACAGTGAGTAAAGTGCTGGCCCCAGAGTCAGGAGGACCTGAGTTTGGTTCTGGCCTCAGACACTTGACACCCACACAACAAAACTAGCCGTGTAACCTTGGGCAAGTTACTTAACCCCAATTGCCCTCCAAAAGGCAAAAAGAAAAGAAAAGAAAATGTTTAGGCATGGCTACAAAGTAATTTTCCTAAAACATAATATGGCCAAGTTACTATTACCTTTTTATTTCTAATGGGAGCTACTTATTTATTTTCTTAACATTTTAATTATTTTATCTGTAATAAATGTGACATATACCCCAGGTCTGTGACTGGTTAGAGAGACAGCATGGTGCACTGGATAGAGAGCTGTCCTTGGAGACAGAAGACCTGTGTTCAAGTTTTACATCTGATATATGTGTGATCATGAAATAAATCACTTAACCTACAGATGACCCAACAACAATTTATGACTCCAAATTACAGACTTAATACCAATATGTATTTGCAAAGGGAAATTACATACTGAGTTTCCTATACTAAGAAGAAATCACAAGTCCATACTCCCTCTCTACCCTGCTGGCTGTTGATTTATGTTACCACTTCAAGAATTATAGAAGCCTTCAGAAATCCAGCAAAATGTGGCAATAATCTGTACACTGCAACAGTAAGATGGTAACATTACACACATATATTTTTTTTGGTGGGGGGAGCGGGGAAGGCAAGGCTGGAGTTAAGTGATTTGCCAAAGTAAGTGTGTCAAGTATCTGAGGCCAAATTTGAACTCAGGTCCTCTTGACTCCAGGGCTAGTGCTCTATTCACTGCACCATCTAGCTGCTGTCATAATATATTCTTTATGTCTCTGAACAGTGTTTTGTGGCATTTACAAACATACCAAGTGCTCTTGGTAAGAATTTAATTAAGATTTCCAATATGAATACTTAAAAACCAGACTCACAACAAAAAACATATAATTTTAGGATATATATGACAGGCTAAACTGACAGCTTTCTAATAGCTAGTATCAACTCTAGGAAGAAAACCTTACCATCATCTGGTGTAGTGTAGCGAGCAAATTCTGGAAAGTAGTCCTCAATTTTAGATTTCCCTGCCAAAACTTTCTCTGCTAATAAATCCTGTTTATTCAGGAATAGAATTACTGAAATGGTCCGTAGCCACCTACCAAAAATTGAAGCCCAAAATATTGTTAGATAGCTGACAGGTATTAATAAAATAATAAAATGTATTTATTCAAATCATATACTCATTTAAACTGAGCTAAAATATTTTATAGTATGTATTCTCAATCTCATTGCAAGGGACATTTTCTAAAAAAAAGATATTAATTCAATTTTGTCAGATTTATAATCTATTATCCTGCAGGACAGGGTTTTAAAAAATATTTGGGAAACTGTATTTCAATATAATTGGTTTCCTTTGTAATACTACACATTTTATTTTATTCATTTAAAAACATTCTTCTTGAAAGGGATCCATAGGTATTATCTGACTGCCAAAGGGATCAATGACACCCACATAAAAGGTTAGAAACCCCTGCTCTGGGATATTTGACATTTAAATGAAATGACTATTACAAAATGAGGGCTGAGCAAACTATACCAATACCAAAAGTACCATACTTTACAAAATTTTGTTATCTAAATGTTGCAGTAAGACATTGGGTGATATGAATGTAGTTCAGTTCATGGACCTGTTGTTCCAGATACTCTTGAAGAGGTTTAGTGCTTCTTGAAGCCGATTGGTCTGATTGTCCTCTCGTATAACCATGTTGTAGCTACTGCTGGCCACCACAAATATTATAGCGGTCACATCTAGATAAGGAAAAATATGAGAATTATTATTACTCCAATATACAAACTCTCAGGAAAGCTTAAATGTTGAGTGTCAATCAAGAGGGAGATGGGCTGCATTTGAAAATACTTCATGGTCATTTATGCATAAGAATCAAAAGAGAATTTTTAAAAACCCATGGAAATAGAAAGTGATGGAAGAAAGGAAGAGAAATAGAAAAGAAAGCTGGAATAAGTGGCTAAAAGCAAGCAATAAAAAAGGGATATAAAGAAAGACTAAGAAAGAGTTTTTCAAGGGAGAAAAAGAGAATGGAATAAAATCACTATTCACAACAACATACTTTGGGGAATAGAGCCATGTGGTGTTTTGTGTTGGATGTATTGAAGGGGAGTGATTGTGGAGGGCAATACCAGTGACTGTTCAGAGACTCATTTATGACCACAGAAGCTACATTCTGTGGGATAATCTCTAAAATGTTTTTTTTCCCCCAGTGGTAATACAGAGTTATACAAAATATATAATGAAGCAAGACAAATAGAGAAAAATAATGAGAGTAAATATATTCATCATTAAATATGACTAACACAGGAGTAATCTTTAGCTACTCCTACTCATTACTGTATCTGTAAAGGGACCACTGTGTCTTTCCAGGAAGGATTTCTCTCTCTCTCTCTCTTTTTTTTTTTTTTGCTTTTTGAAGGGGGGAAGGTAGGGCAATTGGGGTTAAGTGACTTGCCCAAGGTCACATGGCTAGTTTCTGTGTTAAGTGTCTGAGGCCAAATTTGGCCTTGGGTCCTTCTGACTCCAGGGCTGGCAAGCTCTATTCACTGTGCCATCTAGCCATCCTTGAAGGATTTCTCTTGTAGATGCTTTGTAAATAATCTTCAATGGTAAGTTTTATATGATTAAGATACATGGTTTCATGTATAATTCTCTTTTTTTCTGTTCTACTTTCTATATAGAAATGTTTATTCACAAGGGTATTTGTGGAATTCAAAATAAAAAAAATCTTTGCTGGATTTCTACTGATTACCAAAAATTTCAGATTCCTTAACTACCAATTTTTTTTTTTCTAAATCCTTTATCAAGGCATTTAGAAAGAACCCTATGATCTGATTTCAACTTACTTTTCCAACTTTATCTCCTACTAGTCTACATCATGTGGCCTACATTCTGGCCAAATCAAACATGGCATACCTCAAGAGAGGTCATGTTGGGCTCTCTCTCATTTCTGTGCTATGGCTTCCTGCTGCCTCTACCTTGAAGTCCTTCCATGATCTCTATTGAGATCCTAATCATGTTTAAAGGATGAAGCCAAAATGTTACCTCCTCTATGAACCCTTAGATGATATCCCCACATTTTGAAGCAATCTAGTCTTCCTCTAAACTCTCCACTTTATATCTACTTATGAAATTTATTACATTTTTCCAGGATGTTGTACTTATAGCAAATCTTTCCTACCAGAATATGTGCTCTGTGAAGGTATCCTTTCTTGTGCCTAGTATGGTACACCTTGAACAGGTAACTAAAGAAATGAATTGTCTTTTGTTGTGAAACTATTCTAGTAGCTCACTGATCATCTAATTTCAGTGGGGCTAAGACATGCATTTGGTATATGGAAAATGAGATTTTGTTGAACATAGTAAGATTTCAGACTCTTCCATAATAAATTCTCCTTCATGCTTAGTAATAATGGAGAAGAAATAATATGAATTTCACACTCATGTTAGACCTTTAAATATACTTATTCTTCTAAAAAAGGTTTAAAACTTATTTCCATTGTATCATAAAACTGATTATATCATTTCTATAAACCACCATCATTATCCTATCCTAAAATGTATACACCTTTGGAATGAAATGTAGCAACTGTTTTAACAGCTGCCCTCCAGACAAAAACATTAAATGGCAATACAGATCAGGCAAGGAACAAAGAATATGGTCTTGTGATCAGCTGTGTCATAGAAGTAACTTTTCAATAAGAGTGAAATCATAATGAAATGGCATTATAGATCAAAAGAGATAATCATGTGAGAAAATCCATAAACTAGAGGGAGAAAGATGATAGAAGTATTTAGGTGAATTTCAGTGGGAGGTGAAATGGAAGTGCTATTGTAAGAGAATAATACTATGGACTACATGGTCAAAAGAAGATGGCTAATGAGCTCCAGAAAGAGAGTTCAAGTGTGGCAAAAGCTGTAATAGTGATGGGGCACTTCAATTATTCAAACATCTGCAAGAGCAAATGAACCCACTCTTTGCATAGTTTGTGAGAGATCATTTGTTGTACACCGAGACTAGGAGACAAGATTTCAGTGTTTAGAAAAAGTTAGGATATCATCCTAAAATTCTAGAGGGAAATCTCAAAACAGATAGCATGCTCTCAAAAACAAAATTCTCATGATACAAAAATAAATTAGTATGATGAATAAAAGAGGGATGTGATGCTGTCTGAGAAGACAGGAAAGGGAAAAGGGACATAGGGAACTTATAAGCCAACTTCTGTTTTAAGAGGATATGTTCTCAAAATGGAAACAAGGACAATTAATCTGAGTTAATAATTAACACAAAAGAGTGCTACTATCCTATAAGAATAGTTTCAGGTCCATTAAGGTTGGGAAGAAACTGAGATTTAGAGGTGAATGACAAGGAAAACAAATTAAACTTTCTTAGTTTGTTGGGACAAGACAGGATGGAGAAAAATAACAGACAGGACTTTGGCCCAGGCTGCAGGGGTGGGGAACCTGTGGCCTTGAGGCCACATGTGGCCCTCCAGGTCCTCAAGTGTGGCCCTCTGACTGAATCCAAACTTCACAGTACATCTGCATAAAGATGGAAAATTAAGTTGAAGTCAGATCATAGGGTTCTTTTTAAATGCATGATAAGGAATTTAGAAAATTTATCAAATATATTTTCCTTTTACCAAAAATTGGATCATCATAAATAAGAACCTAAAAGTATAATAGGTTACATGATAGGGGAAACACAGAACATTTGTGAAGTTTGGATTCAGGTTCCCCACCCCTGGCCCAGGGCATATGGGATGATGATAATGAGAAAACAGGATCATACAGTTTTACTTTGTTTCTGTTTTTTTCTTATAAGGAGAATGATCTGCAGACTAAGAAAGATAGAATGGAAATGTTTAACAGGGAGTTGAAACTCAAGAAAATTAAGGAAACTGTTAAGAGAACACACCTAGTTGCCATCAAATAATTCAAGGCTCCAGGCTCTGGATAAATAATATCCTATAACAGTGGTATCAAATTCAGTAGAAAAACTAAAGTATACAATACATAAGGATCCTGGTGAGCTGAATGTTGATTTAGAAAACTTTAGATAAATATTATCTATATTTTACTGTATTTTTATTTTGTTAAAATATTTTGTAACTATATTTTATTCTGGTTCAGACTACAATTGAGAGTGCTGTAGGCTACTTATAGCCTGTAGGCTACATGTTTGTCACCTGTATCTTAAAGTACTAAAATAATTTTCGGATAATTTTGCTGACTTGCTACCAGTAATCCTTGAAAAGTTGTGGAGAAGAGGAGATGTGCTATATGAATGGAGACAGACACATGTGACCCCAATTTTTAAAAAGTAGGTGGATTCTTCAAACTATAGACAAGTGACCATAGCTTCAATTCCTGGCAAAAGTCTAGAATTCAGTATTATTAATGAGTTGGTTTATAGGCATTTAAAGGAAATGGTGATCATTGAGAGCTACCATGGGTTCCTCAAGAACAGAATATGCTGACACTGACCTAATTTCATATTGTGACCAGGTAACTAGTCAGGTAAATTAGGGAGATGCTGTAGACATGGTATATACATATTTTTATCAAGGCATCTGACACATGCTCTTGTAATATCCTTGTGGTATCAGTTAAATAATATTATAGTTAGGTGGATTCAGAAATCTTTGAATGACAGGACACAGGGAGTAGTGATTTAGATCAGTGGGCCTCAAAGTGCATCAGAAATTTGCCTGTGACCCTGTACTGTTCAAAATTTTTATCAGTGACTCAGATTAAGTTACAAATGGCATATTTATCAGATCTGTAGATGACAAGAAGAATGGTGAAATAATTCACACATTGTGTGACAGTGTGGATCAAAACTTTTTTTTTTGTTAAGCTAAAAAGAATAATGACCTACATCTGATAGGGACAAATATAAATTTCTACTCCTAAGTACAAAAAACAAAAACAACTCTACAGATATAGGGATAGGATACAGATATATAGCTTGACAACATTTAACATGGAAACAAATCTGGGAATTTAAGTGGAATGCAAGCTCACTCTAAGTTTTGTATGTTGTTCAGTCATGTCTAACTCTTTGTGACCCCATTTGGTGGTTTTTTGATTTTTTTTTTTTTGCAAAGATGCTGCAGTGGTTTGCCATTTCCTTCTCTGACTCATTTTACAGATGAGGAAACTGAGGCAAACAGGGTTAATTAAATAACTTGCCCAGGGTCACACAATTAATAATTTGTCTGAGACTGGATTTGAACTCAGGTCTTCTTGACTCCAGTCCTGGCACTCTATTCACCACCTAGCTGCCTTACAATGTGATAGGGCAGCCAAAAAAGCTAATGTAGTCTTAGGCTGCATATATATATATATATATATGTAGCATTCATAATGAGGGATGACAGAATCCTCCCCATCTACTGTGCCTTAGTCAGTAATCTGGAACCCTAAATTCAGTACTGCACTTTACATTTTAGGAAGGACATTGATAAGATACAAAAAAAATCCCAAAGAAGGCAAATAGGATAGTTAAGACCTCAAAACTATGTCATATGAGAATTAACCAAAGGCTTTTGGGGAATAGGATAATGGTCTTTAAACATTCGAAAAATGTGGAATTCAATTCATACCTTCATTATGCATTTACCATGTGTAAGGCATGGTGCTAAATGCTGGAGGAAGCACTTGTTTTGCTAGGAACTGGGGGGTAGAACTGGGAAAAATAGGGTAGAAATTATAGAGAACTTTGTCTTTGAGCCAAAAGGCACTTAATTAAAATAGTTGCAAAGCAGAATGTGCTGCCTAGGGAGGTAATAGGTAGCCAAGTACCAGAGTTCTATATGAAGAGGCTGAATATTCTGGTGGGTTATGTTATAGAGAAGATTCCTGTTCAATTATGGGTTATACTAGATGACCTCTCAGGTTTCTTCTACTCATCTCAAATAATCTACATAGCATGCCTGGATGGTTAAAAAAATGTTATCTTTATTAACTCAACTGACCAACTTGCCATTAGTTTGAAAAACAAACTCCAAAACTCTAGAATAGTTGCCTTTCTGGAACATTAAATCAGTATGGTAATATGTCTATAAACGAGTCTTCTGGGGAAAAAAAAAAGTCAACTTCAACTCCATAATGCCCAATGCTGTCATTAGAACTAAGCTCCTTGAAAGCTCACCTTTGCCACTAAGTATATGAGGTCATTAAATACAGATGAGTCCAACACCCTTTTTTCAAAGAGTACCTGGACAAGCATTGAGCTAATCTAACAGGGCCAGAATGTTAGGTAGTGGGGAATGTAATAATAGCAGTATTGCCAATTCCTTCTCTAAAACAGTGTTAGGTCAGATAAGCCTTCCAAACTGCATAAGAGCAATAGTTATATTTACATTTTGTTTTGTTTGTTTCTTTTATGGAGAGCCAAACTGCCCTCAGACAAGTGACCTCAAGAGTTTTTACATTTAACATGTTTTTAAATGAAAGTAGAATTGGTAATATTCATTACACATGATGCTCTATCTATCTATCTGACCAACTGCCAAATACATTTTCCTTTTACCAAAAATTGGATCTTCATAAATAAGACATTTAAAAGTATAATAGATTACATCACAGGGGAAAAATAAACAAAGAAGTCTATATAGGCTATAAAAATTAAAGTAAAAGCTTTTTTCTTTTTTTTGGAATTAAATCTTAATTATTCTTAAGAGAATCAATTTCAAATCATACCATTAAAACACTGGATCCATTTTCTACGTTCATCTCGCTGTCCTCCGACATCAAACATGCTGGTGAAGAAAAATATCTAGTCACTTACAAAGGCTAAGTCATCATAAGTCATTAAAGCAACAAGAGAGGTGAAGTTTGTAAACCTGATTCAAAGTGTTTAGAAAAATAATATTTTTTTTAAATTCAAGTCTTTCTTTTCCTCCCCAAAGCTAAAGAAATTTTAGTTCCTGAATAAGGTAGTATAATTCAGAACAACTCTGATCTTAAAGTGAAACAAAAAATAAACAATGCACTTGTTTATATGAAACAATGGCTCATCTACTTAATTTTTCTTGAAAGAAATTTCCAATCATATCATATTATATTCTTATTTGTCCTAAAACCAGGAAGACAATCCAAATAATTAGTTCTAATATAGAAATTAGTGTGCGTATGTGAGTTTCTAATATAATGATTTCCTATAAAAGCTCATCAATTATAATTTATGTAAATCAAGATGAATACTTTCAATGACTGATCAGCATTCTACTTAGTGTAAGTTAGAAGTCAAATATATGAGTAGCAGAATTCCAAGAAAATGTAAGTGCCCTAAGGACAAAGACTATTTCATTTTTGTCTTTGTATCCCTAGCACAGTGCCTGGAACATATTAGGTGCTTAACAGAGGCTTATTGATGTATACTAAAAGAAAGTGACTCATTTACAATTTCATCTACTTAAGTAAATATGCAGAGATTTTGAATATATTATCAAAATCATTTTCATTTTTGCTCCAATAGAAATTATTGGAAGCAATATGGTAGAGCAGAAAGAGCCTTGATATTTGTGTGACCTTAGGCAAGTCATATAACCTCCTTGGAAATCTGTTTCCTCATCTGTAAAATGAGGTTTCTTCCAACATTAGGTCTATGATATTATGCTTAGAATTTTCACAGAAGAATTGTTAAGGTTATGGCAAACAACGAAGGCCATTTACACAAATAAAAAGAGAAACAATAGGAATGATAAGACATGGAGCATTAGACATCTGGGCAAAGGTAATATATAAACACATCTTTTGACAGATTAAAAAGTGAAGGGAGGTAACTAGTATAAAGCAATTTAATTAATAAGCAATTGTTAAAATATCTATACACCTACTATGTGCCAGAAATGGCTCTAGGTGCTAGGAATGCAAAGGCAAATATGAAAATGGTTCATGTTCTCAAGCAGTTTTCATGCCACTGACAGTTTAGTGAAATTATGGTTCTCACAAGGAAACTAAGATGAATCAGTGTGACCCAATTACTTTATAAAGGGGTAGGAATATTTAATAAATATTTGTTGAATTAATGAATTTGCTGAACAAAGGCAATATTAAAGATTATTTTTGAAGTAGGATATCTGAAAGTATATGACTGATTAAATTTATATTTTTATATAGTTTTGGTCTTTTTACCAAAAAGTGAGAAGAAAAAAAAAGAAACTTTAAACCCCATGATATTGCCAATGTAATCACAATGCCTAATAATAATAATAATAATAATGCTTGGTAGCACTGATAAATGAACAATCACTTATTTTAGCTTAGGTAGAAACACATTTTTATATGACATAAGAAGCCATTTTTCAATTTGTATGCCAAAAGGAAAAATTTTTTTTTCTATTAATCATATTAATAACTCACATTCATGTAGTCCTTCAAGGTCTACACAACATTTTCCTACAAGAACTTTATGAAACAGGTTGATGCACAAAAACACAAAGACAGGGTGGGTAGGTGGCACAGTGAATAGAGCACCAGCCCTGGAGTCAGGAGGACCTGAGCTCAAATCTGCCCTCAGACACTTAACACAAAAAACTAGCTGTGTGACCTTGGGCAAGTCACTTAAACCCAATTACCCCTCCAAAAAGCAAAAAAAAAAAATCCACCCAAAACCCAAAAACCACAAAGTCAACTCCCACAACTTTCTTTTTACCAGAAATCTTTTAAGAGCTTCACATTTCAGTTCTTGTAAGTAAAATGCTGGAAAGGCAGGAAAGCATAAAAGGGAGGAAACAAACTGTGACACTTTCACTTACTGAAAATTTACTTTATCCACTTGAAATTTGGTTTCAAAAATTCCTGATGTCAATACTCTGCATCTAAGGAGATCCTAAAAACCAAAAGTAAAGTCAATAAGTCAGAACAATAAATACCATGATTACTTCATATCTAACGACAAAGGTAAAATATTGTTCATACTAAAAAATAAACATCTTATTTTTATATAAGCAATAAAACAACTAAGGCAAAGCCAGAAAAAAAAGTATTAAATTGTGGCAGAGGAGCCATACTGATCGACACTGATGAAACAAATAGCAAAACTGAGCCCCTACTATAATTACTTACTAGAAGAGTAAGGGAGTTTGGGAATACTGGTTAACAAATATGGCCAATTAAGCTACTTCAGCTATCCCTTAGTAGTTTGATCTAAATTACTAGCTGAGTTCAGGGCAAATAATGGAGTTAGAAATTCTGGAAATGACTTCATAGTTTATGACATTAAAATGATTAATATTAGGATAAAAACAATTATATTCAATTTAAGATTTATAAAGGTTTCCCTTCCCTTATACACAATACTTAGGTAAATGAACATTATCTTTGTTTTCTCTTCAAGGTCAAAAACATTAAGTTATACTTTCTTTCACAAGAGAAGGAAAAAAAGAAATCATTATACCATAGTAAATTATTAAAAAGAAAAGAAATAAAGCAGTGCACATACTGTTAGTATTGTAGAACTTGTTCTCATAGCTCACATTTTCTTTCTCCTTCAGGTTAGCTATATATGACATTTAGACAGATACTTGCTACAAGTTTTATTTTCATGTGAATTATAATTGTAAGCTAACATTTTTTTGGGGGGGCCAGGCATGATGACTGTATTGATATAGGGGACTCCAAGTAAGGAAACTCTTTAGTCTTAGAGTTGCCTGGGACACTGAGAAATTAAGTGACTTAAACAATGTCACACAGTCAAAATATGTTAGAAGCAGCCCTTGAACTTAGATCTTCTTGACTCCAGAGCCAGCTCTTTATCCACTATACCACACTATCTTCAACCTTAAATTCATGTTGAAAATAAATGTATGGAGGCTACAACTTTAAAAGCTTTTTTAAAGCAAGATGTAATTTACATCTCAGATTTTTTTTAAAAGGTGCTTTTCAGAGCAGATTGGGGGAGGAGGTATACAGTGGGATTGCTGTTTTGGAGTAGTGGGTAGGGGAAAGATGGGGAGAAAATTTGTAACTCAAAATCTTGTAGAAATGAATGATATAAACTAAAAATAAACATAAAATTTAATTAAAAAAATAAAAAGGTCCTTTCCAAATAAGAACTTTTATATAATATATAATGATAATATAAAATGGGTTATATGAAAATGGAATTATCAAAATGAAGTTGTAAAATTAAATGTTTAAAATTTAAAATACTGATATTGATAGCAATAAAAGGATTGAAAAGATAAAAATTATATCTAAAGAAAAGCTGAATCTTTAATCAAGATTATCCTCAGTAAATGTGAGGCTATGGAAAATGATCTTCAATTTCTAATGAAGTTTCCTAGGGTTTTCATGATAAAAATGTGTGAAAGAATGACTCCTCATAGACACTTCCTGATTATCCACAGCAAATGCATAAACCCAAAAAAGGCTTCTTCCTATCACCTAGCAGATTCTACTTCCACAAATATTCAGGAGATAAACAAGTAATTTTAATATTGTACTAAGGAAAACAAGAAAAATGTAAATATCAGTATATGTAATATACATGTTGCTAAAAATAATTTAATATGCTTTAAAATTAAACAAATATTTTTTGGGTTATTTATTGCTTAGACTCAGTTATGCCATTGCTTTTGTCCACTGGTTTGGATACTGACATTTAGATTTATTTAAAATTAACCTTAAAGTATTTTTTTTGAGAAGTGAGACTCCAGAGATTTTTGTCCCAGTCCTGTTTAGATTATCTAATTTTTTTAAATAATAATTTTCTTCCTTCCTTTTGCTTTTTGGAGGGGGGTGGGCAGGGCAATTGGGGTTAAGTGATTTGCCCAAGGTCACATGGCTAATAAGTGTTAAGTGTCTGAGGTCGGATTTGAACTTAGGTCCTCCTGACTCCAGGGCTGGTGCTCTGTTCTCTGCACCACCTAGCTGCCCCAGATTATCTAATGTTTTAATCAACAAATAACATAAAACTAATTATCTTAAGGGGATAAAATTGCTTGAAATAGTCTGGAATAAACCAAAGTAAAAATAATTATCCTTAATAAAACCTTCTAATATTTGTGTAGTGCTTTACAGTTTACATAAAGCTCTCATATACATTATTTCATTTGATCCTTATAGTGAGCTTTTTAGATTAGGAACAAGGAAATGAGAAAAGAAGAAAGGGACTGAAGAAGAAGGGAGGACGGAGGGAAAAAAGACTGATGGATGTAATGACTTGCTAGTTTCACACAATTTATTAACTCACATAATGTTAGAGCTAGAATGGATCTCAGAGAACACTCACCAAACTCCCTCATTTTGCAAATACAGAAAATGAGACCCTTGAAGTCACTTGGACCACGGAAAACTACAGCTAGGACACAGTGCTCTTTCCGTTGTACCATGTTACATTCTATGACTTGGTATTGAGCGACTGGGACTAAGATATTCTTGGGGACATGATCAACTTGTATATAGCGTCCTCTATCTCCCCAAATGCTTAATCATCAAGATTATCCAATCACTAAGTCAATCAAGTATTTGTTGGAAACCTATGATGCATTTTCAATAAACATTGTTTTGATGCAGCCTAAAAAAAGGCTATGTTCAGAAAATTTATTTCAAGACTGAGTGGAAAATCTTTCAGAACACCTAAAAAACAATAAAATGCCTGCAAAACTTTTTTGAATTGCTTTATACTAGATGGATTTTTCACCTAATCAATTAAATGTGCCTATAGGTACACCAAATGTATCTTAACAAGTTTCATCACCACCCCTCCAAACAAATAAGTTACTTGAATAAAATGAAAGAATAGTAGCTGTATTGTATAATACCAGTTCATAAAAGGCAGACAGAATTGACCAAAAACAACCCCCACAAAACATATGATACTGCCCAATGTTTCTTATGTGACTTAAGATCGAGTAACAAAAAGATATTTGATACCTATTATATTTCATTAAATCAATATCAATTCAGCAAGTATTTGATATTTGCCTCCTACTAGACCCTGTGGATACAAAGGAAAAAGTGAAAACAGTCCTTATTCTCATCAGATCACAATATTTCCACATAATATTCCAACTCTTCCCAAAATATTTTTATAGCAATATTTTTTTTTCCAGAGGAAGGATACTTATAGACACAATTAAGTCAACTTTAAACAGTTTTTTTCTCAGGTATTTTTTAAAGCACCCTCATTTTAAGAAGAGTTTCACTCACTTGGTCAGATGGTGTATATTCATTTTGTTTGACTACATCAATCTTGTCTAGAAAGCTGAAAGAAAAAAAGATAAATTAAATGGTGTATATCTGTAAACTGTATGCTGTTACAAACTTATGCCTTTTATGAGAATGATATCACAGACATTTATAGGATTTTGCCAATAGGATCTTTGTTTAATTTTATAACTCAATTCATATACTTTTCAAATGATAAACCAATAGAATCCTTTGAAATTAGAAATCCTCAAAATTCATTGGGCAATCCAAGGATAGAGACTGAAATTAATATTCTGAAATGAAAAAAAGAAAAGTAGAACTCTGAAATCTACATATGTTTCTTGAACTAAAAATACTGCTACAAAGTATTCCATGACATTTCAGAGTATCTTGTCTATAACCATTGTATAGTACTGTGTTGGGTTTTTTTAATGAGGGTTCTGACTAAAAATACAAAGGAGAATTTGCCATTACTGTCCAGCAGAGGGCCAAAAACACAACCTTCCGATGTTATTTTTGTTACAGTAACATTTTCAAGGAAAAAAAAAAAGAAATAACAGTTTTAAATTACGTGGAGGCATCCCTATACCTCCATCTGTCAACTAAAATAAATAATTCCTACTTACTGAATTGGCCCTATGTACCTAATATAATCAAGTATGGAAGAAATATAAGCCATGGTTTATATCCATAAAGGTACTTTATGGTAACCTACTTCAGGAGATAATACTAAGACATGTTAACAAATTTGTGAAGAATACAGCTTTGTGTATGAGCATTATATACTGACATAATGTGCTAAATTATATATAATAGATAATTTGAAAATAGAATAATGGTACATAATAAGGGTATGGTAAGACTATGGATAACAACTGAAATAGAGAAGGGGAGATTAATATAGGTTGGAATCATCAGATGATGCTTAACACAGGAGCTAAAACTTTATTTTAATATTAAGAATCAATATCTAAACCAGGGGTGGGGAACCTGCCACCCTGGATCTAAACTTTAATTATCACATTGCTTTTAGCCAAAATACTTGAAAAATTACTTTGTAGAAAATCCCTTATATTGACCCAAAGCAGTAACATAAGTTTTTATTGAAGGGGTCACTAAAATACCAAGAATGTAAATATTCTAGGAAAGCCTAGCTTTGTGTTTCCTTATGTCCTACAAATGACAATTTGTATTTTATGTATTCTAAGAATATTATTTGGTGTTGGGATTTCAGAAACCACTTGAAGGACTAAAGAAGAAAACAGGAAAGATTGTGGGTAGGGATGGGGCAGAGAGGCTTAGGAAAGAAAATTTGAAGACAAGGTCCAATGTAAGAGAATGTTTATATGTTTATTAGGATGATCAGTTAAATGATTTCCCCCCCTATCCCTTAAGAAGCAAAAGATGCTAGGTATTTTTCTGCTACAGTATTGCACCAAACAGGAAAGATTTTTCAAGTAGTCTATAGATTGATTAAGTCATCTAAGTCCTACAAAATATCTGCAAATCTAATTTTCTAGGTTTTAACAATTGCCATCAAATGACAAGTAGAAAACTTTTTATTACAATTTTCCATTGGCTGTAATTCTATATCAATAGTCATTTTATACTCCAAAAGTTTTCCTGACAACCTTCGTTTCAAATGAAAATCAAATCCTAGGGTTGGCTAGGTGTCGCAGTGACTAAGAGCGCTGGCCCCAGAGTCAGGAGGACCTGGGATTGGTCTCAGATACTTAACACCCACACAAAAAAACTGGCCGTGTAACCTTGGACAAGTTACTTAACCCCAATTGCTTTAAAAAAAAAAAAGAAAATCAAACCCTACATTTCTACAATTAGAGAAGTCTTTTGCCGCTCAAAAGAAGTAACTATTAAGTTGAAGTAGAAGACAACTTCAGTTGCTATTTAAGTCCTGAATGCTACTGCCATGCCAAAAACTAGTCATCCTTTAGGCCAATAGTCTCTAAAGTGGGGATGGTGACTGGCTCCCTTCAGAGTGGTGGTGTGACCTCAAGGAAGCAAAAGTATGACCCTAAACGGTGAGTGATCAAACAGCTGGAGAGTGAGAAGATGGGTTATTACACTCAAAGGATTACATTGGAGTCAATTCAAACTAGCTCCCAAGAACTGCTGTTAAATTTTCAATGTTAGCATTTACATTTTGGAAATTGGAAGTCAGGGTTTGATTTATTCTTTTATTGTTATATTGTTTTATGTGATTTTCCAGACCTAAGAAAATGAAGAAGGAAATGTTAGCCAAGCTGATTAAACTTAAAAGTATCAAGTGTACATTTCCCCTCCTCTGGAGAGCTGGTTGTTAAACATCTGCCAAGCACACTTCTGGTTGCATTCCATACTTGCCACGATAGACTACTTTGGGGCTTATCTCTAATCTGAGCACACCTACCCACTCATTATCACCCAATACTCTCAACTCTCTTTACCTTCAGAAGCTATGCAAGCTCCCAAGTTCCCTACTTTAGTAGTACTTTAGGTAGTTCCCTATCTATAACTAGAGCACCAACAACACTAATTTGTACAGTTACCACTGGGATAATTCATATTCCTTCATTCTCAGTACACCCTAGACCATCTTGCAGAAATGAGGTTCTCTGGAGCAGAGACATATACCCTCTCTCATTTTCTTTTTCAGTGGGACACAGTGCTACACAGGATAAGCAGGCATAGATAGCTAGGTTCTTTTATTATATTTTCTTCATCCCCCTTCCACCACCCCACCTTGAAACTTCCTCATTTTTATTGAGGCACCACTATCTTTCCAAGCTCTAAGGTTTGCAACATTGGTGTCATCTTTCCTTACTTTCTTTTATCCCACATATCAATGAAGTTGCAAAATCTCAGTCACTTCTACCTCCAAAATATCTCTGATAAACCCCTCTTATCTCTCTTTATATACTCTCTGGGTCAGCCCTTTCCACAACATTTAACCTGGACCATTCCAGTGGACTCTTTACTGGTCTCTCAGTTTCTCTCAATTTCAAGTTTCTCTTGTCTCCTAATCCATCCCCCAAATAGTGGCCAAAGTTTTTTTTCTCCTTTTTTGGGGGGGGGCAAGGCAATTGGGGTTAAGTGACTTGTCCAAGGTCACAAAGCTAGTAAGTGTGAAGTGTCTGAGGCCGAATTTGAAGTCAGGTTCTCCTGACTCTAGAGTCGGTGCTTTATTCACTGCACCACCTAGCTGCCTCCATAGTTATTTCCTTAAAGCATAGTTCCAAATTGCTCTTCAGAATTGTTGAATCAGTTCACAACTCCATGAACAATGCATTAATATTCCAGTTTTCCAAACTCCCTTCAGTGCCTCAAACACAGTAAACATGGAATAGATGTTTTTTGTCTGATGGAAAGATGATAGTTGAATCCTAGGGAATTGATCAGATCAATAAGCTAAATAGTATAGATAAGGAAGAAAAGAAAGCCCAAGACAGAGTTCTGGGGATCATTCATCATTAGCAGGCATGACCTGGATGAAGCAAAAGAGACTGAGATGGAATAGTCAGGTAGGAGGAGAACCTGGATGGAGAAGTGTCAGAAAAACCTAGAGACAGACACTATCAAGAATGAGAGGTTGATCAACAATGCCAAAGATTTCAAAGATGTCAAAGAAGGATGAGGGTGGAGAAAAGGCTATTAGATTTGTCTATTAAAGGATCATTACTTTGGAAAGAGCAATTTCAGTTAATTGATAATGTTGTAGCCAGACTATAGATAATTAAAAAGTCTGAAAAAAAAAACAGAAGTGGAGACATTGGTTGTAGACTGCTATTTCAAGAATTTTAGCTACAAAAAGGAAGGGGAAATAAAAAATGATAGTAGGAATCTATCTAATCTATCTAAAAATGATGGATCAAGTGAAGGGCTTTTTTTTTAATGGGAAGACATGGGTCATGTTTTTAAGTAGGAGGGAAGCTGCCAGTAGACACAGAGAGATTCAAAATAAATGAGAATGGGGAAGATAGAGAGGGCCATATGTTGAAGGGAAACTGGATAGAATGGGATGACTTGTGCATGCAAAGTAGTTTGCCTTGGCAAAGAGAAGGGCCACTTCTTTATGTGAGACTGGGGTGGAGGAGATACTGGCATCTGAGTGATGTGAAATGAGGAGAGGAGGGAGCTCTTGGTGAACTGCCTGAATACTTTTAGTGAAATATGAGGTAAGGTTTTCAGTTAAAAATATGGGATGAGAGGGAATGATAGGTTTGAGGAAGGATGAAAAATTTTGGAAAAGTTGCTGTGGTGAGTGAAATACTAAGTCAATTAGACAGGTGTACATGTACTGTCTGCTTCAGTGAGGGTTCATTTGAGATTATATGACATAAATTTATTTTGGATCTAGTCAGCACAGTTTCATAATTTTCTCCAGTTTCATTCAAAAACACATGAGTATGAATGAAAGAAGCAGATGGTAGGACTACTCTCCCTAGGAAAAGATTGGTAAAAAGATAAGGAGCAAGAGACTTGAGAGAAGAGACAATATGGAGTTAAACTGGTTCACCTTGATGATGGATAAGAAAGTGTAGTCAATGCATAGGTGATGGCTTGTGGGGGTAGGAAACTAATGAGTGAAGGGATTGGAGGTCATGGAGAAGAAAAGGAACAGAATGTGAAGTTGGAAGGCAGAGGGAGACAAGAGACTATAATCAAATAAGTGAATTTCCGAGTTCATAAACAAGAAAGTGGTACATTTGTATGTTATGACAAGATCAATGGTATAACAGTCTCTGTGCATTCTCTCTCTCTCTCTCTCTCTCTCTCTCTCTCTCTCTCTCTCCCTCTCTCCCTCTCCCTCCCTCCCCTTTCTCCCCCCCCCCCCCCCTCCCCCCTCCCCCCATGCTACAGGAGAAACTGGACCAGAAGGAAAAAGCATATCTATCCAGGAACAGAGGAAAATATACAAGAACAAAAAGAAGGCATGCTGAGAAAAGGACACGCTATCCTTTTACTTTTGCACTTCTTATCTGGTATGTAGTAATAAAAACAGTATTATTATTATTATTAATAGTAGTAGTAGTAATAGTAGCAATAGAAGCAGCAATATCAGCTAGTATTTATATATTGTTTTATACTTGGCAAAGCACTTTACAAATATCTCAGTTTATCCTCATGACAATTTTGGATGATAAGTGCTATTATTACCCCAATTTTACAGATGAGGAAACTGAGGCAAAGGTTTAATGATTTGCCCAGGGTCACACAACCAGTAAATATCTGAGTATAGATTGGAACTCAGGTCTTCCTGACTCCAGATCCAGTACTCTAATCACAAGTCTTAGGACTGATACCATGAAGAAGCTGAAGGGAAAAGTCAGCTTCCCTGTCTCCCACCTAGTCACATATATAATTACATGGCAACTGTTTCTTTTATGTTTATTCTTTCCTCCTCTCAGACAAATCAGTATTCCAAGATGGAAGTGTTCAAGTACCCTAGTGATTCTGGGAAGCCCAAAGATCTCATCAGAGGTTTCACTGTCACCTAAGAGCAGTGACAGGAAATAAGAACCCTATCATGAAGAAGTACTGACCATGGATTTAACAGGAGTTCTGGTCTTTATAACCCAGCAGAGAGCTACACATCTAATTGGAACCTCAAGAGGACTTTAAGAGTGGAGAAAAGGACTTATAAGCAGGAGCAGTAGGGTGCCCCTTTGTCACATATGCTCTCTACACATGTGCCTCTCTATCACTGCACTTTAAATTGGAGCCCAAATTAGGGACCTTGTGTGTCCAGGAGAAGAGTACATTCCTAGTTCTCTTCCAACTGTTTCCATTATGCCTGCTTAGTAAATAAGTGTTCTACAAGCTAATTATGCCAGGCTGATTGATATGAAAGGAAACACACAAGTGAGGACTTGTGAGCAACAGTACTAGAAACCCATCTCTCTTAGGATTACCACTAAGTAGTAGTCAACCAACCCTCTGGTGAATCCTACCTATGAAAATTAGTGTAGCTTAGGGGAATGGTCCCAAAGGTGAAAATCCATGAGCATTTAGTCACCTCAAGAGCAGTACCTACTGCATAATCCTTAAGTCAATTCCTCATCTTTAACTGTGGCTAAGTTCATCAGGTATTTGGGCAAAGCACTTAGAAAATGCTCCAAGTTTTCATGTATTCCATTCTATTTCATCTGAGATTTCAAGTCACATATAGTCTTTACTCTTTTCCTAGTGTTAGGAAACCTTCACTATTCTTAAAGCATAAATATGCTTAGTTTCTCCTAAAGCTATTAATAAGTTAAAAGAGGTCATAGAATAAATTAATCAACAAACATTTATTAAGTGCCTACTATTTGCCAGGCACTGTGCTAAGCACTGAGGATACAAAAAGAGACAATCTATGCTCTCAAGTAGCCCACAGTAAAATGGGGAAACAACATGCAAGCAAATATATACAAAGCAAGCTAAATATACAGGATAAGAGGAAATAATTAACAGAGGGAAGGCACTAGAATTAATATGGTTTGGGAAAGGTTTCCTGTAGAAGGTGGGATTTTAGTTGGGACTTAAAGGAAGTCAGGGAAGTCAACAGTCAGAGCAGAAAAGAGAGAGTGTTCCAGGAATAGAGAATTGCTTGAGAAAGTGAGAAAGTCAAGAGATGGAGTGTTTTGTTCATCAACAGCTAAAAGGCCAGTGTCCCTGGAATGAAGAGTAAGTGTTGGGGAGTAAAGTGTAAGAAGAATGAAAAGATAAGAGGGGGTTACGTTATGAAAGGTTTTGAATGCCAAATGCCATTTTGTATTTGCTCTTGGTGGCAACAGGAAGCCACTGGAGTTTACTGATTAGTGCTTTAGGAAAATCACTTTAGTGCATGAATAGAGGATGGACTGAAGTAGGGAGACACTTGAGGCAGGTATACGGGCCAGCAGACTACTGCAATAATCTAGATGTGAGGTGATGAGGACCTACACTAGAGTGGTAAAAGAAAAAAGAAACTAGAATGCTGGGACTCAAAGACTTTTTATGAGATTTTTTCCCCAAAATATGTATATTTCATAGGCTGGTAGATTCTTGAGGGAGCAAAGTGGCATAGTAGATAGTACTAAACCTGGAGGTGGACACCGGAATTCAAATCCTCTCTCAGATACTTACTAGCTATATGATCCTGGGCAGAGTCACTTCTATCAGCCTGCTTCCTCAGCCATGAAACAGGGATAATAATAGCAACTATATCAGAGGGTTGTGGTACAAATCAGTTGAGATAACACATGTAAAGTGCTTTGCAAACCTTAGAGGAAGCACCATAAAAATGTTAGTTATTATATTATGAGGTATGTTAGTCACATATTAACTTGCTGATAGTCTAGATATAGAACACTAAATTGATTCATTTATCTGTAATATTTTATAGTATATTTCCTCAAACACTAATTTCATCTTAATAATAATCTCAGTGAGCTTTGGAAACTCTGAGAAGTACAGACTAACAAGGGATTTCTAAAACCCCAAACTGAAAGTACAGACCTCTTAGTGTTTATACAGGCTATTTTTAGGTCCATGATTTCCTTGAAAAACAGCAACGATACACACCATAGGAGGAACAGTACTGTACTGAAATATTCCAATGGCAAAATCTTAGTCAGATAAAACAAGTCTAAATGTATTAAATGTTTTTACTATCTTTCAACTATGGTCTCTGCATATCTGAAAGTTCACATTCATAAGGTAATAACAATTACCAGAAAAATCAAGCGGTGTCCCTTAGTTATTTTGAGAAAGTGAAGTAACTGGATCTTAAAACATTGAATTCTTATTCTCATAGTTCTCTTTAATATATCAATTCTAGGAATATGTAAAAATACACAAATTTGCAAAAAAAATTCTTACTTATTAACATTCAATTTTTAAGGTACATTTTTTTTTCATTTTAAAATTAGAACCTAATTCATTATCAATCCTGTTATCTGCTTGACTACTTTTCAATGTGATTTTTCTAAAGGAAAAAGTAATTACTACAAAAGAAAGGGAGCCAAGTAGACCTGCAGGGGACTTCTTAGATCCTTGCCTCTTCTCTGGGATAATGCTTTTCAGGAAAAAAAGGGCTCATTCTTTTTCTAAAACCCCCTAAACACCCCAAATTTGAGATTTTTCATCTCAAATGCACTTGCTTTGGAAAAGTAATAGCATAATATTCTTGGAAGGGTCTGATCAATAGCATTAGATTGTATCAGGCTTCATGGATATTTTATTTCCATTGACATATAAACATATTTACTTTTTCAGAACAACACCATATTGTTGACTCACATTCAGACAATTCATTAGAACTGTTCTATCACGTTGTCATAGTTATGCCTTTACTATTTCTCCTAGTTTTACCTTTTATATAGTGCCTTTTCTATTGAAGCATCAGTATGGCATGTGCTCTGAGGTGTTTTGGCTTTATTTTTTCCCTTTTAGTAGTAGAGATAAATTCCTGTTTATTAATTCATTCCCTTGCCTGGTAATCAAGGTGATACATTTGCAAAACAATGTCTTCCACTAAAGAATAAAGTAAAGATCAATGTCCTCTCTGGGTTTGAACGAACCCTGGACCCTTTTTTTAAAATATATCTTCAACTACTTATATATTTAAGCCTATAGAAATCAATTTTGAAAGCTGCATCTTTGTATTCAAAACGCTGTATTACTTATCTGTCTATATTTAATATGCTGTGAAGTAATAGTATTTAGATAATTTTCAATTAAATACAAAGGAAAAACGATACCTAAATAAGTTTGTCCTCTTTTTGGTACAGAAAAAAATGCTCCCTCCCTAGTCTATAAGCTAAGTTTAATTAACAATTTTTATTTATATTTATAGATTCTTATCTGTAATATGTTAGCTCAGTACCACTAACTCAAAATTAAAATAATTTAGCATGTTGTTTTTAAATACACGCACACACAGTGCATACATAGGAGCTGTAGAATAATAATTACCAACTTCTAGAAACTTTAGAAAACTTACAGTTGAAAAACAGTAACTGGTCTAAAGCAGGGGATTCTAAACTCTCTCTCTCTCCCTCTCTCTGTTAGGATTCTTTTAATTAAGACAGCATCATTTAGTTGAAAAGGTTTTTGGATCTGTTAACAGTTGTATGAATTTCAGCAAATCACTTCACTCAACTCTTAGTTTCCTTATCTGCAAAATGGAGATAAATAATTCTTGCACTACATTATCTCACAAGGCTATTGTGAAGAAAGAAAGTTCTGGACCCCTTCTCAGAAAAAAAAATGTAATGCTTAAATACATTAGAATTACAAAAGAAACCAACCATATTAAGATATAGTTATTAACATATATTTTAAAAAGAACAGGGGCGGCTAGGTGGCACAGTGAGTAAAGAGCTGGCCAGAGTTTGGTTCCGGCTTCAGACACTTAACACACATAAAAAAACACTAGCCGTGTAACCTTGGGCAAGTTACTTAACCCCAATTGCCCTCCAAAAGGCAAAAAACAAAAACAAACAAACAAACAAAAACCACTTGCTGGGGTGGCTAGGTGGTGCAGTGAATAGAGCACTGGCCCTGGAGGACCTGAGTTCAAATCTTGCCTCAGATACTTAACACAAAAACTAGCCATGTGACCTTGGGCAAGTCACTTAACCCCAACTGCCCTCCAAAAAGCAAAAAGATAAAAATAAAAAAATAAAAAGAACAAGCAAGTTCATGAACTCATGAAGAACCTGGGTCCATAGTTATACAAAAAACCAGAGACTAACATAAAGCATTTTTGCTCATCTTAGTGACCAGTGCAAAAAACTAAAGGATCAGTTCAAATACGATCATCACTTTCAATTAAGAAGTAACATCATACAAAGGAAAAAGTTCCTGGATATGTTGATAAATTGTATGAATTTGAGCAAATCACTTCACCTGACTCAAGTTTCCTCATCTGTGAAATGGAGATAAATAATTCTTGCTCTACTTATTTCACAGAGATATTGTGAAGAAAGTCCTTTATTAAAAAAATATTACATACATGTGACTATAATTGTGAAATAGTGTTTTGTGATTTGTGATATATTCCAGTTCAGCAGTCACAGATTCAACTCCTAGTTCTACCACTTTCTGTGACTTTGGGCAAGTCACTTGCCTTCTGGGTGTCTCATTTTTCTCCTCTGTACAACAGGGATAGTCCAATTCTCTCTGCATGATAGGCATGGTTATGTGAATAACTGAAAAGAAATTTTTTTAGAAACAGGTAACAGATTCTAGATTAAAGCAATGTTTACATTGTTGCCCCCTATGGTTGCTTATCCTACAGAGCATATTTTAAAAAATTAATTAATTTCATTAAGTTTTAATACCTGGACTGAAATTTAGCTCAACACTATGAAGAAAGGGTTTGTTAGGAAAGTTAACAAATTAACAATGAGAAATTTTTAAAGGGGGGTTGTGAGGGAAAACTGGTAGAGTATTAAATCTACTTAGAAGAACATACTAATTTTTAAGAACATATACACACATATATGTATGTGCCTACAAAAATAAGCAAATGCTTCCTGATGGTAACAAATCAGATACCTATAATAAGGCAAGTCTAGATAAATCTCTTATTTAAAAAAAAGTTAGCAATCAATTTATATTACTGTATATACTTCAAAGTAAATTAAAAAAAATGTTTCACAATTCAAGCCATTCACTATTTTAAGTCGGTGTTTAAAAAATTGGTCTGCACTAATTTGAGGGAGAAATGACATGTAGAAAGATTTATTTTTCAATGGAATGATGAAAACTTCAGCAAAATGTGGGCTACTTAATTAGCTACTAGGAGTTGTCATTTCCTTCCACTTTTTAAGAATTTCATGTAATAAACAAAAGACTTTGGCAGAAAGGGTCCTTTCTTGCAATGGCTACATTTAACAGGAAACAAACACAAATTTTCTCTTCATTCCAAATTAAGTCCATGAAATAAAGCAATCTAAAGATTAAACTTTTAATAAAGATAAATAACAAATTTCCAAAGAGTAAATTAATGGCATTTTCATTTCCTAATCAATGGCACTGGTGTTTAACAGTTAAAGCTCAGACTGATCTTTTCTAGGATGAGTTATCTTGCCTAATATTTGGAAAGACAAACCTGTATTCAATCACTGCTGTATTAAAGAAAAGTACTTTATCTTAAAGCAGATCAGGTCATGTCTAATGGCAAAAAGAAAATGAGAGAGAAAAAGAAAAAAAAAGAAAGAAGAGAGAAGATTCATAAAGGAAGAGAAGATTCTGAAGAAAAGAAAACATGACCAAAAATAAATAAACCACTTTCTGGAATTACAGTCTTCCAAAGGAAAGTAGAAAAGAGGCTCTTTTTCTCAGATGCTTTCTTGACTAAAAGTAAAACCTAATAACCTTTGGAGATTTTAGTTTTTGTCATTAGATAAAATAATTTACAAATGAGATGGGATAGGAATCTAAAAGGGCATTTTTATTCATTTAAGTAGACAATATACTCCTAATGAAAATTTTATTCCTTTACACCACTGTTTCCTATGAAGATACACACTGGAGTGGGATTTTAAAACACAAGAAATATATTATAAAAATCTCAAGTCTACTACTTCAGTGATTGGTCAGGGACAAAACAAAAAAATGAGCCCTCAAAATTAAACTAGTAAATGTTTTAATTTGAACTCTCACTGTCAGTATGTGTGTATGTATATATGTATGTACATATGTTTCAGTTAGCTATTTTTAAAATTTTTTTTGCTTTTTGGAGGACAATTGGGGTTTTTTGTGTTGTCTAAGGCCAAATTTGAACTCAGGTCCTCCTGACTCCAGGGCCGGTGCCTTATTCATTGAACTACCTAGCCACCCCTGTTTCAATTAACTATAACCACTATGCTAAGTAAAATGTAAATAACTAAATTAATAGGCAAAGAAAGGTCAAGTTGGAAGGATGTTACCTTTATAGTTCATAACTGATAAAACATTTTTTAATCCAATACATATAAGGATCTTCAAATGATCCTTGTTTTAATCAAGAACAGTAGCGAAAAAAACCTCAATATATTTACTACTTAAAATATTAAGCCTTACAAATAGCTGAAAACACTTAAATTGAAGCAACAGTTTTAATATTTCTTAATTCAAAAGCAGTGTCAAATTTTCTTTTTTGTCCCAGGAGAGCATCAAATCCTCATAAAAGGTCCTGATTTTTCTTGTTTTTGTAGCTGAATATAAATATTATTACAACAAAAAATTTAATGTTTGCAATTTTTGAGTAAATAATTTTCTCTTGAAGGAAAATATTTGTAAACATAATTTTCTAATACATCTTTTTCACTGAATGACCAAACTGAATATACTAAAGTTCTAAATTTTTAATTTTCTATACTAATAATGAACCATTTAAATTTATTATCATTACTTCAACAACGTAAAATGCCTATAAATGTTGACTGGCAAAATTATATGTCTACTTTGACATTTATAAAAAGGGAAAGGAAATAGTGTTCCAGATCTGACCACTCTGATTCTAACTGATAAAACATCAGTTTCTTAGAGATTTAAATACTTGTCAATCTAGGGCATTGTATAAATAGTACTACTATATGAGTAGATAGTACCATTTACTATCAAAGATAGCATTTGGCCCCCTTTTTTCTCTCACATTTTACTCAACTACTATTTTTAAAAGTAGGAAGGAATTCTTGACTTGCTTAGATAAATGACTGTCCAATAGGAAATGTATCAATTAACAGCAAAAGAAAATGTGGTGCTAGAAAAAAACATAAATGTAAGGAAAATCAGGTTAAAATTCATGGCCAATCTCATAGGATTTTTTGAGGAAAATACCTTGTGTTCCTTAAGATGCTATATAATATGAATTACTATTGCCACTTTTAGCCCAATAATACAGGTATACCTCTTTTTAAAAGAAAACAGTATTTTTCAAAATTACAAAAAAAAAATCAGAATGTTGATAACAAATTAGAATAAATTTTCATATTATCAAAGATCTCTTCATTTTACTTAAGAATTTATCATCATGTCCTTTAAGAAGGAATCACCTTGACTTTATGTAATATGCGCTATATACAATTTACATATAAATTAATTTATTTTGTAAAGTGACATAATTATTTCTTTTCCCTAGGAGGATATGCTACTGTATATGATATGGAAAGATGTTATATTTGCTTCAATATACCAAAGTTGCTCAAAGAGAATACAATTTTTAATTTTGCTTTTATACTATTTTCATTTTGTAGAATTTGTTTACTAAAATAAGGTTTTAAAAGAAAAAAGCAAAAGATTACATGCTAAGTGCACCGGAAATAAAACTTACTTACTTTAAAAAAAATCCATAGAAGTATTTTATGTTGGAAACAAAAAATAGAGAAAGCTATCTAAAGTAAAATAACAATACTATTTTGAGATCATAATTACTTAAAAAAATGCACCTGAAAATTTAACTTACTAGATCATCTTAAAGTAATCATTTTGAAACACAATTTAGGGTGTAATGTGGAACACATTAAAGGAAAATGTATAGCCAAATGTTAAACAAAAATTTATAATAGAAATGCTGGCAATGTTCTGATCACTACGGTTTAAACAACAATGCAAAAAGAAACTTAAGATTATTTTATCTTAATAAGGTAAAGGAGTCTCTCACTAAGAAGCATTTTGCTTTTAACCTGCTTAACCATTATGCTAAAAATATACAAGTCATTCAGAAGAAGAATGCAAATGAATTTTTAAAAGTTATTGTATAAAATGGCCTTCAGAAAGCAACTACATTGTATTTCAATTAGAAAATAACCTTAGAACAGTCTTACCACTTGGAGGCAGAGGGGCACCACTAGGCAATTTTTTAACCAAATAATATGAAAGTTAAAAAAAAAATATGACTTTACAGATGTGGAATCAACATGGTTACAGTTCCTTATATGGAAGGGCTAACAAGGCACCTAAAAGTTTAAAATATTAACATCACAAGTCATAAAGGACTATTATTACTATATATAAAATGTTTTTTTCCCTGTCAATCCATAATAAGAATAATTTTTTTTTCTCAAATGAAAAACATCCTGCTTATAACGGCTGCTTATCTAACCCCGCATTTGGGAACATAATATTTAAGAGATGGAATAACAATCCACTTAACGCAGTATGGAAAACTTTAATGTGAAATAAATAACTTTTTTTTTAAAAATTGAGTGATTCAAAAAGAACAAATATCAAGAGGAAATATAAAAAAGTCTTTTGAAAGAAATTCTATAAATCTTTTTATCCCCTTCCTTTTACTCCTCTAAAGTTAGTCTGCTTTAGAGGATATACTAACTTGCCCAATCAGTTTTACATTACAGCACCAGTCCAGAAATAGCTCCCAGCCGCCTTGGCCTCTAGCATGGTTGTCATGACAATGAAACCACAATTCTAAAAATAGACCATCAGCACCAAATCTTGTGAGAGAGACATCTGGAATCCGGCCAGTCAAACCTCAGCTTGACAAATAAAAATAGGCACAGGCAGATTTAGAAATGGGAAAGGTATAATGTATCTCTACTCTAATACAAAGAGTAACAAAATTATACAGAAACAGGCTGGTTGCATTTTAATGAAAGGTTGATTTAATGAAACAACTGAGGAAACATTTTAAAAGCTACATTATTAACAAAAAATGCCCCAAGGGTTTTGGAAAGGGATTTTGGGGTCACTTTTCACAAGCCATGCAAATGTTAACATTTTAAAATGAAATAAAAACTGCTGCTGAAATAATAAAAAGCTGCTGCTTTTCTGTTTTTAAGTGGTAGGAGAAACACAACTTCAATACTCACAAAAATATAGTTGTGGTAGCTTTGAAAGCAGAAATGGTTCAGGACACTAGACTAACATCCTGAAAGCTGGATTGCTAATGTGCTTTCAAAAGGAGTTGCCTGCTTCAGCAAGAAAAGATCTTATCTCAAGAGTAAACTGACTTACTTAATAAATTCTATTAAAAGTCCTATGAAAAATCCATCTGAGAATGAAGACAAAAATTAATCTCACCCATGATTCAAGCCATATCTGAACTCATTTTCATAGGCAAAATGAAAATCTATTAAGTCATTACATAACCTTGCTTCCCTACCTCCATCACTGGACTACTTTTAAACAATACTTTTCTTTCACTTTAGTGGGTGAGAATGTTCTATTCTTAGACTATGCCTTTGATTGACTCATTCAATTACCACCACAATTATCCGTGTAGGCAAGGCAGTTATGTCAAAAATGTTATTCACTACATTTATCAATATTATTCAACAGCAGATATTTTCTTAATAAAAATATGATTCCTTAATACTTTTATTGCCAATACACATTAAGAACCTGAAACACTCAGATCACTAAAGTCAGCCTTATTGTGTCTGACATCAGATAACAAAATTAAAAATAAAAAGACTAAGTCCATCACAGAGCTCTTAAGGAAACTTATTCACAATTCCTTCATAATTTAAAATACATTTTAGGCCAAAATCATATGATCCTTCCTTCTAAGTTTATAATTCTCCCTTGAATGAGATAAAAAGAGATCATTTGAAAGAATATGAAATTTGAAGTTTCTGTTATAGATTGCATAATTATGGGAAGTGAAAGTGTACAAAAATAAAGTGACTGGTAAAAGTCCAAAGAGGATTGTAAACATAACCATGTACAGCTATAAAAATGATTTTAAAATAGTTAATTATTGCCTAAGGCCTATAGACATTAAGATAAGACTCTAAAGAAAAACAGTACCCAATCAATCTACAGGATGCATGCCTCCAGGCACTAACATACTAGCATTTAAATTCCTTAATTTATATTTACATGTACACAATTTTGTTTGATTTTATAAAATTAGGAAAATGCAGTTATCATTCTAAACATTGCAAGTAATTCATATCTTTTTGCTCCTGAAACTAAAAAAAAGACTTCTAATATCTGAAATTATGGTTAGTCTCTAAAAGGTCTCAATTAATTAAAAAAACTCACTTGTGTAACTGGAGTATAATTTAGCTAATCTCCACTTAATTATATGCTTATTTTTGTTTTCTGGCACCAAGAATGTTGCATTTCTGTGATATTTCCATTTTATATATTTTAATAAGTTATCACCTTGAACCGTGCAGGGCTGAAGTATTTCCTTGATTACTGTCTTTTATATATTTATACATAATTATATACATGAGTTATATTTATAATTTACATAAAATATAGTGAGAGATTTTAAACATCTGTGAACTTAAGCATTATATTACAGAAACTAATTCTTCAGGGTGATTTTGTATATTTCAATTAAATGTTCAAATTCACATGTATAGATATTAGAACTTAACCCAGAGGTAAATAAAGGCAAACAACAAAAGGGTGGATTATCTGTCAACATTGTATTCTAGAGCAAAGTAAGACTAAGGGTTATATAAAGAATGGTAAGCAATATTCAGCTGAAGCCTCCTGAGAGTTAGTTGCAAGAGAAGAAAATAAGTAAGAAATATAATACAAAGAGAAGAAAAAGATGCATCTTAAAAGGTAATATTTTATTTAATGGGTATATTTTTTCATTTATTCATTAATCTCACATTTCATTAGATTGATAACTAACTTTTAGGTCCTAAATTAAAAGTGGAAAAATATAGTAAAAATCTATCCTTTGTTATTGTGATCTTCTCTCTGCAGATTTTTTTCCCCTTGAAATTGTCACCTCTTCCCACCCCTTTAGATTGTAAATTTCTGGAGACCAACAGGAACTCTATTTCTATTCTTGTATATCCCTAATACCTTGCATAGTGGCTTACACAATGCAAGGATTTAGTAAACGATTGTTGTACTGAACTAAAATACTCTTTTTAAAAGTGGAAATCAGGGAATTTTTTAAGATTCATCTTCAATATCTCTAGTTACACCTGTAATCAAATAGATTAACTTACAATGAATAAAGTTGTACTCTATTTAAAATCCTGACAGGACAAGAATATAAAGACAAGTGAAGATGAAACATGAAAGTTCTAGAATAATAAAATATATATGTAAAAAATACCTATCACATAAATGGAGACAAAACTATTTCTTTATAAAATTAATATTGTTGAATTTGAATACAAGGGGGTCATTAAGTATAATGAATTTAAACATATCTTCAAAAGATTTTGCTTCAGTTAGCCAGTCAACAAGCATTTATTAAACACATTCTGTGTCAGATGCTATAGCTGAGTGCTTGGGATACAAAGAATGGCAAATACAACATTTTCACACTCTAGCAGGGAACACCACACGCAAACAAAAAAAACAAACCCTTCTTACATGTAAGATATTAACCGAGTAAGTAGAAAGTAATCTCATATACTGAAAAAGGAAGAAAATGCTGCATACTACATAATGTATGCAAGTACTATATTGTTTAAACATAAGAATAAGGGTATAACAATGCTTATTTAAATGGTAAATTGTGCTGAGAAAAAGAAAATTCACCTCAACTAACTCTCCCTCTAATTTCTTTTTTTTTTTTCATTTTGGAGGGGGGAGAGCAGGGCAATTGGGGTTAAGTGACTTGCCCAAGCTCACAAGGCTAGTAAGTGTTAAGTGTCTGAGGCCACATTTGAACTCAGGTCCTCCTGACTCCAGGGCTGGTGCTCTATTCACCGCGACACCTAGCCACCCCTAAAACAATTTTTAATATGAACAGAAGAGAAAAGAAGGAAGTTCAGAAGGAAGCACAGACAAATAGGACAGTTTGGGAAGGAACACAATTATTATATTTCAAAAACATGTGGAAGAAATTGAAGTTTTCAAATACTATCCTTTTGTGTTGTATTTTGTATATAGAAAAGCTCTTTTTGGTGGGAAGGTGGACTGTTTAAGTTCCGAATAGAAATATTAAATTAAAAAGAAAAAAAGAAAAAGCTCCCAATACTTTGCAGGCCTAGTTTGAACTTGAGTGCTGTTCATATGCACTCCAAAAGATAGTGCTCTATCCCACTGAACAATATTGTAGGAGTAACTTTCCCCTGGGATCTGTATGATTAAATGTATCTTTGGAGAAAAAATAAATAAAATGAAGGGTTTGGAATTGATGGACTCTGAAATCTCTTCTAACTCTAGGTCTATAATCCTACAATTAGTACTTAGAGTGGGTAGAGAAAATAAGAACATCTTACAGTGAGATTGAGAAACTATTACATAATGGATAGAAGATAGACCTTGGAATCAGGAAACTTGGATTCAGGTATGCTTCTGACACATACTGTGTGTGACCCTAGACAAGTGTCTTACTCCCCCAAAATGAGACCTCCCCCTCCATAATTTTCTAAACCTTTTACAGCTCTACATAAATGCTAGATCTTCTTTCTAGTCCTTGTACAAATCCATGTTCTCCTCCTTATCACCATAATCTTTATTATTATTATTATTATTGTTAGGCAATTCTCCAAAAATATAAATTGCAGAGAAGTCACAAATCTACATGTGTAGAGGAAGTTTCCTTCCTTGGACTTTCCTACATTAATGAAATAAGAGGTCTGGATAAAAAAAAAAGAGCATATATCAATAATGGGAAATTTATACTACAAATAGGGTAGGCAAAAGATAAATAAGCAACTTTTCATCAGAGAAAGTAAGGATAAAATGGGTATAAGTAGAGACTCTCTTAGGCATAAAAACAGAATTTTCCAACTGTATTTTTTCCACAAAGGTGTCAAACTAAAACACTTTTATTGTTATGATATTTATTGTTCCTTTAAAAAATGTCTTCTTTACTTGAGTTTTAATGAACATTAGTTATAATATTCATTTCACTTTAATGAGATTGGTACCATGAATTGTCATCAAACAAGTGAAAGAGTAGTAGAGTGCAATGGAAAGGCACATAGTGGACATGAGCAGATTGCAACATATAACCAATGTAGAAATTTTTTTAAAAGAGTAAAATATATGATCAGGGAAATTAAGAAGAGATGTATTAGTCACATGGTGAATGTAAGGATAACAGGTGGACAATCTGAATGCTTCACTGGTAGCCTCATGATGTCATAAGAAAGTGGGAAAAGCTTCTAATGTGTTGGATGGATCTTCTTTGGCCAACAGGAAAAACAGACAAGAGTTAGGTGGGTTTGGTAGGGATGGATAGGCTGTAATCTGCATTATCAGAGGGAACATCCAAATGGATGAAATCAGAGATCCATTTGCATATCTCTAAGCCTAGTAGAGAGCTTGTATTAATGCTGCTTTTCTGATGTAGCCTACAATTTTAAGAGGCAGTGAGGTACAGTAGAAAGATTGCAGGACTTAAGAGTCAGAAAACCTAGGTTTAAATGCCAGTCTTGTCATTAATTGGTATTATGACTGTGGGCAGGTCACTTAACCTCTCTGAACCTGTCTTTTTTTTTTACTAAAAAAAATGGAGATGATAATAATAACCAACACTATTCACCTCATAAGATTAGTTGTGGGTAAAGCTTTCTGTAAGCACCTTAAAGTCCCATGTAAATATAAACTCATTAAAAAACAAACTAAATTGAATGAAAATTTTCCCATGACAGCCACTTAGAAATACTTTAAATAATGTTGCCATTTTGGTCAAGTATTTAATGGATAATGCTTCTATTTCAAGATGTTCTTTACACTTTATTAGTGATTTCCTAAAGTATTTTAAGTCAGTGTGGAGTTTAAAATATTTCTTTACTAGGATGGTGGGAGAGGATGACTCCTCTTACTATCTATGGGACACTGGTTGAGTCATTTGATTGTTTTAGACTTGTTTTTTCATCTTATAAAACAAAGAGGTTAGATATGATAACCTTGGGGATCCCTTCTTCTACTCTAAATCTATGATTCTGTGATCAGTATGTTCAGTAAGATAATACCTAAAATCAAGAAAATAATCATCACAATTTTTGCTGAAAGTTTATAGAAAAGTCAAATCACTTTACAAGGATAGGCTACAGGAAGTTTTTTTTTTATTTCTCTGAACAAGTTATTTCATTTCTTCATGGACATGGGAATAGAGGTAGGAAAGTGAGATAAATTACTTATCCTGAATGTAAAAATACAAATAGAACACAATTTAACTCATTGCTATTATTATATTTGAACCACACCTTTTGTAATTCAGCCCTAAAATATTTTGATAGCAAGAATTTCTATATTTTGTAGTGTTTTTTTTTTAACCATGGAAGTGGATTTTCATAGGTTAGCTACTATAGCTAAAATTTAAGGGAATCGATTGAAATGAAAAATAATGTTCCTATTCCTATTATTATTTTAGACTCATAGAGCACCCTTCTTTAAAGAGCTATAGTGATCCAAGGTTGGAATTCCAAAATTGTGATAATGAGCAAATTAGGATAGACAGAAACCAGTGGTTTCCAATTGTAATAAAAAGTGCTGTAAAAAATTTAAATGCAAGTTGATAAATGACAGAAGATAAATATTGAGATTTTTATAGTAATCTAGTCTCCTAACAATCAGACCTGGCTTAAGTCTCACCATTGACCCATACTTACCTAAGTCATTTAACCTCTCTGTATTCTATACAATCTCTGAAGACTAAGTTATGGAAAAGTTTCTGATCTACATCGACAGACGCATTTTCCACATCTGAGAGTCCCCGGTACAAATGAAATCACAAGTCCCTATCCCAACCCTGATTCTGATACTCTATGATTAAATCACAACTGGTTTCATTTACTAGTTGATTGACAGTACAATGAGGTCAAGTAGTAAAAGAAAACTGAACTGTGTACTTATCTTAAGGAAACTTAAATCTAAAGTAAGATAGAGTAATGAAAGAACAGTACATCTGTGTTAAAATCATATATCTTGTTATGAATCAAACAGAATTTCCTGGACTAAAAATAAATATACTCTTAAAAATGACAATTACATCATAACTAGCATGAAAGTTCTGAGCCTCAAATCTTTCAAAGTGGAATACTTAAAGTTTGTTAATCATGTATCTTTACTTCTGACTATGATCCAGAACACAAAATACAAACAATTCCAGGATTTCCATTTGTTTTGAATGACTATAATTAGTACTTCCAGCTTTTAGTAGGGACATTGACAAAGTATTTGGGGGTTCAGAAAAACTAGTTGAGGTGTACAATTGTTCTTCTTTTGGTCTCTAAAAACAGGTAAAAAAAAGACTTTTTTTTGGTCCAGACACATGATTTCATTGGTATAGATAGAGAACTCCTAGTGCGGAAACTGTCCCTATCAATTTTTGTACTACTTAAAACACAAAATATGTGTTTTCTATAATGAAACAACATTTAGAGAGGCAGCATGGCATAGTCAATAGGGAGCTTTAAGGTTTAGAGTCAAGAAGAATTGGATTCAAACTCCTCTTCTAAAATACTGTGTGACCCCTAGGTAAGTCATTTCAACTCTGAAGATCCTTCTCTTAAATCATAAGATGCTGATGTGCTTTGGTCAGAGGGAGTTTTCTCACTAGGAATTCCCTACACAAGTCCAGGGAAAGTGGCAGGGGAAGGATACAGGGCAGCACCAAAATAGAATTTATTTTATCTTGTATATTTTCACATATCCACTACCCAAAACAATCCTCATACATTCTGTAGCCTATACAAATTATCTTTTGTGTGACAGATGCTGTACCTCTATCCTGTTTCTGCCTCCTTCAACTAATGATATTTTGCCTGCTGTCATATAGCTAGGATTTGAACCCAAGTCTCCAAATTCTACACTCCAAATTCAGTGTTCTTTTCACTCTACCACAATGTTCTTTAGACATACAGAGGAGAGGCATTTTCTCACAGTTCACTTCATGATATTACCCAGTAAATTAACTGAGGCCCAATGTAGAACCTCACCTTCCTTCTAAGACTTTTGCTGGGTTAGGGTTGAAATTTGTACCATGTTACCAAATGTGCAAGGCTAAATTCTAAAAAAAATTTTTAAATTAAATTTGGTAAAATGAATCTAAATAAGGATGAATGGAAAGAAAATAGCAGTAATAAAAAATGAGAAAAATCTATAAACATGGATACTTATGTCTACTTTCTAATCTTTGTAAAGTTTTCATAAGAATGAACCACACATGTATCCAGAATATACTTAATGGAAAAAACAGAGTGTAGGGAATTCCTAGGCAGGCTTTCAGAAAAAAATCTCCTCAGAAGATTCACTCTCTAAAATCACAAGTGACTCAAAAATACAGCGAATACAAGATGCCATTACTGCAAATAATTATTTAACTTGTTAAAGCAAAATGTGGCCTTTGGGGTTGTCCTTAGACAAGTAATATCTCATGCATATTGAGGACATAGAAAATATCTTGCTGAATACAACCACCATAGAGATAATAGTTTAGTGACCTCTTAGAGGTAAAGAAGGAGATAGGTGCTCATCAAAGTTGCTCAACACTATCATGGAATGCACACTGTACAAGATCTAAATAGAAGAGATTTTAAAAAGTAAATAGTGAAAGTCCTACAAATATTTAATGTTTGAGGATGACAAGTGCTGACTGCATCAAATTCCAGAACATTACAAAGCTCCTTCAATGGAAATAATGATCACTCAAGAGATTGGTCTAATACTAAAACTCCATACAAATATGAGTTATTTCCTCCTTTTAAACACCCCATCTGACTGACATAACATTCTTTCTTTAAAAATGTGTCCTTGATTACCATATAAAAAAATACATTTCAGACATTACCAGGAAAGTGACACATTATAGTAGGGGAGGCAGAATCAAATGAAATATGAAAAATTTTAACAATATAAATACCTATACATTTCTAACTCAAGGCAATTAACAACATATCAAAAGTGACTAAAGAATTTCAAGTGATTTTAAAAGTACATCTCCACTGATAATGGACATTTATATAGTATTTTAACACTTAAAGTGTTTTATACTGCTCATTTCACATCATGCCATAAAAAACAATTATCTCATGACACTGAACTTATAAAGATGACTTTGTCATAATAAGATTATTCCCATTATTCCATTTACATCAAAATTTACAAAAAATTACAAAAAACAGAAAAAGTTTGGGGTATTACATATTTTCTTAACTAAGCAAAAAAAATTATCTAGTAAATAAGGCAATTGTTCATGTCTAAGTGATTTTCCCCTCTTTAGGTATATCAAGTACAATTTTAACATTAGGTAACATCTATTCTTGTAAATAATTAGTATAGAGACTTTTATGACATCTAAGAACAACTGCTTAGAATCACAGGATCCTAAGATGTAGAGAAAATATGAACCTAAGAGGCCAACTAATCCAAAACCCTTGGCTTATATACTATCTAGATTATTTGGTTCTCACTAGAGTTTCTCATAATTTATGTGGCAGTCAGAGTATATTATCTTTTCTTTTGAGGTCTTTTCTTAGACAACTGGATATTAGAGATTCAGAGTCATCCTATGGACCTAATATGTTTTTTTTCACTCCAATAAGTCTACTGGAAGCTTACAATATATTGTGCTACTGTTTCAGAATACATTGACTCCTTTCAGGAGGTTTCTTCTTTTTTTTAACCTTACAAAAAAGTACTACAGCAAAGAGTAATTCTCTAAGTCCTTAACAACTAGAAAAAAATGGGATATGCAAGTAATGTTCTTTAACTGCAAAGTATTAGAATAACATTCTGATCTGTGTTATGCCTGGTTAGCAAACAGTAAGAAAATACTTTTGGGGGGACTTAATAAAGCAGCTATTGATGAGAGATTTTTCTTAGTTAACTTTGTAAAGTGACCAGGAAGATGCTTCTAAACATACGGGCTTTTAGTGCATATACACATATACCAGAGGGAACCATGATACCTGTCAAGTCCATTTGAACTGAAGTTGGACAGCTTCCACCCATTCTACACTATCCTTTCCTTCCTACAAACTCCAGCATTTAATGTCACATATTTTCATTTAACTTTGAAGTTTCTAAAGGATTTTCCCCAGAACAACTTTGTGAGGGAGGCAATGTTTGACTTAGGGCCATTGATATTTACAAAGTTCCTTTGTTATATTACTTTATTTCTTTGGGGTTAGTTTCATCATCTGTGAAATGCAGGAGAGTTTAGGAGGATCTTTAAGGTCCTTTCCAACTCTTAATCCAGGATCCTGTGGCTGGTAGGAGAAAAGAAGAGTGTTGTTGTTGAGTTTTTTCCAGTTGTATTCAGCTCTTCATGACTCCCTTTGGGGGTTTTGTTGGCAAAGACACTAGAGTGATTTGCCATTTCTTTCTCCGGTTTATTTTACAGATAAGGAAAGTGAGGCAAATAGGGTTAAGGGACTTGCCGAGGGTCACACAGCTAGTAAGTGTCTAAGGCCAGATTTGAACTCAGGAATCTTCCTGACTTCAGGCCCAGCACTCTATTCATTGTACCATGCAATTGCCAACAGAAGACTAGCCACAGTCAAAAAAACCACAGAAGTCAAGAAAACCATGAAAGCCAAGAAAAGAAAAAGTATCAAGGATGAAAGGGTCAACCAAAGTTACAAGGAGGTCAAGGAAAATGAAGAATCAGAGAAGATACTAGATAAGGCAATTAGATTGTCATTGGTTGACCTTTGAGAAAACAGTTTTCAGAAGAGTGCTGATTGCACATATTACAGTAGAAATATTTGAGAAGTGAGTGAGGGGCGATAAAGAAGGAAAACATCAAGTTGATATCACTTTCAACAATTTGGGTAGAAAAAAGAGACAAAGATACAAACAATAATTCATGCAGAGAACAGGGTCAAATGATGGTTTATTGCTTAAATCCTTCTACAGTGATCTGAACACCATATAAAATTTTCAGATAACTTTTATTAAATTTATAGTATAATAATATGATTCAGGGCAAAAGGGAACAAATTGTACTTCTGGAAGACTGCTTCTGAGAAGAAAATGTTTTCCCCAAATAACTATACTTCAGACTAAAAGTAATTCCTCTCAGTGGAACAGAAGCTGAATTGCACAGCTTTAGGAAGTGAGGTTTTGTTAAGCACATCACCGAAACATGCAGCTTTTAAAACAACATATGATGTACCACGAAAAAACAACAACAACCCCCCTACTGGTGTTTACATCTTTAGTAGACTGATATTTAGAAAAAATTTGGAAACAAAAATACCACGTTACTATTTCTTTCACAAATTTAAATATTATAAGGGATCTGATCATATCTCATATTCTTTTTATTAAATTAAATTTAAAAGGATTTATTTCTATCAGTTTGCTTTATCACTCAGAATCGTAGAAAGCTGAGTTCTTTACTCACTCTATAAATAATGATCCAGATTCAACATTGGTACTCAATATTAATTACAGGCTTCCTTCATAATTAGCAAGCACATCTCAGGTATTAAACAATTTAAATTCAAAGTATTTATTAAGCATCTACTATATGCAAAGGAATATGTTAGGGAAGACACAAATTTTAGATAATAACAACAAAAATAAGTACTTCAAGTCTGTCCCCTTTCCAAAACTGTCAGTAAAAGGAATGGGAGAGATAGGATGGTAGCCACACAGTAGCAGAAGCATCAAGGGACTTTTTTCTTTCTTTTAGGTTTAGGAACAACTAACTAGGTATTTATTAAAACAGGAAGAAGCCAATGGACAGATATTGAAAATGCAATATGTATATGGGATGACAGGTAGCAAGTAGGATTAGTTTTATGGATGCCTCTTCCTTTGAGACAGGAAAGGAGGAAACATGATACACCAGGTTAGCTTTCCATCAAAAATGATGATGTAAAACATTATTGCTTAAATAACATGCACTAAGAAAAGAAAATATTATCATTGGTATTAGATTTTGAAGACAGAATAACAGCTGACAAATTGAATATCCAAAACACTGTAGCAGCCTTATGAACTAACATGTTTTTTTCTGTTTGTTTTTAAAGTTAACAGAAACTTTGGCAACCATACTTCTCTAGGAACGATAAAGAATATTTAAAAATGTTCCACAGAATTTCTAGCATCCCAGAAAAACCCATAATTATAGATTGACTTATTGTGAACTGGAGCAGCAGCAGTAGCAGCAGCAACAAGAAAACAGTAATACTACAATGGCTAGCATTTATATCACACTTAACTCTGTTAAGCACAAGCACTGTGATAAGCACTTTACAAATATTATCTCATTTAATCCTCACAATAGTCCCAAGAGATAGATACTATTATTATCACCATTTTATAGGAAACCAAGGCAAACAGAGGTTAAGTGACTTGTCCTGGGTCACACAGCTGGCAAGTATCTGAGACCAAATTTAAATTCAGGTTTTTGGGACCCCAGGCCCAGTGTTCTATCCACTGCACCACCTAGCTACCTCTGAGTCTTAATATTTAAATTGAAAGTACACTAGAATGTCCTACTAATTCTTTTTTTTTTTTAATTTTTGGGGGGCATTTGGGGTTGTGACTTGCCCAAAATCACACGGCTAATAAGTGTGCCAAGTATCTGAGGCTGGATTTGAACTCAGGTCCTCCTGACTCCAGGGCCAGTGCTCTATTCACTGTACCACCTAGCCACTCCATATCCTGATAATTCTAAAGTACATTTTGACATTAGAGATTGGTAATATATTTTAAAAGTCTCTAATGCTCTGAAATACTTTCTCCTTCACAGTTGCCTACTTCATATTAGTTTTGCTAGTTATTATTCCTCAAAAACAAAACAAAACAAAACTCCAAGTCATGTTACATATAAACTAAAAAAACCCCTGCAAATGCTATTTATTCTGGTGAAACTTTCTTTTTTTTAAGAATTCAGTTTAATTCAACCTAACAAGCATTTTTATTAAATGCTGGCTGGCAATGTGATAGGTATTGAAATGAAAAACACAAAACCAAAAAGGAAATAGTTTCTTTTTCCAGGAATTAATATCCTGCTGGCATGTCATCAGTTTGATAATAATGTTTTACTAATTTAAAATATATTTGGGTCAAGTAAAATTCCAGTTAAATTCACCTAATATTTTTATTCATTTCATACTATTTTCCCATCCTGCCTTCTTATCATGATAGGCCTTCATTTAAGTTGTACCTAATAATTAATTTAAAAATTAACTAATTAACCCTTTTTCCTTCTTCAACTTGGTTTCTTTATACTTAAACATTAAATTTAAAATACATCCCCAAAACTGACATGCTCATAAATTATCATAAATTTGATACTGCCTTAACCATTAACCCAATTAGTAACAAAATGAATCTTAACCAAAATACTCTTTGTGATTACTAAAAAATTTATCTTGCTTATAGATCAAAATCCTAACTTTACAAAAAAATTGACTATGCTTCTCTTAGGTCAATATGATTTCTGCAATACAAAGCAAATTTCTGGTAGAAAGTACTTTCCCTTTTCCCCTGCTCATGATCTTTCACCAAAATGAAAAATGAAGTCTGTAAATTTTTACCTAACCTAAATGATCTTTAAAATTACTTGAAAACATGAAATACCAAATAAAATCAGTACTTGTTGTACAAACTGCAAGGTAAAATTTATCACATACTTGGTTTAACAAAGATGGAAATCTGTACTAGAAAGACCTAATAAGGCAAAGTTTGAAAACAGCTATTGTTTTAGTTTTCCTAAAAAAAACCCAAAGTTGTGGAGAGACAACATGGGAAGGTAGACAGAGAGCCAATCTAAAAGTCAGGAAGACCTGGGTTTAAGTCTTGCCTCTTACACATATAGGTTGTGTGAACCTGGGTAAGTCATTTAATCTTTTAGTGCCAGAGGTGCCAAACTCATCCCTCATGTAGCCAGTAAAACTACAGAATACAGCCAGAACCTGATTAAACTGCAATTAGGAAATGTTCAACAAAACAAATCAAAATATAATCCAATGTAGATAATGTTAATTTGTGGTTTTCTAAGTCAACATGTACAGCAGGAATCCATTTCTATTTGTCACTAATGCTCTAGGCTACTCTCTACAACCATAAGGTATAGAGATGATGATGACCTATGTTGTTGCTATAGTTTAGTCTTGTCAAACTCTTCTAGACCCCCAGGTCATTTCCTTCTCCAGAGGATTAGGGAGAATAGAGATTAAGTAATTTTCTAATAAGTATCTGAGGCTGGATTTGAACTCAGGTCTTCCTGATTTCTAATACTAATACAATTAGTACTCTAGCCATTGAGCCCTCTGGCTACTTCCCAAGAACTTCATTAATCCCAGAGAATTTTCTCACTTAGAGCTTCCTATTCCAATGAAAGCATAGGCCCAAATCCTCTTCTCTATATTTGATTTTCCTAATCCCAGAGTATTTTAAATGGAAAAATATTTCTGGAATTAACATGTTACTTTTCTGTTTAAAATGGAATTGCAGTTTCATTTATACAATGCAATTCAATTTAGCCTTTCAAAGACTAGGGTTTTAATATCTCTATCAAGTGACAATGAGATCTGCCATTTTGTAATAACTTATTCATTAACATTTAATTCATAGCTCTTATTAGATCACAATTCTGATCATTTACTTTCAAATAGATCAAAATTTTTAAAGAATGTAGTGGAAAAGAGGAAAATCTTTCTGAGGTAGTAGCTTCATTTCATCATATACAATTTTAGGCTTCTATTTGTAGACATTTCTGATGCTACTTTTTTGTATATAAGGGCTGTCACTAAGCTGTTACTTCAAATTATATGACTGAGGAAAGTCAGGTGCTTTTTTTTTTTTTAGTAGCAAAGTGTTATCAGTGAAATTTAACAAAAGGGCAAACTGAGATAATTCTTTGAGCAAGATAACATTTATTAGCAGGGGCATGATACCTGTCAATAAATTACAATTAAAGACCCTGAGCAAAAGGACAGTTCCCTTTTTAAAGGTTTTGGGGAGTACAGAACAAGGAACAGAATGAGGTAGATGGCATCACGAGACTGAGGGGAACATGATTGGTTACAAAGCTGAGGCATAGAGAATGACATGATTGCTTGGAAGTCTGGTAATGGGGGTTAGCAATGATCCCTTTCTTCTCTAGACTTTAGACTAAGAAGTGCTCATTATTGGAGTCCCAGCACAAGATCAAAAAATAACACACCAGTCCTTTTTGGAGAGCAAGCCAGACATCCTTGAAGGATGGCTTAGTGGTGTAAAGATACTAGACCTGACTCCCTTGCATTCACGTGCAAACTCCCATCCACCCAGGTTAGCTAAATTCTTTGAGGCAAGAATAGATCAATGATTACCAGGAGAGCTAGATTTCTAAAATTAACCTACTACAGGCCTGCTGAATTCTAAACTAAGTATCAAGAAATTAACTTCACAAAATATCATTTAATCATTTCACTTTCCTTTTCATAAAATATACAGTTAACTTCTTGTTTTCAGTATAGAGTCCAACTACTTTATTTTTTAAAAATTAATTTTTACTTTTTGACATTCACTCCCATAAGCTTTTGAGTTTTAAATTTTCTCCACCTCTCTAATATTTCCCCCCTCCCCAAGATGGTGTGCAATCTGATATAGGCTCTACATATACATACTTATTAAACATTTTCACATTAGCCCAACTACTTTAGACTAGCTCATAGGATCACAGATTTAGAGCCCTCTATAATTTTGTCCCATCCTACCCATCTGAATTTATTTTCAATTAGGCTGGTTTCACTACATTTGTAATTTTAATTTCTGTTCCTTTGTTTATGGTGTTTTCCCTGTACGAAATGCCAACCTTCTCTTTTCCAAATACATAAATATTTCTTATCCTTCAAGAAAAAGTCTAACTACCTCTAAATCACATTAAGTTCTCTCCGCTTCTGAGACCTCCTAATATGTAATCTGTACTACTCCCTTTCTATGGTACATAACTTTTTCACTGTTTAGGCCTCATCTTTCCATCTGGACTATAAATTGGGAGACTTTCCATAATCCTGAGACCATGTCCCTTTTCTTTTGTACACCTCATAGTGCTCTAAATATATAGTACATGTTTAAAAAAATACTCAAACAGAACTGAATTGACCATACCATGTTTTTTCTTTATGTCTTTATCGATAGTGCTTTACTACACAAAACACATTCTATAAGATCAATGATTGACTGCTTAAGCCCCCCTGCTCAACTCCATAAAATAACTAAGAACTGGAATTAGCCTGTGCATATCAATAACATTAAAAACAACAACAACAAAGACCTGTTTACTGGTGATTTTTGTAAATGTGTTTATGGTAATGTTCATTTAAAAAAAAAACAAACTCGCCAAACATGCTTTGCTAACATTTTCTTTTCTTCATTACTTGGCAAACAAAACTATATGATCTAAACAACAATAGCAAAGCACCTGCAAAAACCCTCTGTAATTTTCTTTTTAAAAAGTGATATTTTGTTTTGATACAAGATATTTTCCAGCAAGTACCCAAACAAACTCTTCCTTAAAAAAATATTTTCAGGGTGGCCAGGTGGCACCTGTAAGTAAGAGTGCTGGCCCTAGCATAAGGAGACCTGGGATCGGTTCCGGCCTCAGATACTCGGCACCCACACAAAAATAACTGGCCATGTAACCTTGAGCAAGTTACTTAACCCCGATTGCTTTTAAAAAAAATTTTCCTTGAAAAAAGTTGTTTTACTAATAGAAAGGTAGTCTATGTCCTTTAACTTTCTGTCAGTATTCTTCATTCTGGTAATCTATACACATAAACTTAAGACTATAAACAAGTTTACTTTGGTAGACTACCCAACCCAGTATGGGGTGGATAATCATGTATCCAAATCAATATCATATTCTCTAAATTCTCTAAAGAGCATTAATGAAATTAATTTTCTGTTTATTATCCCAAATTAAAATGAAATATTTGCTTTCACACAGATGCAAGAGTTACTACTAAATACTCAACTATAAAATGACATTGTCATTCAAGAACTACATTCAAATGTAAATATTTTATACAATTCAGGTTCTAGAATCCACAGACTAGCTCTAAGTGATGCTGACAAAGCATGTGAAAAGATTAACCTCTCATTTTCCTAAGTGGCCATATGTTGGTGGACAAATAAAGGTTTGAAATATAATTCTAAAAGCAATAAAAAAACAACCACCAACTTTCTCTCTTATTTGTAGTTCCAAACAGACTAAGAATTAAAAATGAGATGCTATTCTGACAGACTATTCAAAACTCATCTACTGTAGAATGTTTGGCTATAAATATTTTCATGCTAAAAAACTGACATTCCACTATAGATAGAGGATGATGATAAATCTTCTATTTGAAAGATCAACTATGTTTCTTCACACAAAAATCAATATCAAAGAATCAGGTTTGACCAGATATCTGAGGAAATGAGATAACCTGAAACATGACCACACACCATAAATACTACACTCATGGCACATAACAGATGGTAAAAAGAAGAAGGCAATTAAAATTATGAGGAGAAAATGTGCTTTTTTAAAAAGTCTTGTTAGTGACATTGACTATAATAGAAATAAATGCACACTCAATAAATAAATGATACTCAAAGGCCACTTCCCCTCTTAAATATATCAAGGTATTCAATTAAATCTCTTAATTATTAATAATGCACTTTACTCCCAAGTAAGTGTAATTATAAAATTTAAAATTTTGCTCTGTGCTCATATAAAAATACTTTAACAAAAAAAGGGGTTCTGAAGACCTTTGTCTTGGTAAAAACAAGTATCTATTTTAGCATTAGAAATCAGTTGGAAAACTAAGCATAGAAAAATTTATCACAAGGGAAAAATTACTTACTACTGAGCACAGTCAATCAACTGATATTCATTAGATCTCTCGTAGCAGGCTTTCACACCTTCATCTTGCCAAAGTGTTTTAGTATGTTCATAAAATTCCTAAAAGTAAACACAAGAAAGATATTAAGGATGTGAGATAGAATAAAAATGCTGCCATTCCCACAAATCTATCCCAAATAATAAACTATTACATTTTTCATAGAGAAAAGCTGCTTTCATTGATTAGCACTTTGATTCAGCACATACACTGTGTACCACGGTATACTAGGTATTGTGGGAAGGAAATGTATTCTGCATAATTTTAAGTTTGTAATTTAGATATAACATAAAAGTAAAATGATAATATAAAATAAATTGTAATAATGTTAATAATAAATAAATGTTAAATGAGCTGCATAGGTGCTTAATAAATGCTCATGATTAACTGCCAGTCTTTATCGCAGGGAGTCCATGGCTTATTTCATGTAAATCCCTTGTGTATGAAAATTCAACCTAGGATTATCTTTCTTACTTCCTACTGCTATCCTTGGGATTTCATTTTCATAAAGTAATAAAATTTTAGAGAGCTTGAAGGAACCTTAGAGACTATCTAGTAGTCTAATCTCTTCATTTTATAGATGAGGAAACTGAAGCTCAGAGAGATCAAACACCTTGGCAAAGATAAAGAGCAGAACGGAGCCTCGAGCTCCCATGTCC